>NC_056726.1:1577883527-1578183527 GCF_019279795.1 Protopterus annectens | reverse complement strand
TCACAAAAACCTGGCATTTTAACAGGGGGAAAGAGCTTGATACAATAAAACTTTTGGATCACTGACTGGTTGTATTTTGCTGTGTGTACACTTTTTATATGCACTGTATGTATATATATACACATGAAGAAACAAATCTGGGGGTTCGGAGGGTAGGTAGTTGAGGAAGAATGAAAACAATGAACAACAGAGATGGAACATTATGGTTAGTAAATACCTTCTTTATCTGATGTTTTGTGAGTATGCACAAACACCAAATGTAACATCTCCCCTGTGACCCCTTCCGCAGTCTGTCCTACTATGCACAAGCACCAGAATGCATTTCCATCGACAACCCCTTCAGCAACCCTTCCAAGTATGCACAATAACCTAAATGAAACATTACCCCCAATGGCTCCCAAATGATTTTAGACCGGAAACAGACTGTCTACCCTGCTTGGATTGATGATCTGTATGTAGGCAATGAACACAGGAACTTTACCAAGCAAATGGTATAGGATCATGATCAGAACTGTAGAAGATGGCAAAAAAATTGAATGGTCTGAGTTAGGCACACTTAGGCAAATGATGTTTGACATTATGGCATGTACCAGAACTAACGTGTAGTCTTGAGCATAGCTTTCAAAAATGATGTCATATTCTGAGTGGTGGTAAAAGATGAAAACAACCCCTGAACCCAAGGGTGGTCATAACATCCCTGTATTTTCCCTTATAAGGCCCATTATTGAGTACAATACCCCATTCGGCATGTACCTCACAAAGCACATGCAGCAGCTGGAGACACCACAGAGGTTCCTCACCAGGGGAATCCAGGGCCTCAAAAATCTACCATATGCAGATATGCTATAAGCCCTATCCCTCTACTCAGTTTCATACAGACTCCTCAGAGGTGACTTCTGTCTGGCATACAAGGCAATCTTGGACCCCACTTTGATGGGACTACTGCATATCCGCAAGTCAAGTTCCACTCGAGTAACCCACACGTGCAGCCTCAACCTGGTCTGTGACATCAATAGGACTTGTTGGTGGGACAGATTTGTGTCCCAGAGACTGCCCCATTTATGGAATAGACTACCGCTCCACATCAAGCAGAGTACCTCTTTACCCATTTTTAAGCACAACCTGGATAACTGGATGGGAAATAGAAAATGCATCCATACAATGTATGGGGGTGGGGGGAGTTTCAGGAGGCCACAAGCCTCCGTTATAAATGGAATTAATGATCTAAGTATTTATATGTTCTCTCTGTCAAGTTGTATACCTACCTGGCTATCTATATAAATAAAATAATGTCAGACTGACAATGACAGAGATAAATAGCATTTCTAGAAATAGGATAGTGCTTGCTAGGCTATGCAGAGTCTAGTGTTCTACAATTTCACCCAAAACTGAGTACTGGACTGAAGGTGGTACAGTGTAATTAAAGATTTAGAAAACTTTTACAGCAGTTAAACAATAATGCCAGATGTTAGAGCTGCATACAACTTACTTCCCAGGGTGCTGCAGCCAATCAGGTCCCATTGCTTGATTGAATGCAGCTTACAGACAAATCGAAAAATAAAAAAAGAACAACTAATCAAGACAGCCTACAAAACTTGCAACACCCTATTATCAAGCTAAACAATTATCAGACATCTGGGCACCTGGTTCAATAGCTGCCTCTCCTATCACCGTGTGGCTAGTCTTGTCCAGAAATCCTTCTATATTTTCCTCAACTAACTGCTAATGGCATTGGGAGCAAATCTAAGATGCCATGGTTCCATTGCATTCTGTAACAATCGGACTCAAGCACAACCTTTATCATAAAAAAAAAAAACTAAAAATAAAAAATCGAAAAACAGCATATGTTTCATAAGCAAAATAATCTCTGATCTCACAAATCTTAGTTACCATGAGAAGCCAGAAGCCTTGCTCATGCACTATCTTACAGATTTTCATCATACAAAACTCCATACAGGAAGTTTAATTCTAGCCAGCTACTGTGGTTAATTGTTACTCTCCATATTAAATACTCTTTTGTATTCTTGGCTGTTAGTTGCACCATTTGCCTAGTAGTTTTTTTTTTTAATGCTTGGCTATCTGTTGGGCCATTTTTCTCCTGTTACAGAATGAAAAAATAAAAGCACTAAAAAAAAAGTCAATCTGTACAATAAAGAAAAGGTTTTACATTCCTCTCCATGCAACAAAACATTTTTTGTTTTTAATTCAAATAACAGTCTACGTAACATTAATATAAAGCTGTAACAGAGAGCCATTTCCAAACATCAAATACTACAGCACAGCATGTCAATGGAAAATGCACTGATTGAAAAAGTGATCTTTAGTTTGTTCCTGAAAAACATCCATTGACGTTATCACTAACCCCATCTGTTGGCTTTGCCATACTAATTGCTGACAATGCACCCATACTCTCTTTTCTTACAAAATTTTAATTTAAAATCATATAGATAAAACCCAGTTACGTCTCCAAACCTGTCACCGCTTCAAACAAACAATAACTAACCATAATGTGCATGCTGCTTCTTCTGTCCTGATCTACATCACTGTAAAGTTTTACAAATTAAAGGTGCCATCTTATTCATTTGGTACATACATAGAAATGCCACTACATCATTCTTCAAGTAACTGCTTACCCATGCCCTTGTGATTCGAAATGCATTTAATCCCCAATAAATAAATCGTTAACACCTGCCGATCAAAACACAGCTCAATCAAGATATTATAGCAATGTGCTGTGCAATTCTGACAGCCTTTCCAATCCTTCAGATGTTGGAGACTTGTTCTACCCCCAGAGCAAGAACTGAAAATTCCTTGCTGAACTACCCCCATAAAAAGTACAGATAGCTTAAAGCATATGCTAAGCATCTCCAATCTTAAAGGGATTTTTTTTTATCAGACTGGACATCTCCTGTAGCATTAAGAGCAATTATCAGTGTACAGAAGCAACACATTTCTATAGCTGTCAGGAAAAGAAACAGTTACCTGCTACTTGGAGTTGTAAGAACAATGTTTTCATATGTTCACATTAAAAAGGAGTCATTGACCAGTGATCCCCCGAAAGTGGACCCCACACTTCCTGTTAACACATTCGATTCTATGAAACACATCATTGTCAAGTAAATCAAGTAGCTCTTGTAAAGGAAAACTTTTGTTGAAGGCCACTAATAAGAACTGACAGTTCTTATATGCAGCAACTTTACACTTCTTTGCAAAAACTAGTCACTAATGCTGTGTTAAAAAAAACTACAATTAATAAAAGATTAGACTACTGAAGGAGGCGTTCCCTGGGTGACTCCAGAAATGGGGTGTGCTCCCACAAATTAACAGTGTATTACAGCCCTAGTTTTCAAATGGACAGAACACTTCCCATTAAGGAAAAAAATCAAGCAAATCACTTAAAGCCTTACTTTCCTTTGGTGGTCCCTCAGTGGGTGATTTATGCTTTAACTAAACTTCAGTGACTGAAGCCTTTTCAGAATTGGGCTGGTGTGGTGCATTTTCTCTCTGTGAAATGTTCCACCGCACCTGATTCTTTTTTAGAAATTGTAACATTGCAAGCAAAGTCTGTCTATTTAAAAGTTTCAAAGCTGACTTTGCCCCTACTTTTCCCATCTACTTCCTCTTTGATAGCCGCCATTGGGGTGAGAGCTTTCAGGGACCTAACTGAACATTTATCTTACCTGACCTAGAAGGGCAGTGAAACTTCCTGATGACAATGGTCAAACCAGTGTGATTTCTCCAGTAGTGATCTGTGCACTCTGTTCCCAGAATAAATAGAGGGATCCAGTAGCAAGTAAAATCTGCAAATATTTGCAGAAAGAAAGGAAATACCTGCTGCTGGACTCTCTATTTATTTGGGGAAAACAAAAGAAAATAATGTTAGGGGTGGGGGTGTGAAGCAAGTGGTGGCTTGGATTGGAAGAATCCAATTGGCTGCCACCACTTGCTTTATCAAGAACTTTTAAACAGGATTTTCTACGCTATCTTTAATGTCAGCTTAATGTAAAAAATGCTGAATGGTAACTATATAAGGTTATTTACACATTCAGTTATGATTTCAGCATGTTTTACATTAAGCTCAGCTACAAATCTGGAATACAGTTTCTCCTGCTTGTCGGAAGGCACTTGGGGGTAACAGCTTCCAATTAGTATCTTCTCATGGCGTGCTCGGTGTTAAACTCAGAGGCACCATGAGAAGGTACTCAGGGTTAATGAGTTAAAAGGATACACAAAGTCACACAGGTGCATCCAGGTGTGACGTCTCATAACTACGCCTGAACCTGCAGATCTAGCCGACCCTTTGGTTGCATGTGAAATTAACCTCATGGATGAATTAGAAATCAATTCCAGGGTCGCTAGCTGTGAGGCTACGTTGTCATTAACCTCTTCAGACACCTTTCCTGACACAGTACCAGAGAGTTCGGAGATGAGGTTTCTGTGGAGTCTGGTGAAATGTGCCAGGTAGTCCAAAGACTGAATAGCAAAGGTCGATGAAGCAAAAACTCACTTCCCCAGTCTGTCCACTGCTCAGGACTCCCTATTAGGTGGGTGAACAGTATGGCTTTCCTCAGCAAGCTCTTTCTTGGTGGCTGCCACCACCAACATAGCATCTATTGGTAAACCTTTTGACCAATGTGGATGTTCTTCAGGGGGAGAAAGGATCTTGTATGGTCTCTTGGGGATTGCTTCAACAGTGTCAGGATTCTTCCAGGCATACTGCACCACAAGGTGAACCAACTCGTCTGCAGGCAGGGTCACCCAGGAGGTACATGGTCAAGCACAAAAAGCCTGCAGAAGAATGGATTCCTCCAAGGAAGGGCTTTTTGGGCCTCCAATCACACCTCTGTTTCAAGATCTCAAGGATGTCTCTGAAGGAGACATCTTCAGGGGGGGTGATCGTGGGGACCCTTCCCCTTCATCGTAATCCATATCCTCAGTGAGGGACTCCTCAGGGGCGTCCACGTGCTTCCTCTTGCATGATTTCTTCCTAGGAACTTCCTCAGTGGGAGCTTCTGAGGAGGATCCGGAGGAAAGGCACCCTGCAATAGGGTCTCCTGTGACTCCCATGCTCAATCTGGGATGGTGGCATGTGACAGCTGCATCACAGGGGAGGACATGGAGGTTCTAAAGCTGAAGGCTTGCTCACAGAGGCAAGAGCCCTCTCCATCACCTGGAAGGTAGGGCTGCCCAAAAGGGGATGGGAGCCCAGAACCGAGAAAGACAACCTCAGAACCGGGGTCACACCCCACTCCATTAAACTTGCTTCCAGGAGCCTCAAGCTGGATAGGTACCAACAGGGCTCCAGGCACCATGGATGGCGCCATAGAAAGGGTCAGTGCCAAACTCAGAACCGAGGAGCCTGTAGTCCAATCCTGGGACTGAGGAAGACCCGGTTCTAATGCAACCGAAGGCCAAAGGGTGGACTCGGGGGCCAAAGTGAGATCCATTATTGGCACCAAAGCTGAGGCTGCCAAGCAAGGTTTCTGTGCCGAGGGCTTTGAAACCTGCAAGCAGGACAAAGGAGGAGAGTAAAATGGAGTCTGTGAAGCAGAAATCCCAAGTCCTAGGAAGGACTGGGCTTTTGAATCAGCATTAATCCCCCTGGCTGTCAGCAGCTGGTCCACAAGAAGCACCACACTGAGTTCAGAAAGGATCCTGGTGGATCTAGTGGATATCCCCGAAGGGGACTTTGGATGCTTTAAGAAGGGACTATAAGCCTGTCTCAAAAAGGGATCCACAGAAGGGGAATATCATGGCAGTGCTTGCATTTCTAATTACACCACTGTCTTCAATTTTGAGAAGATAGGGGTGTCAATGTCCATCTGAACTATAGGAACCATGGGTAGGCTCAGAGCCATAATTGGGGTTGAGGTCAAAAGTTTTGCATCAGTCACAATTGGTGCCATAGACGTTGGTGCCGATGAAGTCAGTGCCGACGCTATTGTCATAGACAGTACCGAAACCGGTGCCATAGACGAAGACTTCTGTTCCAGTACAGAAAGCTTTGGAATTTTCAGCTTTGGTGGTCTTTCCTTCTCACCAGAAGGTGAGAAGGGAACGGAATGTGGCCTCTTTTTCTCTTTTCTAGGAGGGGGTGAACCCTCCAATGTGGAGACAGCCTCTGAAAAAGGCAATTTGAGAAGGCCCTTCGAAATCACTTTATTTTTACGCTTATTCAAGGTACGAGAGCTAAAACCTTGACAAAAGGAGCAAGGTGGTTGTACCAAGAGATGAGGGACTGCCAAACAATAAACACAACCATCATGAGAGTCACTATTAGGCATTTTTGTCCCACACTTCAGGCATTGTTTGAAGCCTGAAGTGCCCTTTTTATCAGACATGTTAATACCGACAAAAAACAATACAATACAAGAAAAAACAGATTACCACAACCAAACAAATGGCTACAACTAGTTAGAGATCAGAACATACCAACAATGGTATAGGAAGATTACCACAGGGGGTAGAGAGAAGAGAGTGTACCAGTGGTGGTACAAAGATTACCAACAGGTAGTTGACAAGAAAGTTGGAAAAGAGATTTGACGATACACAGGTACAGGAGAATATAGGCGAAGCAAAGTAACATACTCTCCAAAAACACTTATCTATTTAGAAATATCAAAATATCAAAATATATCAAAAACTTTGCTGAGAGCTGTCTTGAACGCAGCTTTACAGCAAAGCAGCAAACGAGATCTGAGGTAACAGGGAGAAGGGGGATTATGGGTAAATCTTAGCTCGAGAGTTTTAGGCTGGTGCGAGCTTAGTATAAGGCTGACTCTGTTCTGAGGGCTCGGAACCAAATCCATCGGTGATGAATGGAATGAAGATTAACAACATCAGATTTATGTATTATTACTATTATGCAGAAGCCCAGAATTTCCAGATAGATAATACACAAAAAGATTGAGAGAAAAATTAGAAGAAAGAAAATACTTGCACAAGAAAAACTGTCAGAAGCCTCAAATAAAAATTTGTGTTCATTAATACTACAGATTTAAGAAAAACATTATTAACATTATGCAGACCAAGAAACCTTTGGCTGTTTGGAAAAAGAAGCGACTGAGAAAGTGTGACAATATAAACAAAATCTAGAGATTTTTGAAAGGTATAAAAAAAGAAATGTGGACACGGGAAAGAAAGAGAGATCTGATATGGTGCAATGTTTATGCAGAGAAAGCTAAGTTAATCAATACAAAAAAGCAGCCCCAAAGATATTCAAACAGAAATACAGGCAAAGGCATCCAGATACAGAAAATTTCATAAAACAAAAAAGATCACAGAGGGAATGTAGAACAGAAGATTAGTAAAGTAGAAGTTAAAAAATGGAAGTTGAAGTTATGGAATACCTGCGAAGTGAAGTATTTAGTGTAGAAAGTCTAGCACAGGTTATATCACAGCATGATGGAACAACGTGTCTCCCAAGTAAGGAGAAACAGAAGGAGTAGGAGACATCTGAGGAAGAAATATGGATATAGGAAACGAGATTTAATATGGTGCAATATTTAGGCAAATGAGAAAGCAAAACTAATTAATACAAAGAGCAGCACCAAAGATATTTGAAGAGAAATACAGGCAAAGGCATCCAGGTATAGAAAAGTTTACAATACAAAAAAAAAGAAAGCAAAGATGAAAAGTAGAAAAGAGGGTCAGTAAAGGAGAAGTTAAAGAAATAGAAATGGAGGTTATGGATTACCTGTGAAGTGAAGGATTTAGTGTAGAAAATTCCAACTTTGATAACAACACAGCAGAAAAGAGCAATGGATCCCCAAATTAAAGAGAAACCAGTGGAGCAGGAAACATTGATCAGGTGCCATATGAAGATACTTTGGAGCCTTTCATAGGAAACCAGTACCAAAGTTCAGTTAGAGTTGCACCTCAAGGGAAGGAACGGGAAACTGTGGCAACTCTGACACAGTCAGTGTTGTGGAGTGATAGCCCAGTGAGTTCCCATATGAAAGAGCAACGGATGACAGAATGAAACTGAAGAGAATGTGGCACTGGATGATGCTCTGGAACTTTTTATAGAATGCCCGCAGGAAATGGAGAACAAAGAATGTGCCCTCAGTTTAGAAGAATATGATCTAAGAGAAGAGTTCCTTGATTTAATAGAGATGGGCAGGTATATTAAGATCAATGAAAGAAACAGACTACAGAAAGTCAACAAAACCTAAAAGGTTAGAAGTTTGATAAAACAAATGAACACAGCAGTTAGGACTGTTCTTAGAGATTCATGGAATATAACAGAAGTAAATAGGATAACTTACTGGGCAGCTAAATTAATAACAGATAAAGTTCTACCACAAAAACACAGGGCAGTAAGGGAAAGGAAGGGGAGAAATCAAATGTCATCATGGAAGTATTGAATAGAGAAAACTATAAAGCGATTAAGACAAGAAGTGCCACTGTTAGAAGAGTATAGAAGAGGGATCAGATCAACAGAAATACTCAAAGATAGGCATGATAAAAGCAATGCGCAGTATCAGAACAGATCAGGATCTAGCATGCACTATTGCAAATAAATTAAAAATATCAGCAGAGGCAGAAAAACTTAGAAGATATGCAGATAAATATAGATAAGTACAAAATAAGCAATTTATTGATAACCCAAAAAAGGTTTTATAGAGAAGTGGGAAACGAGGCAAAAGAAATCGAAACATCAACAAAAAAAGAAGAAATAGATACATTTTGAATAAATATCTATGAAGATCCTGTGGAACATAAAGATGCTAAATGGATAGAAGTAGTAAAAGAAATAATAAGAAGTTTAAATGTACAGGATATGAATGGGATGAAGTAATAGCCAGAGAGATTGAAACAAAGTTAAGAAAAGCTGCTAATTGGAAAATCCCAGGCCCAGATGCAGTACCTAACTTCTGGCTAACAGTATTAACATATTTACATGAAGATTTAGATTTAGGAGACCTGGTGGTGGAATGAGGAAGTACAGGAGAGTATACAGAGGAAGAGGCTAGCGAAGAAGAAGTGGGATTGTCAAAGAGATGAAGAAAGTAGACATGAGTATAAGGAGATGAGATGTATGGCAAAGAGAGGTGGCAAAGGCTAAGGATAAGACATATGGAGAGTTGTATGAGAGATTGGACACTAAAGAAGGATAACAGGACCTGTACCGATTGGCTAGACAAAGGGACAGAGCTGGGAAAGAAGTGCAGCAGGTAAGGGTGATAAAGGATAGTGAGGGAAACGTACTCACAAGTGAGGAGAGTGTGTTGAGTAGATGGAAAGAGTACTTTGAAGGGCTGATGAATGAGGAGAATGAGAGAGAAAGAAGGTTGGATGATGTGGGGATAGTGAATCAGGTAGTGAAACAGATTAGCAAGGAGAAAGTAAGGACAGCTATGAAGAGGATGAAGAATGGAAAGGCTGTTGGCTCAAATGACATACCAGTGGAAGCATTGAGGTGCTTAGGTGAAATGGCAGTCAAATTTTTAACCAGATTGTTTAATGAAATTTTGGAAAGTCAGAAGATGCCTGAGGAGTGGAGAAAAAGTGCTTTGGTACCTATCTTTAAGAATAAGGGTGATGTGCAGAGCTGCAGTAACTATAGAGGGATAAAATTGATCAGTCACAGCTTGAAGTTATGGGAAAGAGTATTGGAAGCTAGGTTAAGAAGGGAGGTGATGATTAGTGATCAGCAGTATGGTTTCATGCCAGGAAAGAGCACTACAGATGCAATATTTGCTCTGAGAGTGTTGGAGAAATACAGAGAAGGTCAGAAGGAGTTGCATTGTGTCTTTGTGGACTTAGAGAAAGGATATGACAGGGTGTCTAGAGAGGAGTTGTGGTATTGTATGAGGAAGTCGGGAGTGGCCGAGAAGTATGTAAGAGTGCTACAGGATATGTGTGAGGGTAGTGTGACATTGGTGAGGACTGCGGTGGGAGTGACAGATACATTTAAGGTGGAGGTGGGATTACATCAAGGATCAGCTCTGAGCCCTTTCTTATTTGCAGTGGTGATGGACAGGTTGACAGATGAGATCAGACAGGAGGCCACATGGACTATGATGTTTGCAGATGACATTGTGATATGTAGTGAGAGTATGGACCAGGTTGAGGAGACCCTGGAGAGGTGGAGATATGCTTTAGAGAGGAGAGGAATGAAGGTCAGCAGGGCTAAAACAGAATATATGTGTGTAAATGTGAGGGAGGCTAGAGGAATAGTGAGGATGCAGGGAGTAGAGTTGGTAAAGGTGGATGAGTTTAAGTACTTGGGATCAACAGTTTAGAGTAATGGTGAGTGTGGAAGAGAGGTGAAGAAGAGAGTACAGGCAGGGTGGAATGGGTGGAGAAGAGTGTCAGGAGTGATTTGTGACAGATGGGTACCAGTAAGAGTGAAGGGGAAGGTCTACAAGAGGGTAGTGAGACCAGCTATGTTATATGGGTTGGAGACGGTGGCACTGATGAAAAGGGAGGAGTCAGAGCTGGATGTGGCAGAGTTAAAGATGTTAAGATTTGCACTGGGTGTGACTAGGATGGACAGGATTAGGAATCAGTATATTAGAGGTTCAGCTCAGGTTGGACAGTTTGGAGACAAAGCAAGAGAGGTGAGATTGCGTTGGTTTGGACATGTGCTGAGGATGGATGCTGGGTATATTGGGAAAAGGATGCTAAGAATGGAGCTGCCAAGTAAGAGGAAAAGAGGAAGGCCTAAGATAAGGTTTATGGATGTGGTGAGAGAGGACATGCAGACGATTGGTGTGAAAGAGCATGATGCAGTGGACAGGAAGGAATGGAAACAGATGATCTGCTTTGGTGACCCCTAACGGGAACAGCCGAAAGAAGATGATGACATGAAGATTTAGTCATGAGTAAGAATTGTAAGTTATGTACTCACCGTAACATGGCATCTGTGTTGTCCATTTTCATTCTTCATCACCAATGGGTTTAGATCTGACTCGGCAGCATACACTAGACTTTGCATCCAGTTCACAAGCTCCTCCCTCTACCCATAATGCTCTATTCCATCCCCAACACCTTAGAGTTTGTTGCCTAAACTCCCATTTTATAACAGAAGTAGACAGAGAAAGGAAGGTCTCAAACCTGGAACTGAATAGTTCCAATACAGTGTAACAGGTCCTTCCAGGAGTGACAAGGATGGGGGATGGATGGGAGGGAAGGTGAGGAAGAAAATGGACAACACAGATGCCAAGTTATGGTGAGTACATAACTTACAAATCTGATATCATCCTTTTCATTCTTCCTCACCAATGGGACAAAGACCCCAGCTATGTAGCCCTCAGGAGGCCCTCATTGAAGGACATGCTGGTGCACTGTCAAACTAAAAGAAACACTGCTTCTTTGTAATGTCCAACAAAAGTATGAGTCTTTGACCAAGTAGCTGGAGCACAAATGTCATCAATGGAAGTCCTTGACTAAAAAGCAGACAAAGTAGCCATAGACAGAGTTGTACGAGCTTGAGGGGGTCATAGTAAATCTAGTCCTTTTTGAAAATAAACCAGTGAAATGCAATCAGTAATCCATTTGGCTAGTGTAATTTTAGATACTACCTGATCCAAGCAATTAGGGGAAAAGGAAACAAAAAGATGATCAGACTTCCTGAACTGCTTTGTTCTGTGAAGATAAAAGCATAATTGTCTATGCACATCAAAGAGATGAAGCATGTATTCTCTCTCATTCATAAATTCTGGAAAGAAGACTTGTTAATGTTACTTACCGTCACCATTTTAGAAAGAATGGAAGGGTTTGTCTGCAGAGACACCCCGTCTTTATGGAAAATAATATAAGGAGGCTTAGCTGAAAGGGCCTGGAGAACAAAATTCTTTTTGCTGATGTAATGGCTACTAAGAAGATTGTTTTCCAAGAAAAATATTTCACCTCGCATTTGTCTGGTGGTTCAAAGTGTTGCTGATTTAATCCCTGAAGGACCACAGTAAGGTCCTAAGGAGGACAAGGGTTTGGTTCTTTATTGCAGGGTCTGAGGAGAAAAATGCCCTTCCTGAAGGCCCTACACAATCTGGACAAAGCCAGAGAAAATAATTTGTTTCCAGAATGGTAATTTGAAATTGCTGCCAACTGAAATTTAACTGTAGAAAAACTAGCTCCTTCTTTAAAAAGAGTTATTAGAAAAAGAAGAACGGACAAAGTTGGGGCTGAAAAGAGTATGATATTTTGGTTAGAGTCCCAAATAGAAAATCTTTTCCATTTGGTTCTCTAGATTTTCTTGGTAGAAGTTTTCTGGGAGGCCAATATATCACACCGTGGGGAAGAAAGCCTAGACTGTCTGTTACTAGAAGTGGAGAAATTATGCAGTTAGCTTGAGGGTGTGGAGACTGGGGTGCTGAATTCTTAATGGGTGAGATAAGAGATCCTGAATGGGTTCCTGTATCCATGTAGGGAACTGTAAGTGAGACCATAGGAAGGGGAAACCATACCTGCTGCGACCAGGAGGAGGCAATGAGAATGACTGAGCTGTTCAGCCTGCTTGCTTTCTGTAAGAACTTTGGAATCAGAGGAAGAGGAGGATAGGCATATAAGAAACCCGGGAGCCAATCATGAATCACAGCATCTCTTGGTGACTCCCCTGGAGGGGGGGATCAGAATGAAGTACTTGCTGCACTTGTTTTTGAGGGGTGAGGCAAACAGATCACAGCAAGGTTGGCCCCAGCAGCTAAAGATCATATTTGCTACTGACTGATGGACAGACCACTAGTGAGGCATCATAATGGATCTCCTGAGCCTGTCTGCTAGCATGTTGGTTTTCCCCAGGATGTGCGTTGCAGTGAGAAAGGGTTCTGAAGTGATCGCCCATTCCCAAACCCTTATGGCTTCTCTGCACAGTGGATAAGATCGAGTTCCTCCTTGCTGATTGATGTACCAGACTACCGACATGTCTGTTTGAATTGCAATAGTCCCCAGAGCAAAAATATCTTGAAATGCCTGAAATCCTAAAAGGACTGCTCTCATCTCGTAACCTGAACCGTTTCCAAGAAATGCCCCCCCACCCCAGTTGGGAAGTGTCCGTGGTCACTGTGGTAATTGGGGGGGGGGGGCGGAAGGATGAATGGTCTGCTCAGAAATAGGTTATTGAACTGAATCCAGCAGTGACTATGACATTTCCAGATTGCAGTGAGTCTTATGGGGAATGAAAGGGGCTGATAAAGCATGGACCACTGTAACGCCAAGGTCCACTGAAGAATTGACATAAAGAATTATGCTACAGGGACCAGAAGTATGGCAGCTGACATTGAGCCCAGAGCTTATAGTACTAATCTTGCCAGAGGAGATGGGTGAGAGAGGAAAGACCAAACCTAATGTTTCAAAGATGTGATACGATGGAGAGGTAAGCAAGCCACCTAAGTTGTAGTATTCAAGAGAGTCCCTATGAATTTCCTGGTCTGTACCAGGACTAGGTTTGACTTGGCATGGTTTACTGAGATGCTAAAGTGTTGGAAACCTGCAGCAAGTAGTCCCTGACTTGTAAACGATGACACTTGTATGGGGAGGTGAGGAGCCAATCATCAGGATATGGAAACACCTGGAATCCCTAATGTCTCAAGTGAGTTGCCAAGACTGCCATGCATTTGGTAAACACCCTTAGGACTGTGGTGAGTCCAAAGGGCAATGCTCAGAATTGTAATGACTGGCTACCAGCCAAAAGCATAGATGTCTCCCAGAGCACCTATTTTTATGTGATAGTACACATCCTGGAGCTCTACAGAGCATATCCAATTGTCCTTGCACAGAAGAGGCAGGATGGACTGAAACATGACTATGCAGAACTTCGTCTTCTTTATGCACTGGTTCAACTTGCTGGGCCTTAGGTCCCCATTTTCTTTGGCACTAAAAAGAAGTGGGAGTGAGTTCCAAATCCCTTCTAATCAAGTGGGACCTCTTGGATGACTTTTTCTGTAGCAGCTTTTGTATTTCTTGTGCTGCATCTTTCCTCTGGCTGGGTGGGACATTGGGAAGTTTCCTCTTTCTAGTAGGCGGTGGAAGGGAAAATGGTACGTAGAAACCTCTGGATATGATTCTTAGCTTTCATGAATCTTTTGTGACATCTGTCCAGGCTTCTAAGTGCAAAGAAAGTAACTCCCGTATGCCTCCAGAGTTGAACAGTCAGGCAGTGCTTCAAGGGTGCTGATGGGGCCTATTCGAAGATGAATTTCTAAAGCCCTGGTTCTGTGGGCCCCCTCTGCCTCTAGGGTGATATCTACTATTAAAATGTTCTCATCTGCCTCAGGAGGAATTATCTCCATGTGAATCCTGGAAAGGTCCCTGAAATTTGTGGAACCAAATCTTCTTACCATCTCATTGGTTTCTAGAGAAGGTCCACTGAGGGGTAGAAAACTTGATTCCTATGTCAGACAGAGTCTTTTCCTCTTGTTTGTTGTGGGTAAGCATGTCTTTAACTGATGGTCTGAACAAGGAAGTGCCATCACAGGGAGCATTGACAAAGGATGTCTTAAAGGGCTCTGCAAAATCACATACCTGCATTCAGGCATGTCTCTTTAAGGCTATAGCTGAAAAGGCTGCTCGTGAGGTACCTTCCATTGCATGGAAGATCAACCTCATTGATGCATTTGAAATGGACAGGAGAGTGGCCAGTTTAGGGGAAGTTTTTCTGACATCCTCAGCAAACATGGACTCTGAGAGAGTATTTGATAACTCCTTAGTTAAATCTCTCTGTAGCCGAGTGAAATGTGCCAAGTAATTAAGAGACCTCAGTGAAAAAGTAGCTGAGGTGAAGACATGCTTCTCAAATCTGTCCATTGCTCTAGACTTCCTATTTGGTGGATGGACTGAACAGCTCTGCTCAGCTAGCTCCTTCATGGTGGCTGCCACCACATCAACTGGGACTGCTTTGCTCCAGTAGGGTCTTATCAGCAGAAGAAGACTGAAATTTGTCAGGGTGCTTGGGAATAGGTTCAAGAGTGTTTAATTCCTTCCAAGTGTGATGATGTGAGGTAGGGCCAGCTATGCCAGAGAGAGTAGGGCAGTGGAAGTGTAACATATGCCAGCAGAGCTAGCTGGAGTTTTGTAAAGAATTATATGTCATTGTATATCAAACTGATTGTACAAGTACTTGTGCTGAAACTCTATTTGTAAAGCTGCTTGTGTTAAAAAAATGTACCAGCAGTGGGTCCGGCTAGGCAGAAAAGAAATACACCTATATGTCAGACTGCTTTGTAACTGTTGAAATTACTATATTGTAACAGAGAATGCTGGAAGAGAAGAGGTTAATCTTAGTCCAGCTAACTTTGAAAAATAGTCTCAAATTAAATTACCTGGCTTAGGCCATAAAGATTGTATCTTACAGTTCTGACTGAAGCCAGATACAAAATGTCTGTGAAAATCAGGACTAGGAATCATACTGTATTGTCCTTAGGGGTTAATTAATTGCTACCCTGGAAGGGTGGAAGTTTTGAAATGATTTTATAGCTACCAGATGCTATAACACATCGTAACAAAGCTGTGTGTGTGTGTGTGTGTGTGTGTGTGTGTGTGTGTGTGTGTGTGTGTGTGTGTGTGTGTGTGTGTGTGTGTGTATGTTAACACGTGCTAGATTCTGATTTAGTTTCTAGTAAAGGGGGTAGTGTCAGAACCCACAGTCAGATGACCAGATGTATGTGATGTCATTCTGTAATTCAGCACTGAAATTATATTTTAATTCTAGATGAGACAGAAGTCTCAGGGCAGTCTTTTTTTGAAACCTGAAAAAGCAGGATCAGTCACCCACATCATCTTGCCTTGCTCTAGTAAGTGAACAAAAGGAAAGTAATTTTTTTAGTCAGTCAGGAAAATATAGTGAGATTAGATAAGTATTGGTTTTCTGTATCTGTGTGAACCTTTCCATCTGTGATTTTAATATTTCCTGTGACTAAAAATGTGGTGTTTATTGTAAATAGATATTTAGTATTTTCATGTTCTTTTATTAATTATTAAATATATTTAAACTTTTCATTGTGGCTTTTAGAGAATATTTTAACGTTTGAGAGTACTTATATTTATTTGGTGATACCAAGGCAGCTCCTGAAAGCCTTGCGGCATTGGTCAAACACTACCATTAGTATTAGTATTAATTTTACTCAGTATAATTGGGCCTGCTTGTAAAAGCTTTAGAGTAGCTGGCATTGGAGTGTTCTGGTGGCAGTAGCTACCTTATAGTCTGGACAGAGGGAGGCATAGCTAGTAAATCTGTGCCAGCCTTTCCTAGGTGTGTAAGTATGTGGATATGAAAATCAAATCTCAAAGAGTGTGTGTGTCAGCTACTTGGAGCAGGGACACAGAGTGCTGGTTTCACAGAGAGGATGGTGGAGGACTTGGCTTGCAACACTTGGCTGAGGACTCAACTCTACAGCTGTGTCAGTGGGGAGTCTTATTTGGAGGCCTGGAGGGAGAGAGGGAAACCCAGCCCCAGAACTGAGTGTTCTCCCTGTGTGCAGTTAAGGGATATTGTGCTTGCTGCAGACAGCTGCATCTGGAAATACTGTGTATCTATTTTTGTTCCAAGTGACTGTCCCTCACCAGTGTCCATGGTGAGGATTGAGACTCCTTGGTCACTGGCCCAGAGAAGAGGCATCACACCAAGCCTGGTGGGAAACCAAGTCAATCAGTTCATCTGCTGGGTGGGGACACTCAAGATGTAGATGGTGCAGAACCAAGCCTCCAGAAACATTGAGCCTTCAAGCGAAGGAGACTGAGAAGACCAGCTACCCCTTCTGTTTGAGGATCTCAAGGACATATCCAAAGGAGATGTCATCAGGTGGTGATCTGGATCGCTCTCCCTCATCAAAATCAGTGTCTTCTGTGAGAGACTCCATATAGAGTCTGTCTCCTCTTACACATTTTCTGAGTAACCTCCTCCATGTAATGCTTGGGAGACGTATCAGAATAAGGGGGAAATTCCTCTAGAAGAAGTGTCTGAAGATTTGCAGGAGCTGGCTGTCATTGTGGGATAGGACTGATGGGCTCAGAGCTTGGAATTAAAGATGGGAGATGGGTAGAATCCAAAACAAGAGAAGACTGTTCCTTGTGAAGAGAGAAAGCTCTTTCTACCACCTTGAAGGCCAAAGGACTAGGGGAAACCTCTCTCCCTTCTCAAAGCCAAAGCCTCCTAGGAAGGTAAGTTGGAGCCCCCTCTGATCCGAGCCTCAAGAGGAGAATCTGATCCAAGCTGTCCAGGGGTGAGGCTCCCATAGGAAGGGATGGATCTGACAAAATTGGAACTGAACCCAACCCCTCAGACCAGGTGCTGACCTCTTGAATCAGAGACCTGCTGTGATCCAAGGATATCTGAGTAGAACCAGTCAGGGACACCATTGGAGTCAAGGAATGTACTTTCTTCTGAGCAGATGCCGAATCTCTTGGGGGATCTCAAATCCTGGGACTCCAAAACCACTGGCTGGATTGGAGAAGGAGACGGGAATGGACTTAGATGCACTCAAGGATCCAGGAGGGGATGGAGCTGGCAGGACCCCCATCTAGATCTGAGCCCTGAGAAATTTAAGCATCATTCTACTCACATCTGCCTCTGACAAACTCCTTAAAGACCAGGAAGACACTCTGGATGAGGTTCTAGAGTGTTTCTTTGAAGTCTGAAAAAGTTGAGTGGGTAGAAACAGGTTTCAGTGCATAATCTGGAGTATGACTTATATGAGTTGAACTGGTTCAAGGATCCAAGGACTTAAGATCTGAAAAAGTAGATGGCAAGGGGGAAATGACAATAGGAGCTGAACCTTTCAGATATGATGAAGGTTTTGGATCAGATGGCAAACCAAGAGGTTTCAGATCTGAGGTGGCCAGACCAGAAAATTTTCTAATCTTTACCAGCAGCTCTGAAGAAGCAACAGGGAACTTCTGAGATCTCCTCCTGACATCTGAAAAAACTGATTTGAATGTTTTTGAGGGGGTTTGATGGACTCAGAGCTCCAAATCAAAGACTGGAGATGGGTAAGATCTGAAATAAGAGCAAACTGTCCCTGTGAAGAGAGAAAGTCCTTTCTATCACATTGAAAGCCAAAGGACCAGGGGAAACCTCTCCCATTCCTTGGAGCCAAAGCCTCCAAGGAAGGTAGGTTGGAGCTATCCCCAGATCAGATCCTCAATGGAAGAATCTGAAACAAGCTGTCCAGGGCTGAGGCTCCAATAGGAAGGGACGGATCTGACAAAATCAGAATTGAACCTAACCCTTTGGACCAGCTGCTGATCTGTTGGATCATAGACCCACTCTGATCCGAGGGTATCAGAGTAGAACCTGTCAGGGACACTGTTGGAGTCAAGGAAGGTACTTTCCTAAGATCAGACATTGACCCTTTCGGGGATGTTGAATCTTGGGACTCTGAAACCACTTGTTGGATTGGAGAAGGGGAGAGAATGGACTTAGATGCACTCAAAGATCCAGGAGGGGATGGAGCTGGCAGGACCCTCATCTGGATCAGAGCCCTGAGAAATTTCTGCATCATCCTATCCACATCCACCTTTGACAAACTCCTTGAAAACCTGGAAAATGCTGTGGATGAGGGTCTACCATGTTTTTTCTGCATCTGAAAATGTTGAGTGGGCAGAGAAGGACAAATAGGTTTCAGTGCATACTCTGGATTAGGACTTGTATGAGTCGAACTGGTTCAAGGATCCAAGGACTTAGGATCTGAAAAAGAAGTAGATGGCAAGGGGGAAAATAACAATAGGAGATGAACCTTTCAGATCCGATGAAGGCTTTGAATCAGACAGCAACCCAAGAGGTTTCAGATTCGAGGTGGTCAGATCAAAAGTTTTTCTAATCTTTACCAGCAGCTCTGAAGAAGCCTTAGGGGAATTCTGAGATCTCTTCCTGACATCTGAAAAAAAAAAAAGATTTGGGTGTTTTTGAGGGGGTTTGATGGGCTCAGAGTCCCAAATCAAAGACTAGAGATGGGTAAGTTCCACAACAAGAGAAGTCTATTCCCTGTGATGAGAGAAAGTCCTTTCTACTACTTTGAATGTCAAAGGACCAGGGGAAACCTCTCCCCTCTCCTCAGAGCCAAAGCCTCCAAGGAAGGTAGATTGGAGCTGTCTCCAGATCAGAGCCTCAAGGGAAGAATCTGATCCAAGCTATCCAGGGCTGAGGCTCTCATAGCAAGGGACAAATATGACAAAATCAGAACTGAACCTCACCCCTCAGACCAGGCGCTGATCTGTTGGATCAGAGACCCGCTCTGATCTGAGGGTATTGGAGTAGAACTGATCAGAGACACCATTGGACTCAAGGAAGGTACTTTCCTCAGATTAGATGCCAAACCTCTTAGGGATGTTGAATCCTGGGACTCTGAAACCACTGGTTGGATTGGAGAAGGGTAAGGAATGGACTTATATGCACTCAAAGATTCAGGAGGGGATGGAGCTGGCAGGGCCCTCATCTGGATCTGAGCTCTGAGAAATTTCAGCATCATCCTATCCTCATCTGCCTCTGACAAACTCCTTAAAGACCTTGAAGATGCTGTGGATGCAGGTCTAGAGTGTTTCTTTGGAGTCTGAAAAAGTTGAATGGGCAGAAACAGGTTTCAAGTATGTACTCTGGAGTATGACTTCTATGAGTTGAACTGGTTTAAGGATACAAGGACTTAGGATCTGAAAAAGAAGTAGATGGCAAGGGAGAAATGACAGTAGGAGCTGAACCTTTCAGATCCGATGAAGGCTTTGGATCAGATGGCAACCCAAGAGGATCCGAGGTGGTCAGATCCAAAACATTTCTACTCTTTTCCCGTGGCTTTGAAGAAGCCCTTGAGGACTTCTGAGATCTCTAGCTGACAGCTGAAAAAATCTAATTTGGATATTTTTGAGGGGTTTTATGGGCTCAGAGCTCAGAATCAAAGATTGGAGATGGGTAAAGATCCAAAACAAGAGATGACTGTTCCCTGTGAAGACAGAAAGCCCTTTCTACCACCTTGAAGGCCAGAGGATCAGGGGAAACCTTCTCCTCTCCTTGGAGCCAAAGTCTACAATGAAGGTAGGTTAGAGCTGTCCCCAGATCTGAGCCTCAAGGGAAGAATCTGATCCAAGCTGTCCAGGACTGAGGCTCCAATCGGAAGGGATGGATCTAATAAAATCAGAACTGAACCCAACCCCTCAGTCCAGGAGCTGATCTCTTGGATCAGAGACCTGCTCTGATCTGAGGGTATCAGAGTAGAACAGGTCAGGGGCACTTTTGGAGTCAAGGAATGTACTTTCCTTGGATCAGACAGCGAACTTCTGGGGATCTCATATCTTCGGACTCTGAAACCCCTGGTTGGATTGGAGAAGGGGAGGGAATGGACTTAGATGCACTCAAGGATCCAGGAGGGGATGGAGCTGCCAGGACCCCCATCTGGATCTGAGCCCTGAGAAATTTCTGCATCATCCTATCTACATCTACCTTTGACAAACTCCTTAAAGACCTGGAAGATGCTGTGGATGATAGTCTACAGTATTTCTTCAGAGTCTGAAAAAGTTGAGTGGGCAGAGAAGGAGAAATAGGTTTCAGTGTGTACTCTGGAGTATGACTTGTATGGGGTGAACTAGTTCAAGGATCCATGGACTTAGGATCTGAAAAAGAAGTAGATGGCAAGCAGGAAATGACAATAGGAGCCAAACCTTTCAGATCTGATAAAGGCTTTGGATCAGACAGTGGCCTAAGAGGTTCCAGATCCAAGTTGGTCAGATCAGAAATTTTTCTAATCTTTTCCAGCAGCTCTAAAGAAGCCCTTGGGAACTTCTGAGATCTCTTTCCGACATATGAAAAAAACTGATTTTGGTGTTTCTAAGGAGTCTGAGCCCTGGAAGAAGCAGGAAGCAACCCTTTTAAAATCAGTTTATTGCACCTGTCTGATAATGCCCTAGGATTAAAGGTGGCACAAATGGGTCAAGTCGTGTCAAGATGATCTGGTCATAGGCAATACATTCACTTCTTGTGGGCATCTGAGTCTGCAATCTTTTGACCACAAGAAGTGCACTTTTTGAAGTCAGTCGTTTTTTTCTGACATAGCCAATGAGAAATGCACAGTGTAACCAATAAAGTTCACAACAAACAAAAAAATAAGTTATGTACTCACCATAACATTCCATCTGTGTTGTCTGTCTTCATTCATCCTGAACAAATGGGTTCAGATTTGATCTGTCAGATTTGAATCAGCCAATGCTACAGCTCACAGACACCAGACTTCCTGAGCTTCTTTCTTACTCCCAATACACCCTGCCAGTTACCTCAGATCTTGTTTGCTGCTATATTAGCATATAATGATGGAGAATTATGGGAAGCCATATCCAGAGTCATATATACATATAAACATAACTATTCAGAGACCATGTAAATGCTCATTAACCCAAAAGTCATGGACAGGGGGTAGGTGGGAAGGGAGTCAAGGAAGAATGAAGATAGACAATGCAGATGAAACATTATGGCAAGTACATAACTTCTTTATCTGATGTTGTCAATCTTCATTCTATCCTCAATGAATGGGACAGCATCCCTAGCTATGTCTTTCCAGGGTGGACTCAAGGAAGGATATTCCTGAGCACCATAGAACCAAATGATACCCTACCTCTGGAGACCAGATCCAATTGGTAATGAGTGATAAAGGTACAAAGAGTAGCCCAGGTTGCTGCTGCACAAATGACATCCACAGACATCCTAGACTGAAAAACTGTGGAAGCAGCCACAGCTCTAGAGGAGTGCACTTTCAATGGGTGTGTAAGAGAAATGCCTACTTATAGACAAAGAAGATGCAATTTGTTAACCACTTGACAGAGTAACTTTAGAAATCAATGTTCCCAATTTTGGTCCAGAGAAGGAAATAAATAGTTTGCCTGCTTTTCTGATTTTTTTTCTGTTCTATGCAGACAGAATCACAATTGTCTATGAACATCCAGTAAATGTAAGATATATTCTCCTTTGTAAATTTAGAAAATTAAAAAAACTGGCAAACTGATAGTACTAATTATGTTGGATTCTGACACCATCTTTGAAAGAAAGGATGGGTTGGTACGTAAGGTCACTCTACCTTTGTGGAAAAGCAAGTAAAGAGGTTTAGAACATAATGCTTGGATCTCAGAAATTCTTCTTGCGGAAGTTATGGTAACCAAGAAAATAGTCTTCCATGAGCGCCATTTAATTCTGTATGGTAATTTAAAATTGCTGCTAACTGTACCCTAGCAGTTGAGGTACTAGCACCATTTTGAAAAAGGATCTGAAAAAAGTAGTAGATGGCAAGGGGGAAATGACAATAGGAGCCAAACCTTTCAGATCTGATAAAGGCTTTGGATCAGACAGCGGCCTAAGAGTGCTCCAGATCCAAGTTGGTCAGATCATAAATTTTTCTAATCTTTTCCAGCAGCTCTGAAGAAGCCCTTGGGGACTTCTGAGATCTCTTTCTGACATCTGAAAAAAACTGATTTTGGTGTTTTTAAGGAGTCTGAGCCCTGGAAGAAGCAGGAAGCAACCCTTTTAAAATCAGTTTATTGCACCTGTCTGATAATGCCCTAGGATTAAAGGTGGCAAAAATGGGTCAAGTCGTGTCAAGATGATCTGGTCCTAGGCACTACACTCACATCCTGTGGGCATCTGAGTCTGCAATCTTTTGACCACAAGAAGTGCACTTTTTGAAGTCAGTTGTTTTTTTCTGACATAGCCAATGAGAAATGCACAGTGTAACCAATAAATTTCACAACAAACAAAAAAAGATGTCATGTACTCACCATAACATTCCATCTGTGTTGTCTGTCTTCATTCATCCTGAACGAATGGGTTCGGATTTGATCTGTCAGATTTGAATCAGCCAATACTACAGCTCACAGACACCAGATTTCTTGAGCTTCTTTCTTACCCACAATACACCCTGCCAGTTACCTCAGATCTTGTTTGCTGCTGTATTAGCATAGAATGATGGAGAATTATGGGAAGCCATATCCAGAGTCATATATACATATAAACATACCTATTCAGAGACCATGTAAATGCTCATTAACCCAAACGTCATGGACAGGGGGTAGGTGGGAAGGGAGTCGAGGAAGAATGAAGATAGACAATGCAGATGAAACATTATGGCAAGTACATAACTTCTTTATCTGATGTTGTCAATCTTCATTCTATCCTCAACGAATGGGACAGCATCCCTAGCTATGTCTTTCCAGGGTGGACTCAAGGAAGGATAGTCCTGAGCACCATAGAACCAAATGATACCCTACCTCTGGAGACCAGATCCAATTTGTAATGAGTGATAAAGGTACAAAGAGTAGCCCAGGTTGCTGCTGCACAAATTACATCCACAGACATCCTAGACTGAAAAACTGTGGAAGCAGCCACAGATCTAGAGGAGTGCACTTTCAATGGGTGTGTAAGAGAAATGCCTACTTATAGACAAAGAAGATGCAATTTGTTAACCACTTTGACGGGGTAACTTTAGAAATCAATTTTCCCAATTTTGGTCCAGAGAAGGAAATAAATAGTTTGCCTGCTTTTCTGATTTTTTTTCTGTTCTATGCAGACAGAATCACAATTGTCTATGAACATCCAGTAAATGTAAGATATATTCTCCTTTGTAAATTTAGAAAATTAAAAAAACTGGCAAACTGATAGTACTAATTATGTTGGATTCTGACACCATCTTTGAAAGAAAGGATAGGTTGGTACATAAGGTCACTCTACCTTTGTGGAAAAGCAAGTAAAGAGGTTTAGAACATAGGTTCATAGGTTCATAGGTTTATACTAGGCTATCTGCCCTAAGGCATTTATAAGCCTAGCCCAAATTTTTGTGGCTTACGCCACCCCTTATATGAAAAAATACTGTGCCCATTAGTTTGTTGTGCCTCTGTCCAGCAGTGACACAGAGATGATTCCCGGGGTAAACCTACGATCTCCCATCCACAGCTCTAGATTTCTCTTGAACAGAGTCAGCGAGGTGCTCTGCCTCACATGGACCGGGATTTTATTCCACAGCATAGGGAGTCTCTGAGTGATAAATCTATCCCTCCAGCACGTCCTATTTATATCCGTGCTAAGGTTTAAGTCGCTTGCTCTAGTGGTTTTGGTGGATTTGGATTTTTTGAGGTGGAGCATGTCCATTAATTCCGGGTTGGACATGGCCTTGTATGTCAGGCACATGTCACCTCTGAGCAGACGGTATGCGACTGAATAGAGCTGGAGTTTCTTCAATCTGGCAGCATATGACAGATTTTGGAGTCCCTTTATCCTTTTGGTGAGGAACTTTTGGGGTCTCTCCAATTGCTGCAGATGTCGGGTGAGATACATCCCGAATGGGGCATTGTACTCGATCATTGGTCTGATAAGTGAAGAGTACAGGGAACAATGACCTCACTAGATCTGGATGTGAATCCTTTCATGATCAGGTGGGCAATGTAGAAGGTCTTTCTAACCACTTTAGCAATGTGAGTGTCAAAGAAAGGCCACTGTCAACCTGGGTCCCCAGGTCCCTGATAACCTCTTCTGTGCTTAGTGGATTGCCACCTATATGGTAGCTTGGGGTTACCTTGTTTTTCCCGAAGGGTATGACTATACATTTTTGGCGTTTAACTTCAGGCCATGGCTCTGGCACCAGCTATCTGTTTCGTGAGTCCCTTCTGAAGGATATCCGTGTCCGATGCACTTTCCACTATGGCCCAGTTTGCAGTCGTCTGCAAACTTTGTCAGCCAAAGTCCTCCCATGTTGGCCTGTACTTCTGAGAAGTAGATGCCAAACAATAGGGGCCAAGGACCGAGCCCTGTGGGACACCACTTGTGACCGGCTTGGAGTCTGACATAGCGCCAGCAACTCTAACCCTGTGGGTTCTGTCCTTAAGCCAGTTTGCAACCCATCTTGTGACATATGGGTTTACATTTAAGCTGGTAAGTTTTTCTACAATACCCGAGTGGGGTATTGTGTCGAAAGCCTTTGCAAGGTCAAGGTAGGCTGTATGGACTGCCTTTCCCTCATCAATGGCCTTGGTGACTGTTTCAAGAAGTCGACCAAGTTCAAAAGGCATGATCTTCCCTTGACAAAGCCAAACTGGGTTGGGTCCAATGTCTGCAAGTCCCCTATATCTTTGTTTATGAGCTCCATTATGATCCTCTCCATAGCTTTGCAGACTAGACTTGTTAAGCTTATGGGCGGTAATTACCAGGGTCCGTAAAGGTGCCGCCTTTGTGGAGTGGGACCACAGTTGCCGTCGCCACTCCTTGGGCACGTATCCTGTGGTAAGGCTGAGATTAAACAGCTGCCTTATGTGCGGGTTTAATTCCTCATTTAGCTCGTGTAGCACACAGCCGGGACACCATCCGGTCCCATTGATGCTGTGTTTTTAGCTTTGGAGAGCAGCTTTCACCTGCACATTTGAGATGTCCGGAGGCTACACTCGACTGGGATAGTTATCTCTCCTTTAGGGGAGAGGGGTGAAGTTTGCACTGAACCTGTCTGCCAGTATGTTGGCAATGTCTGTGGGTTCAGTGATTTTTGTATCATTTTGGACTAATTCTGAGCATATCTGGGAGTTTCCACCCAGGTTCCTAACATAGCTGAAAAAGGCCTTATGATTATCCTTTGAATCCATGGCAATTTTCTCTCAAAATTGGCCTTAGTTGATTTTATGAGTGCTCGTATTTTTTACTAATAATGATCAGGGGTGACTTCCCTTTTATGGATTTTGTTCTATCATGTAATAGCTTTCTCCTCTTATTGTAAAGTTTGTTAATGGCTGGGGTCCACCAGACTGGACGTTTGCCCTTTGTGGAAAGAGTCTTGGTTTTATTTGGGATTGCCTGATCCATGCAGTCCTGGAGGTGTTCATAGAAGGCATTTGTAAGGGCTTCCGCAGCTTGGGTTGTGGTTTCCTCTGGCTCAGGGGCCTTGAAGGATACCACACCAGTCCTGAGTAGTGTGAAGTTTGCTTTAGAGAAGTTCTTCACTATGGTCTTTTTGTTTGGGGTGGGGCGGGATGTGGATTTCCAGTGAGATTAGTTTATGATCAGATCTCACCAATGAGGGATATACTTCCGGTGTGGAGCATTTTGTCCCCATGTTTGTGACAATGAGATCTAGTATATTTTCTCCTCTTGTGGGAACAGTGACTAGCTGTTCCATGGCATTTGAATTTATGAACTCCAGGAACCATTGGGCTAGAAAGTTAGGGCTTGAGTAATGTTCCCAGTCTATATTCGGGTAGTTGAAGTCACCCAATATGATGGTGTTTGGAGATACATTTATACCCTCCAGTGTCTTCAGGAAGGCTGTGTGGGGTTCCTGAGTTTGAGAGGGTGGCCTTTAGCATGCTACAAATTGTAGAGCAGTTTTGCCTATGGTTAGTTGCACCTGGATGGTTTCCGAAGCTTGGCGTTGCCACCAACCTGGAGGTGTGAGTATCCTTTATGAATATGGATACACCCCTCCTTTTGTGGTGTGGTCCGGGTTTTGGGGCGGAACGCATGATATGAGGTAAAACCTAATAGTGCCGGGTGCTCTCAGGAGCCTTGAACCAGGTTTCAGTTACAGCACAGACATCGATGTTCTCCATACTGAGAAGGGCCTCGAGTGCGTGCATTTTGAGATTTAGACTTCTGGCATTGAGCAGCATTACCCTCAGTTTCTTCCCATTTTTGTTTTCTAGGGTGGTAGGTTTAGAATTTGAGCCTTGCCTAAAAAGGCACTATGGGGGTGGCAAGAGCCTTAGCCAATATCCGGAATCCCAGGGGTGACAGGTGCAAGCCGTCCCTTGCGAAGCAGCGTGGCTTGTCAAGCATGTCATCCCAGGCAGACAGACACTGGATCCCCTTTGAATGACACCAGACATTAAGCCAATTGTTAAAGCTGATAATCTTGTCTCTATATTGTGGCATCATTCTTGGTGAAGGAAGGATACTGCTCAGGGTTAGGGTCATACCTGCCTGGGCTACATAATCAGAGAGCTCCTCTATGTCTCTCTTCATGTAGTCCAGGGGGGTACGTGTCAGGTCGTTCACACCAGCATGGACAATGACTGTGTCATATTTGTACTTGCCGTGGAGTGACCCGAGTGCTTGTGTTATGTGGCGGATTCTAGCGCCCGATATCCAGCTTACTGTGACCCTCTCCTTGTTCAGCCTGGTGAGTGGGACGTCAGTGTGTCTGACTATGGAGTCACCTATGACAAGTATGTTTGGTGTTGTATTTGGCCTTAAGGGCTGTGACTGCTTTGCACACTGCTTTTGTGGTTTATGCGTTGCTTGTGGGGTGTCTTGAGGTAGCAGTTGTTTGGGTGTCTGCTTTGGAGGCCTCTGTTGTTTAGGTAAATTTTTACTCAGAGCCTCCGAGTATGTCTTTGTGTGTTTATGTGTTTGATTCAGTGGAGTGGTAGCATTATGTGAGGCTGGTTTTGTGGTGTGTGTAGTTGCCTTCTCCTCCTGTCTGGTCTTGCCAGTCCTGAGTTGAGAGAGCTCAGCCTCCAGTTTGGCTAAATAGCTGCATCTCTCGCAAGTATTTGTGTTATGTGGGAGGAGGAGAGGGTTGTCTGTGTACATGAGGCAGTTATAACATTGCCTCAAGATTCCCAGATTCACCAGCTGGACGAGAGGAAATTGACAACTGACCTTTGGACATGCTAGAATAATATTGGGAAATCCTTAATTGAAAACAAGGGCCAGTGGGGAGTGAGGGTGTAGTGCTTTTAATTTTTAGTGCTGACTTATATAATTGCTTTAGTGAGCAAGTGCCAGGTAACTTGAGTGCAATGTGTTACAAGTAGCTAAATGCAAAAACGACAAACAGTAACTTTCTTTCAAGTGAAACAAGGAAATAAGTACAGTAAGCAATGCAGATATCACTAGTGATCCACAGAAGCGCTGAGAAGTTGCGTATTAGGTGGAATTAGCTTCCAGGGAAATAACAAGCAAACAAACAACAAGCATATAAACAAAGCTAGATTCAGTAGGCCTGGATCTAGTCTATGCTAGAGCAAACATAATGCTTGGATCTCAGAAATTCTTCTTGCGGAAGTTATGGTAACCAAGAAAATAGTCTTCCATGAGTGCCATTTAATTCTGTATGGTAATTTAAAATTGCTGCTAACTGTACCCTAGCAGTTGAGGTACTAGCACCATTTTGAAAAAGGTGAGCAAGGAAATCTAAGATGTGATAAATGGAGGCTGAAAAAGGGTCAGGTTTATGCTGCTGAGCCTAAATGGAAAATCTTTTCCATTTACTTGAATATGTTTTCCTTGTTGAGGGTTTATAGGAAGACAGAATTATACATTGGACAGGTGATGAGAGCATAGATTGTCTGGCTACTAAGGAAACTAGAGAAGCCATGCAGTCAGCTTGAGGTTTGGTATATCTGGGTGTGACATACCCTTCAGGTGAGACAGGAGGTCCAAAGTTAGATCTAGGTTCCATGGTGGTTGAACCAGGTAAGGCCAAAGGAAGGGAAACAAAATCTGTTGAGACCACTGAGAATCACTTTGCTCTATGACCTGGCAGCTTTCTGCAGAAATTTTGGAATCAATGGGATTGGTGGGAATACACAAAGGAGACCAGGCACTAAGTACAGCATATGAGTATTAAAGTATTGGAAAAGTTTTTTTAAAATGTGAACAATACCTCGATAAGAACAATTATTAATGTCTTGCTAATAATACTTTTGCTTGTAACTATTTTCATTAATTGGATACGATAAACCAATTATCTAATTCAACTGATGATATATATATGTGTGTTACAGGATGTTACGTTGTTCTGAAGAAGTTTCCGTTTTTTGGAAATGAAAGCGCTTAACCCATGTTCTTTGTTCCTGTTTTTCGTTCATTAAATCTTGTGGAATTATCTTTTTGGACTGAAGAGTTTGATTTGTGAACTTGGCACTTTGGTGACGTTTTTCTGGGACAGCCTTCATTGAGTCTGTTACGGGAATACTTTTTTCATTGTCTGCCACTTTCTCGTTGAGGGACCGTTCATGTGGAAGTAGTACGCACCTGCTCAGTTTGTCTGCAATCACGTTCGATGTCACTGGAATGTGGGTCACTAAAAGAAAGCAGTCTGAAGAGATTGCCCACTGCCAGACCCTGAGCATAAGATCTGGCTGTAAAGACTGGTAGAGAAGGGTGAAGGTTGCCAGCCTAGCCAGATAGAATTGTGCAGATTATTCTGTCATTTGTAAATATAAATGTAAATTACAGGCTTGTTGTCTTAAATGTAAAGCAATACTATTACATGTGGAACTGGAAATAAATGTGACAACAGTGTACCCTACTGACCAAAGTAAAGCATATGGTGACCCTTTGAAGTAGACAGTGGTGCCGAAAAGTCTAGATGAAGAAATTCTTTCTATTGTTTTAACCAAGAGTTAAATTGCTAGATTTAAACATGCAAATGTATTTTTATTCCTGACCAGCTGCAAGATAACAAAAGAGAGATGTTAAAAATGTAAATGCAGTTAATGTGTAGCCTGGGAACACCAGGAAATTGTAAAAAGATGATGTAATGTTTATGAAAACTGCAATAGCAATTTAAATAGAGAGAATCAGAAGGCATTAAGCATTTTTGTTTTGATCATCCAACTCACAGCACTCTGCCTGTTTTCTTTAAGTAAGTTATCTTAGACTTGTGCTAGAAATATTAGACCAAGTGGTTTTCTTTGATGTCAGAACTGTACTACTGAATTATTTTAAGTATTTCTGTTTGATCTCTGAACTCTTGACTAGCACTGAATATGTAGTAGAAAGTATTGTCTTGTGGTTTTAATTATTATTAAATATTGTAAAACCTTTTAACTGTGGCTGGTTTGTGTAGAGATAATTTAAGCTCTAGAGTACATTGCTTATTTATAGAGTTTACTGTCCAAGTCACTCCAAATAAGCTTTGACTGATTAGTCACACTTACCAATTGGATAATAATATTGCACAGTAATAATTGGACACCCTTTTAAGGGCCTTTGGGTAGCTGATAAATATTAGCTGGGTGGTGGCAAATGGTACAACCGTATAGTCTGGGTAAAAGGGGCACAGCTGGAGAACCTGTGCCAGCCTTCCCCAGAAGTGCCTGTGTGGTTGTATAAACTCTTATCTCAAAGTGCATGTGTGTCAGCTACTTGGGCAGGGACATGATGCACTGGTTGGACAGAGAGGGTGCTGGAGATTTTAGCTTGCCCAGCTAGGCTGAGATCTGGACCATGTAGCTGTTCCAGTGGGGAGTCTTATTGGGGACCTGGAAAGCAAGGGAGTGACCTGCCTCGGACTGACTGTGATCTCTGTGTACTCTTAAGGGAAATTGCACTTTACTGTGTGTATTTCTTATCCTTTCCTCATATATGAGATGCCCTCTCTGGTGTTAGCGGGGAGGACTGAGGCTCCTTGATTGCTGGACCAGGGCATGGGTGTCACACTGGTACCCCCTTGTTTGTTGATGTACCAAACAACTGACATGTTGTCTGTTTGAATCGCAATCACCCCAGAGGGAAGAACATCTTGAAATGCTCACAACGCCAAGAGCAATGCTCTAATCTCTAAGACATTTATATGCAAATTGGCCTTTTTGGTGGACCAAGTACCATGTACTGTCTTCCCCAGATAACACCCCCCTCACCCTATCTGGGAAGCATTCGTGGTCACTGTGGTCTTGGGCTGTTGGGGAATGAATGGATGTTCATAGGTTCGTAGATTAGTACTAAGCTAATTGCCCTTGTGAGCCATTTTAGGCCTAGCCAGTTGTCCCTTGTGAGACTCAAACCCTGCACCTTGTGTTTGCAAGGCAAACACCTTAACCATTAGGCCACCCTCCTAAACCATAGAGCAGTTGATTGGACTGGATCCACCAATAGAGATCACATCTGCAAATGCTGTAACTAAGGTTATCACTGCAGCCATGAGGCCCAGTGTTCAGAGGACTGCGGGCTGAGATTGTTGCATTGTTTACAACCTTCTTGACCAGTGACCTTATAGTTAGAACTTGGTGCGGTGAATGGGAAGCAATGGCTGTCTTTGTGTTGAGTAGTGCTCAATAAATTCCAATTTCTGAGTTGGTTGAAGTTGTGATTTGTGTAGTTTATGGTTATTCCTAGGAAAGCACAGGTGTGGAGAACCTGATCTCTTGACTGTATGACCTGATGCCTGGTCAGAGCGGTAATGAGCCAGTCATTCACGTAGGGAAACACCTGGAATCCTGCAGTCTGAGGTATGCTGCTACTACTGCCACACATCTGGTAAACACCCTGGGGGCTGTGGTGAGTCTAAAGGGCAGTACTCTGAATTTGTAATGACTGGCTCCCAGCCAGAAGTGCAAGTACTTTGTGGATCACCTGTTCATCTTTATGTGACAGTAGGTGTCCTGAAGATCTATCAAGTACATCCAGTTGTCTTTGCACAGAAAACGGAGAATGGACTGAACTGTGACCATCCAGAACTTGCTTTATTGAATAGATTTGTTTAGATTTGTGAGATCCAAAATTGATTTCCAGTCCCCTGTTTTTTGGCACTAAAAAGAACCTTGAGTAAATTCTGGATCTTATCTGGTCTGGTGGGAGCTCTTGGATGACTCTTTCTAGCAGCTTTTGAATCTGAATTGCTGCTTGGTCCCTATGAACAGGTGGAATATCAGGAAAGTTTCTGGGAATTGGAGGTGGAAGGGAAATGGTACTATATATTCTCTGGATATAATCCTTTGCACTCAAGTATCTTTTTTTAATTCTAGCCAGGCCCTCTGGTGCAGGGACAGTCTTCCTCCGACTGTCTCCAGAAGTGGACAGCCTGGTTTCTCTTCATGAGTGCTAGTAGGGTTTATCAAAGAAAGATTCTCATGAACCCTGGTTTTGTGGGACACCTCTGCCACAAGGGCAACAATGTCCATTGGAGACCCCCCCTCTGCCTCTGAGGGCACTTCCTCCACATGTGTGATGGAATGGACCTTGGTATGTTTTTGGACCACATTTTCCAGCCACTATGTTGATTCCTGGAGAAGGATCTTTTGGGGGGGGGGGGCAAAAAATGTATGCCCATGGCAGACAAGGTCTTACCATCTTTCTCACAACTGCACAGCATTTCATTCACTTTATGACAAAAAAGAGTAGTTCCATCAAAGAGAGCATTGATGAAATTGGACTTAAATGGGTCCACAAAATCACACAAGCACATCCAGGCATGTATCCTCATAGAAATGCCTGAACCCACAGCTCTTAGGTTTCTTTCACTATGTTGGAACTATTGTATATAGCCTGTAGGGTTGCCAACTGAGAAGTTATTGAATCCTTAACCTCTGCTAAGATGGTTACTGAGAGAGTATTTGGCAACTCTTTGGTCAAATATCTCTGAAGTCTAACAAAATGTGCCAGATAGTTCAGCAATCGCAAGACAAAGGTAGCTGAAGCAAAGACACACTTCTCCAGTTTGTTCATTGTCTGTGACTCCCTGTTGGGGGGATGGACAGCAGAACTCTTGTCAGCTAGTTCCTTATTTGTGGCCACTGCAATGACCATGGCATCAACTGGAATCCCTTTCCCCAAAATTGTTTGTCCTCAGGTGGTGCCATTATCCTGTCCAGTCTCTAAAGTATGGGTTCTATGGATTCAGATTCCTTCTATGCCAACCTAGAGATAATGTCCATAAGCTTATTGGCAGACTGAGTCACCCTGGAAGTAGAAGGTCCTGCACTGAAAGCTTCAAGAAGAATGGATTACTACAGTGTAGGGTTGGAGGATGTCCAGCCACCTATCTGTTTCAGGATTTCTAGCATGTCTCCAAAGGGAACATCTTCAGGAGGTAACTGTGGGGACTCTTTGGCTTCCATGAAATCCATGTCTTCAGTGATGGACTCCTGTGGGGAGTCTAGGTGCTTCCTCTTGCACGTCCTTTCCTGGGTACTTCCTCAGTGGAATGTTCCGGGGAAGTTTTGGAAGAGGAAATCAAAATTCTCTAAGAGAGAACCTGAGGTTTTGGTACATAATACCCCTGTGAAGAGAGTTGTTGAGGCTTCAGGCACTGGGACATCATGGTGTAATAGGTAGGATCTGACAGGGAAGGTTCTTTCAGGACTGCCGTGGCAGCAAACACACTCTTTGCAGCCTCAAAGGCAGAGCTCAAAGGAGCCAGAGAGAGGCTGTCATCCAAGAAACCAGGCTTCTGAATCACCCCTTTCTCTGATTCATCTGCACCACCCCTGAGGAGGAAGATGGACCTAAACTGTCCAGGGCCAAGGTGCCAAGGAACAGAGATGGCTTCAAAAACTTTGGAGTTGAATGCTGCATCCTGAACCAGGCAGGCTTCAGCTCTGAGAGCTCTCCGAAAGGTCGAAGGTCTCAGAGATGTCATTGGATCCAAAAATACAGAGAACCTCATATCAGAGACTGATGGATCAGGATGACTGTGATCCTGAAGCTCTAGGATAACAGATGCTGTCAGAGGAAGAACTTTCTGGGGTGGTGTGGCGGACAGTTGGGGAACCCTAACCCAGAGGGGTAGGTGCTGAGGGAAGACCAATCTGCGCCTGTGCCAAGAGGATCTTCCTCACCACTTTCTCCACATCTTCATCTGTAAGACTTCTGGAAGAACAAGTTGAGTAAATGGAGGGGGAGCTGGTCTCTGCAAAAAAGGTGATGGAAGCTTGTCAGGTACTGGGTCAACCGATGGAGAATCTCTAGTACAAGGACAATATAGCGTCTCTGAAGGCTGTGTCTGATCTGAAGATTTTTTTATCTGACTTGGATTGTGCCTGAACCATAATAGCTGCTTTAGAAGTTGTAGGAGCCAAAGGAGCAGTCAGATCCAAAATTTTCATCTTTTTCTGATCTGGGGTTGAGACCAGGTGTTTAGTACTCCTTTTCTGTGAAGAGTCTGAGGAAGATTTTGAGAAGGTAGAAGGCTTCGACTTTGGAGTGTAGAATATTGCTTCTCCAAAAGGGGAAGGGAGGAGATCTTTTAATATCAATTTATTTTTGCATTCAGTTAAAACTCATGGATTAAATCCGTCGCAAATTGAGAAATCTTCCTGTAAGTGCAATGGACCCAAGCAGTACACACAAATGACGACTTATGAACTATACACTGGAATTGATGCCAACAGAGTTTATAGTCACTTAGAAGAAAACTCTATCATGGCAACAGAACAAAAAAGTAACAAAATAAAGTCATATGAAACAAAGGATCATTTGTTGCTAAATAAAGTCATAATGGAAAACTGTAAAAAGGGGGAAAAATCTAAGTATGGTATGGACAGAGTACAAAAAAAAATCTGACAGTATCCCACATTCATGGACAAAAGAGTGCTTAAAAATGTATAAGATACACCCTAGTCTGATTGATTACATTACAGCAATCATGCAACAGTGACAAACCACTCTGTAGTTAAGCCATGATAAAGGACAAATTATTATTCCAGGGATAAAAATTCAAATGGGGATATTCCAAGATGGTTCTTTGTCACCACTGCTCTTTTGTCTTGTCCTTAACCCATTAAGCAGTCTACTTAAAAGTCTAGGTCATGGCTACAACTTGGCCCTCAGAAAACAAAGTATAAAGACTTTGCATCCTTTTTTGGATGATTTAAAACTACATAGCTCATCAGATGAAGAACTGAAAGCACAACTGCAAGTTGTTGAAACTTTTTCAGATATAAGAATGTCATTTGGTCTTGATAAATGTGCAAAAGCAACCTTTAAAGCAGGAAAGCTGCAGCACCAAGAAAACATCAGTTTGGGACAGGAATGTGATATAAAAGAACATGAGCAAGAAGGAGTGTATCAGTATTTGGGAACTGATGAAGGATCAACAATAAAACATGAACAAATGCGAATAAAACTTAGTAAGGAAAATTTTAGAAGACTAAAATTAATACTGAAAACAGCGTTGACATCTAGGAACGAAGTCCAAACTATAAATCAATTTGCTCTTCCTGTCCTAACTTAACAGTTTTGGAGTGACTGACTGACCTCAAAAGGTGCTGGATCAGTTGGAGATGAAAACAAGGATGTTTCATGGTTATCAAATGATTTATAAAAATCTGTGTATACCAAGATTATATATTTCTCATTCTAGAGGAGGTTATGGGCCTCCTCAAAATTGAATAGATGTATAGATCTACAATCGTAGGACTGCATAAATATTTGCTGACTTCACAAGACCCAAACATAATGAAAGTTTTAAAACATGAGGAAAATAAGTCCAAGATGTCTTCCATGCTTAGTTTAGCAGAAGCATATCATTGTCAAGGGGGAATGGGAATCAAACCAAGCATAGAAAAAAAATCAGGCAGAAAATGAATGTGCCAAAAAACAAAAGAAAGACTATAAGGTGAAAGATCAGATGAGAAGGCAAGAAATGTGGAAAATGCATAAATATAGTTGCAAGTGTAGAAAACTCTTGAAATAACCTCATACGGATCAAGATCGAATGCAGGAATTGTTAAGGAGAGGTGAATTTAAACCAAAAGATAAAAGGTTAATATTGACGGCCCATGATAGTGGACTATGTACATGCTGGTTTACAAAGTTCATTGATCATGTGGGAGAAACAGACAAATGTAGGTTTTGTAAAACAGAATTGGAAATATTCACACATCTTATTGCTGGCTGTGATATACTAATGGCAGAAGGGCTATATATTGAATGGCATAATAATGTGGAAAGACTGTTGCATGGGGATTGTGCAAACTTACAGAAAATGATGAAGCTTTTATCACATGGGATCACCCATTACCAACAATTCAAAAAATAAATGTGAGAAAACCAGATATAGTAGTCCATGAAAACAAGACAAAAGTAGCACTGATCATTGAAATTGTCACATCCAATGACTACAGTGTCTTACATGCAGAGAGACACAAAGTCATAAAATGTCAGAATTTGCAGGCAGAAATGAGGGGAGTGTAGAAGGAGGATACCTAGACAGTTCCAATAGTAGTAGCAGCAACGGGTTTTATAAAATAAAAAAATCAAAATTCAATCATACTTGGATATGTTTCTGACACATTCTGATACAACTCCATACAAACTGGAGGAGTCATTACTGGTCACACTGCGGGTGCTGCAAAGAACACGTCTGGCTAACATCAAAGACTGAAACAATACTAATTTCATGAACTTCAATCATACTTTGACTTAGGAATGGGGTCCATTCCCATCATGGTATTGGAAACCCAAAATATTTGAAGAAATTAAAAAAAGAACAGAAGAGAGGAAGCTGCCTGTTCAGAGGGAAAGCAAAAAGATCTACCTGAGGAATACCCCACAGATGGACAATATCCAGAAACACGTCTCTGGGATCCATGCATTCATAAGCCCGAGTTTTGGACCTGCTCAGAGAGTCTGGCACTAGACTGTGCTCAGAAGGAATGTATACTGCCTGAAGAGTTAACTGATAACTCAGCCATTTCCCAAGCCTGGAGAGCCATCCTGCAGAGGAGATAAGATTTGTGCCCTCCTGCATGTTGACATAAGTCATCAGTGTTAGTGCTCCCTGTGTACATCTTCAAAAGGCCTGGACAGAACATGGGATGAAAAGCCTGAAGGTCCAGAATCAGAACTCTTATCTCTTTGAGGTCGATATGGTCTGACTTTTGATGGGGAGGCCAGAGAGCCTGAACCTTCAGGTGACCAAGATAAGCCCCCCCCACCCCATGTCAGAGGCATTGGTGAACAGCTCTTGAGAAGGGACTGGAGGCTAAAAGGGCTGGCCTGGATTGAGAGCAAATTGTTGAATCCACCACTCAAATTCCTTCTTGATACAGGGAAGGAAAGGTATGCTGAAGTCCAGAGGGTGACAATGCTGCAGCCAAACTGACTTGAGGTAGCACTGAAGCTTCTGCATGTGCAGTCTGGCAAGCGGAAGTACTGGAATAGAAGAGACTATGAATCCCAGAGACCAAAGAAACTCCCTGGCTGGTGTGGCAGTCAGAGGAAGAATAGAATAAAAGAAGGTTATCAACAACAATACATTTGGAGGCAGACGAGAGGCCAACATTGGCACTGTCTGAATCCTGAATCCCAAATACACATGATCCTGACAGGGAGTCAGGACAGACTTTTGGAAGTTGATAGTAAACCCCAGACTTTGAAGATAGATGGTGAACTGCAAATCCTGTAACAAATGACTGGGAGAATACACCTGAAGCAACAGGTTGTCTAGATAAGGAAAAATCTGAATGCCTTGGAGCCTGCAGAAGGCAATCACAGGAGCTAGGCATTTTGTGAATACCCTTGGGAGAGTAGAGAGGCCAAAGGGTAAAGCAGATAACTGAAAATGAGAGGAAGACACAGAAATGTAAAAACTTCCTGAAGAGAGGGTGAAAAGGGATATGAAGGTAAGCATTTTTCAGATGCAAGGCCACCAGAAAATCATGGAGTAATAAAAGAGGAAACAGAGTTTGAAGAATAAGCATCAGAAAAGAAGGGACCTTGAGAAAGGTATGGATCTGTGAGAGATCCAAAATAGGTCTCCAAATGTCATCCTTTCGAGAAACCAGGAACATCCTGGAATAAAAACTCATTCTCATTTGGGAAGGGGTACAGGTTAAATAGTTTCTTGATTCATCGGGGACCCTAGAACCTCCAGGAAATGAGGAAGTTGCTCTAGAGGAGGTTGAGGAATCCCTGAAAAGGGAGGGAGAGATTTGTATACCATGAAGTAACCCTGACAGATGAAAGAAAGAACCCAAGAGTCTGAAGTGATGAGATGCCAATTTGTAAGACAAAGGGAGAGATGAAGGGACAAAGGAACCTGGTTTAAAAGAGGGGAAGGGCTAAACTGTCAGAAAAAAGCAGGCTTATCAGATAAAATAGAATCCTGAGCCACAGAAATCTGAGAAGCCTTAGCAGAAGGAGCCTGCCTTCCACCCTTCCTACCTTGGAGGCCAGGCGGGATTGCCTGTGAACAAAAGCAGATGTAGAAGGATAATTCATTTGGTATTTTAAGGCAGGAGAGACAAACATATGTTTAATGTTTTGCAAGGTGTTGCTTTTCTCTTGAAGAGACAAACATGTCAACAGCAGTCCCATAAAGATGATTATCCAAAGGAGCACCCAACAACTTGGTCTTAATGTCCTCAGACAGAAACTGAAAATGAAGACAAGAAAAATGTCTCATGACAGATCCAAAATCCACAGTCCTAGAAGAGACATCAGCAGCATCATAGGTACACTTAGAGTGGCAAGCCAAATCAGAAACAGAACCTAAAAAAGATAAGGCAAAGGATTTGCCTTCAGAATCAGGGAGGAAAGAGTTAACCTGACAAGCCTGAGCAAGCAAGGACAGAGCATACATTGTAATATGGGTCTAGTAATTAATAGACCTAAAGGCCATAGTACAAACAATGTAAACTTTCTTACCAATCTTCTCTATAGCCATACTATCTTTATCAGAAGGCAAAAGTTTGGAAGAGGCCACACGTTTACAAGGTTTGTTAGAAAAGACTGACAACATAGCAGAATCAGGAGGACATTTAAATAAAAATTGACAATCCTCAAGAACCTTATAGAACCTATCAGGTTTCTTAGGAGCAGGAGGCTGAGAATCAGGGGACTTGGAGGCAACACTGAAAGTATCTAACAAGGCAGCTGTGATGCTCACATACTGGCCCAGTGATCAAGGAGCCTCAATCCTCACCACTAGCACCAGTGAGGGGCATGCACACTGGGGGGATAACAAGAACACACACAGTAAAATACATTTTCCCTTAACAACACACAGAGATCACAATCAGTCTGAGGCTGGTTTCTCCCTTTCTCTCCAGATCCGCAGTAAGACTCCCCACTAATACAGCTATAGGGTCCAGATCTCAGTCTAGTGGTCAAACTGAAATGTCCAGCACCCTCTCTGTCCAACCAGTGCTTCATGCCCCTGCCCAAGTAGCTGACACATAGACACTTTAAGGTTTGATTTATATACAAACACACAGACATTCCTGGGGAAGGCTGGCACAAGTTCTCCAGCTATGACCCTTTTCTGCCCAGACTATAAGGTAGTACCGACTGCCACCAACCACTAATATTAACTACTATAAGACCCTTCCCAGAGGATGACCAGTTTCACGATGTAATGTTACTGTTATCCAAATCGTAAGTGTGACTGAGCAGCAAGACTATTGGAGTGGCTTGGACAGTATCATCAAATACATACAAGTGCTCTAGAGCTTTAATTATGTCTACACAAAACAGCTTCAGTTGAAAGGTTTAAAAATATTTAATAATAAATAATAAAATCATAAGACAGTGCTCATCAATTCAACACAGTGCTAATCAAAATCAGAAATCAGAAGAACTTTAAAACAATATTGTAGGATAGTCTGACATAAATATAGAAAACAGCTAGACTATCTGGCTAAATTCCTATCTAACACTAAGAGAAACTATGTCCTAAATAACTTTACTTACAAGGCAAAGTGCTAGTGAGTTGTTGTCAGCTTCAGACAAAATCCAAAATGCTCAATCTTTCTCTCTGAGAAAGTCTTAAATTGATGAAACCCAGTACTGCTGAGTCATTTCACATTACATCATTGTTATCACTTCTCCTTTAGTTCCCTGGCTAACAGAAACTCACAATTTACATTTCTTTGTAAGTTGCACCTGGCCAGGAAGCCACAGCAATAAAATACACTTTTACATGTAAAATTTAGCAATTATCTCTGTCTTAAAACAATAGAAAGAATTTGCTGGTCCAGACAAATAGAAAACAGCTAGACTATCTGGCTAAATTCCTATCTAACACTAAGAGAAAATGTTAGAAAAATATATAACAGTAATATTCATGCTTAGTGCATTTGAGGTTTAAAATGGTTAATACATTTATTCTGTTCACACTGCATGAATTTGCACAGCTATTAGAAACTTAACAAGAGACATTTCATTTCTGCTAATGTCATGAAACTTAAAGAGACATTTCATTTCTGCTTATACCATGAGAAAATATGCTGCTGCTAGAAGCTTTGATAAAGAAAACAATAGATGCTTGAAAGTATAAACCATAGTCAGCATTACTTGTACTAAAGCTAGAAATGTACCTTGAATCTAGACAAAATGTAACACATGTATTAGAACTGTACAACTGAAGAATTGAAAAGTTAAGGTGGGCTAAAATAAGCCCAAGGCCAGGTTGTTTTTTTCAAAATGTTTCTGCAAGACAGCAAATAATCCAACCATGTCAGCAATAAGTCGAGTAACAATTCCTGTGAAACATACAGAAAGCTGTATCCAACCACATCAGCAATAGAATAGTAACATTTTCTGTGTGACATAAAGAGAACGGTATAAGAATAACATACAGATCATTGAAGAACCAGACAAATCCTGTACCTACATGCTTTGTCTCCTTGCTGCAAGTAATAAAGGGTGCCTTGCTTGAACCTAACGTGCATTGGTCTTTAAAGTGTTTTCCTTTTACGGAAACTATGTCCCAAATAACTTTACTTACAAGGCAAAGTGCTAGTGAGTTGTTGTCAGCTTCAGACAAATTCCAAAATGCTCAATCTTTCTCTCTGAGAAAGTCTTAAATTGATGATACCCAGTACTGCTGAGTCATTTCACATTACATCATTTTTATCACTTCTCCTTTAGTTCCCAGGCTAACAGAAACTCAAAATTTAGATTTCTTTGTAAGCTGCACCTGGCCAGGAAGCCACAGCAATAAAAGACAGTTTTACATGTAAAATTTTGCAATTATCTCTGTCTTAAACAACAGAAAGACTTTGGTGGTCCAGACATCCTGTCTCCAAGTTTAAGATGAAACACAGTTGTAAGATTCCTTACTTAACAGCTTTCCTCCAGCAGGGTGCACTGTGGTTACATTTTTAAAGCTCAGTACAACATATAGTTTAATCATAACATATAGTTCTCTTTACATTCGTAAAACAAGCCTGTGGATTACATTAATACTTACAATGACATAGAATTATCTACAAATTTTCATCTAGCTAGGCTGGCAGCCTTCACAGCAGGCAACACAGGAGGAACTGCCGATGGTTTAGAAGTATTCACATGAAGCAACTCATATCTTCTTTGAATATCAGATTCTTGAGAAGAATCCCACTTAAAGAATTCCATCAGCCTAACAATTGTATCCCCAAATGGACAGTTCCTCAAAAAGAGACTCAGGGCTAACAGACTCCTCTTCATCAGAACCATAAGCCAAAGATGAAGGCATCCATGAAGAAAAGGACAAAGCCCTCCTCATCAGACATTGAATGCTCATCTGAGGAATATTTTCCTTAAGCTGTAAGGTGTAGAGGTCCAAGAAGAAGCAGGTACCGAATCCTCTTGAGGAGGCTTTAAGGCCATTAAGGCAGAAAACAAATCCTGAGTAAACTCTTGCCATTCCCTTTGAGGATCCTTAGGATGGACCAAAACATGTTTCAGTGTTTGCTTTTTCTCAGAAGGGACAGGAGCCTAAACAAATACCAGAGGTTCTGACCTTTGGCGAGATTTGATAAGAGAACCTGGAACTTCATCCCTGATCAATAACTGCAGAATCCCTAGAGAACCCTCCAAGATAATCAACCATGGTTTCCCCTCAACGTCCAGAGCAGGTGCCTGCAAAGCCTCAAAGGACATGCAAAAAGATGGATCCACGCCAGCCTCCAAAAGGGTCGGGGCAGAAGAATCTGATGTAGATGGCGAATGACCTACACAGCTATTACCTGCTTCTAGAAGGGTGTCCAGTGGAGGCTGGACAGAATCCAGCAGAGACTTCTTGGCTGCCTTCTTACCTAGTGGGATTATCTTGGGGTTAAAAGGTTATTTTATGTTACTCTGGGATAACTGTTTAAACTGTTGGTTTTCAAGATAAGTGGCCAAAGAAAACAAAAGGCTTCTGAGTGTTTTAGGTACAAATGCCTTACAGATACTAAAAGAGGTATGGTTGTGGGAAGCACCCAAACAAAAAGACACTGTTCATGTCAATCCTTATGGGGAATCTGCCTTCTATACTGAAATTTTCCCTTCTTGGATGACATGAACCCTATGTAGGAAAACAAAATACAAGACCAAGAAAAATAAAACAAAACAAAAAAAAAAAACCCTAATGGGGCACTTATCTGGTGTTACTAAATATTCAGTACAGCAACAATGCTTTCAGACCAATTGGCAAAAAATGGTGTTTGAACTGGTGGTGGCAAAGTAGTTCTGGGTAGTTGTGTTCATACATCCCTTTTATGCCCTACTTTCTGTTATGGGAACATATATGTGATGTACAAGGCATACAAGATCTTTAGGCTTTTGTGTACTGGCCGATTGATGAGTTGCCATGGATGGGAGATTCCTTCGATGTGGAATACTGCAACAGTGATATAGGAGGACATAAATGAAGTTTTCAGAATAGCTGTCTGAGGCAGGAATGACTCTAGTCTTGGGCAGCATTCTGCCATCACCAAAAATGAATGCTGCAATGCAAAAGATAGACCAATAATTGGTTTCACTTTTGATGTCTTTCTAACACAGTACAATATGTATCAGCCTGGGAGGAGATGGTATACTGTTCTAATTGCTTTGCCAGGAATGGCCTGCACATGTCCACCTTCACAGTACTTTTTTCAGTTAACATAAGTCTTCTATAAAGCTTTCAATATAAAACAGAATCTAGCTAGATGAATGTTATGTGCTTACCATAATTATAGATCCAGGCTGTCCGTTTCATTCTGGTTCAACCTGAGGATTATCTGATCCAACTCGTATCTCAGACCAGCATTTCCAAAGACTTCAGTCTCCAAGCTCTGCTTCCTCAACCCATAATCCCTGCTATATACAGTTACCTCAGTTTGAGTTTGCCCATCTCCAAACAACTTCAAATGCTAACTCTAAAATCATGACACCAAGGACCCCAAAAAGAGCAAGGAAAAGAAACTTCCATGACTCAGTTATCCAGTGTTCGAGAGAAACAATACAGGAGGGGGCAGGTGGAAGGGATAGTTGAAATGGATGGAAACAGACAACACAATTCTATCATTTTGGTAAGTGAATAACCTCCATATCTGATGTTGTCTTTTCCATCCAGGTTCAGCCTGTGGAACAGAGTCCCCAGCCACATTACACTCCTGGGAGGTCCTATGAGAGCACAGTCTGTAATACAGAGGAACCAAAGGTGGCTCTAGACCTTGAGTGAATATCCAGCTTGTAGTGAGACTCAAAGGTGTGTGTGGACCCACCCAAGTAGCCATAGCACAAATGTCATCCATAACAGCTCTTCAGAAGAATGCAGTGGAGGTAGCCATAGCTCTAGCACAGTGACTGTTTGGTTTGCAAGGTAAAGCCTTCACTTTCTAACTATATTGTAATGAAATGCAATCAGAAAGCCACTTAAAGTGGACATGGACACTGGTTTTCCCAATCAGACCTTTGAAAAGGTTTCTGAATGATATGGTTTTAAGTAAACCCTCACTTGTCTTTGACCAAAGAGAATGTAGCAAATATTCTCCTTTGAAAAATCAGGGCAAAACACTGGCAAGTGAATAGTCTAATTCAAATTGTTTTCCTATGTCACCTTAGACAGAAAAGTAGGATCCATTCTGAGAGACACCCTTGTCTTTATGAAAAAACAGATGTGAAGTTACCAATGATAAAGCCTGCAGCTCCTGACTGAAGTAAAAGCTATCAGCAAAATAGTCCTCCAAGACAACTTCAACAGATGCTGAAGCTCAAAAGGAGGTCCAGAAAACACGTGTAGCATAAAAGGTAAAGCCCACAGTGGGACCGGGTCCCAGACAAAGGGTTACAAAAAAAAAAGGTTCCTCTGAGAAAGCCTTTTAAATCATTAATGCCACCATAGGTATATTATCTCTGCCAATGTGAAAATTGGAAATAACCGTTCATTGTGCTTTACTTTAATAGTGGAATAACTACATCCAAAATGAAACAGGTCAGCAAGAATATCAAGGATATCTTCCAAAGGTGCTGAAGAAGCCCAGAAGGCAAAAATGTCTGTACTTGCTAGTGTAGACTGCTCATGTAGATGACTTCTGAGAAAAAGGACAAAATGTGGACAACCCTCTCTCTGAAAGTTTGTGATTTCTGGCCATCAGAGGAAATGGAGACACCATGCAGTTAACTTGAGAGTCTGCAGACTGAGTACATCCAAAGATGCCAGATAAGAGATCAGATCCAGAATGGGATCCAGCACCCAAGCAGGGTATCTCAGAAGAGGCCACAGAAAGGGGAATCACACCTGACAGTGTCAAAAGGGAGCAATAAGAATCATAGTTACTCTGCAACAGGCAGCTTTCTGGAAGAACTTTATTATCAGAGGAGTAGGAGGATAAGCCTTCATTAGACCTTGGGGCACAAGCATACAGGAGAGCATCCCTGGGTGACTCTCCCTGTGGAGGAACAGAGGAGCAATAAATGCTGCACTTGGTGTTGGATATGGAAGCAAGCAGATAGTAATGTGGATTGCCCCAGTGCTGGAAGATCTGAGCCACTACCCTCTGATTTAGGAACCACTCATGAGGAAGAATGTTCCTGCTTAGATTTTTCCTCTTAAATGTTGGATTTTTCCTGTGATGTGCATTACTACCAGAAACCATTGAGATTAAATGACCCATTCCCACATACTCATGGCCTCATAACAAAGAGGCAAAAATTGGGCTCCTCCTAGTTTGTTCAGACACCAGACAGACATTGTCCATCTGCACTGAATCCCACTTTTAGGGAGAAAGTCCTGAAAGGTCTGCAACTCAAACAGGAATACCCTCATCTCCAAGATATTGATGTGAAGACTGGTACTGAGGGTAGACTAAGTCCCTTAGACTGTCTACCCTTCAAAGTTCCCCCACCTGAAAAGGGAGGGTCCATTGTGACCGTACTCTGTGAGAGAGAAAGAACTGTCTCTTGGCCAACATTAGGGGAGACTCCAACCACCACATGATTTGATTTAAGACATGTCTTTATCAAAAAAATAGGAAGTCCATAGGATGAGTCAAGTTGGACCATTACTTCACTAGTGTCCACAGCAGTATCCTCATATGGTACCTTGCCAGGGGGACTAAGCAGATTGCAGCAGCCATGTGACTCAAGAGTCAGAGAACCACAGACAAATAAAAGTTATGTACTTGCTATAATTATAGATCCATGTTGTCCTATTTTCGCCCAGTTCAATGTGTGTGTGTTTTTATAACCGGTCAGCCCTGACTTTGGCACCTTATACCAGAGTATTTGATATGAGAGCTCTGACTTCTCCCTTACCCACAATTCCCTCCTCCTGGCTGATTTATCTCAGATCTTGTTTGCTGACTGACTCCAAACAGTCTCTTAACAACTGCAAGAGGGAATAAAAGGAGGAGTCCACAACACTGCCCACTATGGAATGAAAAGTGGAACAGGAGACAGACAGTGTCCTGTCAAGGTTCAATCAAGCCCCAGAAGATGTAAAATGACAATTCAAAGGAGGAAGGGATGTGGAACTAGACAAAAATATGACAGCATGGATCTATCATTATTTTAAGTGCATAAATTTCGTATTCAGTTTACTTTCATCAGATTCAACATGTGGGACACATTCTCAAGCTGTCTAAAATGGCCTGAGTGGACTCAAGAAAGGACATTCCTAAGAATGGCAGAGTCAAAGGATGTGTAAGATCTCAACTATTTTGCTAATGCTGTCAAAGTTACCATCACTCTTGTAGAGTGAGCCTTGGGTTTAGACTGTACAGACAACCCTCTTTTGTTATAAACAAAAGGAATGCAATCTGCCAGCCAACTAGATTTTTGATACATGTAGTTTCATCCTGGAAAAGGAGACAAAGAGCTGTTCTGATTTTCTAAATTCTTTTGTACAATGTAAATAAAATCTGAGTTGCTTAAGGACATCTAAGGGAGGGTGTGTTCTCCCTTGGAAGTAAAGCTTGGAAAGAATACAGACAAATCAATTTGTCATCTTAAGTTTGCTTCTGATGTAACTTTTGGAAGGAAGGAGAGATTTGTTCTCAGTGAAACTCTTTTCTTGTGGAAAATAAGGAAGGGAGGCTGCATGAAACTGCTTGCACTTCTGAAACTTGCCTTGCCGACATGATGGCAATCATGAAAATTAGTCTTGTAAGAAATTTTAAATCTGCTAATGTTGCAGGTTCAAAGGTTTTTCAGGTCAATGACTGTAGTAAGAGTTTAACATCCCATGGTGGAATGTGATCTCAAACAGGTGGTTTCAAGAAGAACATTCCCTTAAGGAAAGCTCTGGTTGCCCTAAGAGATGCAACAGATGAGTCATCATGTGGTATGTGAAAATTTGAGATGGCGGCCATCTGGACTTGTATAGTAGAGTAACTGGAACCTTGCATAAAAAGTTCAGAAAGAAAATCCAGTATCACTGGTAGATGGGCTGAGAAAGGATCTTCGAGGATGCCCAACTAGAAAATCTTTTTGGTTAATTCCTACTAAGAAGAAATTATGTGGATTACAAGGGAAGTCCTGGCATCTCTGGCTATCATTAAAATTGGAAAAAACATGAGGTTAGTTTTAGGGACTGAAGATCTGGTGGGTGAGAAAGTAGATCTGGAATGAGATCCAGTACCCATGGTAGGTGTAGTAGGTGAGGCCAAAGGAAGAGGAGCCATACCTGTCAAAACCAAAAGGGAGCAATGAGGATTATCCTGGTCTTGAAACTCATGGGTCTCTGAATGAAATTTGTAAGAAAGGGAACTAGTAGAAAGGTGATCTAGGGACCAAAGGTGAACTACAGCATCTCTTGGTGATTGCCTCTGCAGAGGGATGAGAGACAAGGGTTGCTACATTAAGAAGCAAAGAGATTGCAGCAAGGTTGGCCCCAGCAGCTGAAAATCTCCATTACCACTTGGAGAGGCCACTCTTGAGGTAATAGGATAGTCCTGCTCAACCTATCCGCTAATATACTGGATGCCCCAGGAATGTGCATTGCCACATAAAAGTGGTTTGAAGACATCATCTACTGCCAGACTCACATGACCCTTCTGCAAAGAGGGTACGAGTGTTTGTTTGTTGATGTACCCAACCAGAGTATGAATAGAAATCACACCCTTGAGTAGGAGGCCCTGAAAAGCCTGCAATGCTAGGAGGACTGCTCATCTCCAGAACAGTGCTGTGAAGTTTGACCTCTAGTGATGACCATGTCCCTAAAACTATCTTCCCTTTGGAGTGCCCCCCCACCCTAGAAGGGAGGTATCCATGGTGAATGTGGCCCTGGGAGCAGGTGGGCAAATGGGTCGACCCAGTACCACTGACAGGGATGAAATCCACCAACATATGGGACCCATGCATACGTGAATAGGTCATATTCTAGTGTAAATGGAGAGAACAATCTGTGCCAATTGTACTGTCACTAGCCATTGCAGGACTTTCATGTTATTTCCCTAACAGGACCAGAGTAATAGTAAAGACAATCAGCCTAAAAGATGGAAGATGAGTCTTGTCTGGAGGCATGGAATTTGCATCACTTGATAGACTACAAACTTTAATGACTGAAATCTTGCAAGCGGAGAGTTTTACAATTTTATGGACAGTGTATATCTAGCGCCCTACAAATTCTGTGTTCTGCATGGGATGCAGTTTGCTCTTCTTGTGATTGTCCAATATTCCCAATTTATTTGCAACAGTAAGAAGGAACGCTGGATGTAATAGAAGATTCTTGGAAGTAGGAGCCAATTGTCTATATATGGGAAGAAGTGAATCTCTTGCAGTCAGAGATGAGCTATTACTACTTTCATACACCTGAACACTCTTTGGGGGGGGGGAGTTATGGTGAGCCCAAATGATAGTGCTGCGAATTGGTAGTGATTGGCTCCCAGCCAGAAATAAAGAAATCACCTGGCATGCTCCTGGATCTTGATGTGATAGTAGGCATCTAGAGATTGGTAGAGCATGTCCAATCATGCTTCCTCAAAACAGATAGAATGGACTGCACTGTGACCATTCAGAACTTTGACTGCTTGACATACTGATTTAGATCGCTGAGATCCAATATTGGTCTGTCTTTTTTGGAACTAAAAAGAACCTGGAATAGACTCTGGATCCTAACTGGTCTGGTGGGACCTCCTGGATGACTCTTTTGGTGAGCAACTTTGACATTTCTGTTGCTGCATATTTCCACTGATTGGATAGCATATCAGGAATCTCCGATTTTGTCTTTGGAATGGACAAAAAGGGGTATGGCATAACCTCTGGTAACAAAATAAGGTAAAACAGAGACTGAGCACTTTCATCATAACTACATACAAGACTTCATCAGAGTGATACCCTGCCATAATAAGGGGTTAAATATACCAAACAGTAACCAATCAAAACTCAAAGGTTAGCATATCCTGAATGATGTCATTCAACGTAAAACAAAGTGATAAAATAAAATAAAAAAAACAGATGTGCGTCTGAGGTATATTCATTTACAAAGTATGATAAAAAGTATACAATGTTAAAATTGTGAAGCTATACAAGCACCAAACTTGAAAAATAAATAACCATTTTTGTGGTATAATATTGTATTATATTATGAAGTAAAATATGAACAGTGCATTAAACTATAGCAGCCTTCCTCTTAAGTACACTAAGTATGGAAATGAGAAGTTATGTACCTACCATAACGTTCCATGTTAGTTGTCTTCTCTCGCCTTCTTTCTTGCTGGATGGGTTCGGAGCCGATCCTCGGCTCCAACTCGGCCACTTACTAAAGCTCGAGAGCTTATTTTACCGGCTCGGGGCAACCCTATATCCCATGATGCTAGGCGATAACTCCCCAGATCTCGTTTGGAAACTGAAAAACCTAGCATAGGCCAATAAAACAAAATCCTCCAACTGGAAGGAGGAGGAAGAGGGATAAAACCCCCCAAAGATAATTATTTACACTATATATATCCTAGGACACCTAGATGGTGAACAAGGGAATAAAAGGACCCTTCAAGGAAGGGAAGATCTTCTCGGTCTGTCCAGGCTAGGGGGATGGTAGGTGGGACGCAAGAAAGAAGGCAAGAGAAGATAACTAACATGGAACGTTATGGTAGGTACATAACTTCTTAATGTTAAGTTGTCAATCTCGCCTTCATTCTTGCTGGATGGGACCACGTCCCTAGCACCTTCATCCTGGGTGGCTCATTGGAACAGACTCTTAAGAATGGTGGAACCAAAAGTTGCTCTGTCCCTGGAGTCCATGTCCAATTTGTAATGCGAAACAAAGGTATGAGGAGAGGCCCATGTGGCTGCCGCACAGATAGTGTCTATTGGTAGTCTAGCTTGAAAAGCTGTAGATGTAGCTAGTGCTCTAGTTGAATGGGCTTTTGGCTTAGAAGTTAATTCCCTGCCTCTGAGTTGATAAATAGATGTAATCACAGAAGGCAGCCACCTAGATATGGTTACCTTGGAAACAGGAAGGCCTTTCTTATTTTCTGCGTACGATAAAAACAGTTGATCAGACTTCCTTATTTATTTGGTTCTATCTAAATAGTATCGGAGCTGGCGGTGAACATCTAGATAATGTAGCTTTTGCTCCGCTCTATTAGTATAGTTTGGGAAAAAAAACTGGGAGATCAATTGATTGATTTAAATTTGTCTGCGAAGCCACCTTGGGTAAGAAGGATGGATTAGTCCTTAGAGAAACTCTGTCTTTATGGATGATTAAGTAGGGAGGACAAATGCAGAGGGTGTGAAGCTCAGATATTCTCCTAGCAGAAGTAATGGCGACTAGGAAGAGTGTCTTCCAGGAAAGAAATTTCAATGAACAGGAGACCGCAGGTTCAAAGGGGGGAAGAATCAAGGATGTTAAGACTAAATTAAGATCCCACTGAGGTGGAGGGTCTTTGATCGGAGGCTTAAGTAAATATACACCTTTAAGGAAAGCTTTGCAAAGCTTATTGGACATGATGTTGTGGTCCGATAAGCCTGTATGAAAATTTGATATGGCTGCCAACTGAACCTTTACTGTAGAGGCAGAAGACCCTGAATGAAAAATTTCGTCTAGGAAGTCTAAGACCAAATGAATTGGAGCAGTAAAGAGATCTATATTCCTTGCCTTTGCCCAGAAGGAGAAATGTTTCCATTTACTAGTGTAAATCCTTCTGGTGGAAGATTTAAGGGAAGCTACTATGATATCCTGAACGGGATTAGAAATCATAGGAAGCCTGGCTAAGGATGGAAGTGGAGCAACCAAGCAGTGAGGTTGAGAGAATGTAGGTATTGGTGCAGCTGCCCCGACTGATGGGTCAACAGATCTGGAGCTGGGTCTAGATGCCAAGGCTGTACCAAGAGATAATGATGTAGGAATGGAAACCATATCTGTCGAGGCCAATAAGGGGCAATGAGAATCAACTTGGCTCTCAAAGCGGTTGCTTTCTGAATTACTTGTGGGATTAGAGGAAAGGGTGGAAAAGCATAGACAAGTCCCCGAGGCCAATCTTGGACTAGACCGTCTCTGAGGGGATGGCCTGGATGGGGGAAGAAGGTGAAGAAGTCGGGGCATTTGCTGTTTTGGGGTTTAGCAAAAAGATTGCAGCAAGGAAGGCCCCACTTCTGAAAAATCTCTTCCGCTACCGATTGTTTGAGGGACCACTCGTGTGGCATGAGTATAGCTCTGCTCAACCTGTCCGCTATGATGTTGGACTTCCCGGGGATATGCGTTGTTATCAGAAACCACTGAGAGGAGATCGCCCATTGCCAAAGTCTGAGTGGCTCTCAACACAGGGGATAGGACTTGGTTCCGCCTTGCTTGTTGATATACCACACTACGGACATATTGTCCGTTTGGAATGCAATAGTTCCTAGGGGAAGAGAGTCATGGAGGGCTTGCAACGTTAAAAGCACTGCTCTCATCTCTAGGACATTTATGTGCAGGTGGCGTTCGAAAGGTTGCCAAGTGCCACGGACCATCCTGCCCTGAAAATGCCCCCCTCACCCAATCAGGGAGGCGTCCGATGTCACCGTGGCGACCGGGGAGGAGAAACGAAGGGTCTGCCTTGATGGACTTGAGGGGACAATATCCACCAGGACAGAGGACTTTTGCAAGTTGGAGTTATCATGATCTTGTGGTGCATGGAGAGTTGCTGAAAAGACCATTGGGCGAAAAGCGTCCACTGTAGAAGATGCATGTAAAAACGTGCAAGGGGAAGAAGTGTTATGGCGGCCGCCATAAGACCCAATACTTTCAGGACATACCTGGCCTGAATTTTGTCGCTCTGAAGAAGAACATGGACATGGTTTTGAATATCTAAGACCCTTTGATCTGTTAACTTTGCTAAAAGTTGTACTGTGTTCAAGTTGGCGCCTATAAAGGTAATAGACTGACAAGGCGACAAGGCAGACTTTTTGAAATTTATAGAGATTCCTAGCCCTCTGCAAATGCGAATGGTGTAAGCTCTGGCTTGGAGAAGTTGATGCCTGGTGGTGGCAGTGAGGAGCCGGTCGTCTAGATATGGAAACACCTGGAATACTTGCCGTCTCAGGTGAGCAGTAACCGCTGCCATACATTTGGTGAACACTCTGGGGGCTGTAGTGAGACCAAAGGGCAGGGCTCTGAACTGGTAGTGACTGACCCCCAGCCGAAAGTGGAGAAACCTTCTGGAGCGCCTGTGAATTTTGATGTGATAGTACGCATCCTGAAGGTCCACGGAGCACATCCAATTGTCCTTGCCCAGAAAGGGCAGAATGGACTGTAGCATGACCATCCACAATCTTGTTCTCTTTACAAACTTGTTTAGTTTGTGGAGATCTAATATTGGTCTCCAGTCCCCTGTCTTTTTCGGTACCAAAAAGAACCTTGAGTAGATTCCGGATCCTAGTTGGTCTGCTGGGACTGGCTGGATGGCTCTTTTTGCTAGCAGTTTTGATATTTCTGATACTGCTAGTTCCTTTAGACCGGGTGGAACGTCTGGAAGGGTTCCCTTTTGCTGAATTGGGGTTTGGATAAAGGGAATTTTGTAACCCTCGGATATGATCGACTGTACCCATTTGTCTTGAGTAAGGGAAAGCCAGGCTATTGGGTACAGTGACAATCTTCCCCCGACTGCCTCTGAAGGTGGACAATTGGGCAACATCTCAGGGATGCTGGAAGGGTTTGTCAGAGAGAGGCTCCCTGCTACCCTGGTTCTGCGGACCCCCTCTGCCCCTAGGGCGGCGTCTGTTGTTGTTACCCCCTCTGCCTCTGGGGGTAAACTGACCTCTTGCATCAGGCGTGACTCCTTGAGATTTGCGGACCCACATTTTCCCACCCTTCTGACCCTTAGGGTATGGTCTTGAAGGGGTGGAGAAACGGACTCCTACGGCAGAAAGAGTCTTGCCATCTTGTTTGCATCTGGTCAAGGTGTCTTTCACTTGAGGTCCGAACAAAGCTGAACCATCAAAAGTGGAATTTGTGAAGGACGCCTTGAAAGGGTCTGCAAAATTACACAGCCGCATCCAGGCGTGACACCTTAAGGCCACTCCTGTGCCCGCGGCCCTACTCGCTCCATCGGCTGCATATGAAATTAGACTCATGGAGGAGTTAACAATCGAGTTCAGGGTTCCAAGCTGTGAGTTTATTTTATCCTGGGACCCAGCAGCTGATGGATCCTGTAAGACTTCTCCCAACTCTTTGAGAATATCTCTCTGAAGGCGGGTGAAGTGACACAAGTAATTCAGCGACCGCATGGCAAAGGTCGCTGAAGAAAACATCCACTTACCGTACCTATCCATGGTCCTAGAATCCTTATTAGGAGGATGGATAGGTACTGAAGGATCAGCTAGTTCCTTCTTGGTGGCTGCAGCCACCACCATGGCATCCGCCGGTACACCTTTTGTTAGGAATTGCTTGTCAACTGGTGCTGTGATGAATTTAGATGGCCTCTGAGGGGTGGGTTCCACCGAATCTGGGGCTGACCACGCCTTCCGAGCCACTACATCCATAAGGGAGTCGAAAGGCGGAGACACCCAGGAGGTGGAGGGCCGAGAACCAAATGCCTCCAGGTACACCGACTCGTCCTCGGAAGGATTAAGGGAAGACCAGTTCCCCCTCTGCTTTAGGATTTCTAGGATGTCAGAGAAAGAGACATCCTCAGAGGGGGACTTTGGGGATCCCTCTGACTCATCCAAGTTGGTGTCAGATGTAATGGACTCAGGGTAGTCTACATGCTTCCTCTTACATGTCCTCTTATGTGGAGGCTCCGCTGACAGGTCAGGAGAAGCCTCGGAAGAGGAAGAAATTCCCAGTGGGGAAATCTGAGGTGTTGGATCTCTGGGTCCGGGAGCAAGAGAGTGGGAAGAGACATCAGCAGGCACTGTAGTGGGAGGAGCTGATGGAGCTGACCTTTAACTAAGCCCTGGGGCTAGTACACTCCTCATCACCTCGAAGGCTCCTCTATCAGAAAGGCCAGAGGGCCCCCGCTCCGAAGAGGTAGGAACCCAAGGCCACACCAACAGGGAAGGCTCCGAGGCCGATGTCGGGGCTGAGCTCACCAGCGCCGACACTCCAAGAGGGAGAACGGGGTCAGACAATGGTCCGATGCCACTCGCCCACTCAGAGCCGACGAGAGAGATCAGGCACCCAGATCCGTCCAATGAAGGTATCAAGGAGGAGATCGGAGCAGAAGACAAAGGAGCCAAAGGGGGAGGTATCAGCTCTGACACCACAACAGCCACGGCTCCGAGGAGCTCCGGCTCCGAACTCTGAGGGAGAGTCGAAGGAGGAAAATTAGATGGAGTCATAATAGCTACCGTCTGATGAGATGGGCTAGAGATCATCTGGGCCAATGCCTGAGACTTTAACAGCCTACTTATCACTCTCTCTAGGTCGTGATCTGAAAGTCTGGATGACCAAGAAGATCGGATCCGATGGCTCCGCTCCGAGTGCAGGGGAGATCTCGGAGCCGAATGGATGGACTCCAATGAAGGGGATCTTGAACTCTTCTTGGATGGAGCCAACGGAGCCGAGGACATGTCGGCTCCAGCCGGAGCCGACAGTGAAAACATGGGCTCAGAGGTATTGGCGCCAAGTGGTGCCGAGACCGGAACCTGTGACTCAAGGGGATCGGCTCCAGCCGGAGCCAATCTAGGCACAGACAAGGAGCCAGCAGCCGAAGGCTTAGTACTTGGAGCCAATGGTTTTGCTGATTTCGAGGGCCTCCCCAATGCAGACTTAGTCGGGGAGCCCTCGGGCTTTAACAAGCCCCTCAGTATAAGTTTGTTCCTGCGCTCCTGCAGGACTCTTGGACTGAATGCATGACATACAGAACAAGAGTCCTGCAGGTGCAGGAGTCCCAGGCAGTAAACACAAGAAGTGTGACCGTCTGTCAGAGACATTTTCTGACAGCACGAGTCACACTTCTTAAAGCCTGAGACCTTAGTTTCTTTGGTTCCTTCGACATAACAGTGTCGAGGATCACAAGAAAGAGAAAACACACACACACACACACACACACACACACACACACACACACACACTCTCAAAAAATTATAAAATAACAATAAAAATGTTAAGGGATACTGACACACCCAAACACTCCACAGGATCCCTAGAAAATTTAGGAAAGGGGCAGGCTTAAGGCCTAACCTAAGAGTGGAGAGGGAGGGATATAAGGGATAAAAGGGGAAGGTATAAAACAGTAATAGAGTTAAAGGTAGTTGCTAACTACTGAAAAAAAGACTACTGGGTGAAAAAAATAACTCAAAGGGGTGACTGAACACTATAAATATAAAGACTTTCCAGGAGCCGGTAAAACACACCTGCGGCAAACAAGATCTGGGGAGTTATCGCCTAGCATCATGGGATATAGGGTTGCCTCGAGCCGGTAAAATAAGCTCTCGAGCTTTAGTAAGTGGCCAAATCAGAGCCGAGGATCGGCTCCGAACCCATCCAGCAAGAATGAAGGCGAGATTGACAACTTAACATCAGTGTCTTTCATACCAGGGGCAGTTGAGGCATTAAGCCTCAACTTTACTTTGCTTTGCTGTGTTTTTGGTTACTGCTTTTAAAATTGGTGGTTTCTTTCCTACTGCTTCATGCACTTATTTTGGATTAAGTTAATCATGGATCTACCTGGGGATTTAACTTTGCTGATTCAACAGATTTCTAAGTATGCAGCCCCTCCTCTGCATGAGTTATATGAGTCTAGACATGGTTTATTGAAGCACGTCCCTATAATCAGAGCCAGGAACTTTTTTTCATGGATGCTTTAGACATACACTGAAGTGGTTGCAAATGGTAACATGGCAACTAACCAAGTTGGGTTGAATAATGGCCAATCTCAACCAGTATCACTATGAGAAGTTGACCTAGATGTTTGGTTGCAGTCTTCCAGTTTTTTCCTTTGGTTCCAGTCAGGGAGACTAGTCTTTGAAGTTGCAACTGCAAGAATTTGAAAAGAAACTGGTCAGGATAAAGATTCTACAGTTGGAAAATTCATACTTACTGAAATGTATTCAGGCAAACAGTGTATCAAAGGGGCTTTGGGTGCATAAATGCCCAAACAGGGTGGAATTCAATTCACAGCTTTATCATGAGCTGGTTAAAGTCTTGATTCATACAGGTATAACTCTCTTAAAAATGTTAATCAGTGAATGAATTTAGGATTATAGCATTAAACTAGGCACTGAAAAACAATCTATTTTTCACAACTAAACAGCAGTACAATTTTATTTTTAATAAAGTGGATAATATCATTGATAAGAACAGAACTCAGAAGGTCTGCAAATTAGAAAGGGACAGTGCTGATTATGAACAGGGGATGACTTATCCAGTTTTAGGATATCGACCTTCCAGTAGAGTTGACTCTATTAGAAACAATATGGAAATTGATGAGCCAGAGGATGTTGAGGATGATGGGGCTTTATTAGACCAACCTAGAATTCAGAGGTCCGACAGACTAGCCAGTCAGTACAAGGACTTGAACCATGGTCTCAGAACAGATTCAAAATCCCAACTCAGAAGCAGCTTTGTCAAACTTTTAGTGCAGGGGCAGATACAGAAATAAAATGTATCTGTGGCACTACACTGTGATTCTTGTAAAATTTTTAATTTGTTGGAAGTTGATATTTCAGATGTGTGGCTGTCTGTATTCAGGAAAGTTTAATTTCATTTCTAGTTTTAAACCTGATTTAGTGCAAGCTATAAGTCAGTTGAAAATATCTGTCAGAGGTTTAAATTTAAAAATCTTTTACTCTGAAAGAGCACCGGCATTGTATGATGAAAGTTTCTCTTAGGAGGAAAATTATATTTATGCTACCCCCCAACCCATGGGTTTCAGTGTTTGAGAGAATATGTGAGAGCCAATTCAGGAATATTTTTAACTAAAAAAATGTTTCCTGATAATTTGACTTATGAATAGAGTCTATTTTAATTATCTAATGCATGAAAAGAAGTTATGCACTCACCATAACATACATTCCATCTGTGTTGTCTATCTTCATTTATCCTTGGCAGATGGATTCAGTTCCAATATCGGAACTGACTCGGCCATTACTACAGCTCGTGCTAGCTAAAAACTCTCAAGCTTCACCTCTACCTAGAATCCCCTAATCTCAATTACCTCAGATCGAGTTTGGAGAAAGTATAATCATATAAAACATATATATAGAGAGAGAGTAAGCCAGGTGGAAGCCTTACCTATTGTGCTTGAATAATCATAATAATTCAAGGGTATATGATCCACTCCACCAAAACATCTTAAAGGTTGGGGGATGGAAGGGAGGGAAGTCAAGGATAAATGAAGACAGACAGCACAGATGAAACGTTATAGTGAGTACATAAGTTCTTTTTCTGATGTTATCGATCTTCATTTTATCCTTGACAGACAGGACAGAGCCCCCAGCTACCTAAAATCTTGGGTGGACTCATGGAAGAATATTCCTGAGTACCATCGCGTCAAAGGATGATGATCTCCTAGAGATCAAGTCCAGTCTGTAATGAGTAATAAAGGTATGGGGAGAAGCCCAAGTAGCTGCTGTGCATATATCATACATTGAAGCTGTAGATTGGAAGACTGCCTAAGTGGATATAGACCTTGTAGAATGTGCTTTGAGGGGCTAATTATTTCTTATCATGGACAATTGAAATGCAATCTTTGAACCACATAAAGGGAGTAGGCTTGCTGACTGCTTTACCCAACTTTGTACTGGAAAAGAAACAGTTGACTTGATTGTCTTATATCTTTTGCTCTATGAAGGTAGAAACGTAATTGTCTATGGACGTCTAATAAATGCAAGGCATATTCTCCTTTGTTGGAATGATGTGGGAAGAAAATTGGTAAATTAATCATCTGATTAATGTTAGCGTCTGATACTACTTTGGGTAAAAAGGAGGGGGTTGTTCATAAAGAGACCCTGTCCTTATGGAAAATCAGATGAGGTCGTCCTGATGACAAGGCCTGAATCTCGGAAATCCTCCTTGTAGATCAGAGCATGTGTATGTACCTTTAAGAAGCATTTCCAGATGCAGCACGTGCATATAAATAGTGAGCAGCAATGCCATTTTGAGAGAACAGCCAGAGGGTTAACATGTATGTGAGGCAGTCAGTTTATTTAAGTTTGTTACAAAGTCTCATTTCTGATGTGTCTGTGTGTAATAGAGCTGCTTAAACTGAACCCATGGATATTCGTCTGTTTTATCCTGGCCAGACAAGTGACATGGTGTCAGAACCGGGATTAGAAGAGCTGCTACTTTAAGACATGAGGGCCAGAGCTGAAGGTGAAGGCAGACTAAACAGCTTGAGTAAAACAGAGTTCAGACAAGAAAAAAAGGGCCAGAAACAAGCTAAAGGTAAAGAAAACTGCATAAATGATTTATTTGGCAAAGAAAATGAAATGGCACATTTATAAGGCACAAAACACATTATTAATCAAACGAGTAACACAAAAATGTATTAGAAATCAAATGAAAGGCACAAACTGCATTATTAATTAAATGAAATGTTCAAAACTATGATATTTGATAAAACTAGCAAAATTATTCATATGGGGCTCAGAATGATCTTTTGTTTGCATAACGAGCATGTTTAAAGTAAAACAGGCACAAGAAAAGTACATTGAGCATGATAGGAGATTAAAAGGGTATTACAAGTACAATAAAAGGGCAAATTAAGCTTCAGGGCAAGGCGACTGCATGTTTTTAGTAAAAGACTGTGTTTTGGGCACAAACTACTATTTTGCATTGACCAAAGCCCGTCAAAGCATAACTAGTGTTGTTCGAAGTACCTCAGTGAGCAAAGTGTTTGCAGACTGTGTGCTTTATTACGGTGCAATTATATCAGTTTGCTGTGTGCAAACTACAGTTATATTGCAAGGTGCAATCAAAGAACAGCCATTTTGAAATGTTTCTTACACTGTGCAGAGTTATTTCACAAAGTACAGCCATTTTGAAATGTTCTTGTGCTGTGTACAGTTTATTTGCAAAGTGCATTCATCTTAAAGTGTTTCTTGCTCTGAACTTTTTCTGCTGTGTACAGTTTAATCACAAAGTACAGTCATTTCAAAGTGTTTCTTGCACTGTTTCACAAAGTACAGTGTTTTCAGTGTGTCTTGGGCTACAGAGACTTATTTGGCAAAGTGCAGTTATTTCAGAGTTTGTTGTACTATTAGGCATAATTACAAGTACTGATATATATATATATATATATATATATATATATATATATATATATATTTGCGTGTTTGTTCATACATTATTTCAAGCGCCTTCACTACTGTGTGTTGATATGGCAGAGGCATTTTGCAGATCAAGTCCACTTGTGTTTGATCATAATATAGCAGAGAACTGAAGTGTATTCGAGCAGGAATACGATATTTTCATACAAGCAGCTTTTTTCTGACAAAGATGCACATACAAGGGCATTCATTTTGCTTAACTTAGCTGGGTCAGAGGCTATTGAAAGAGAGCATTTATTTGTGTATGCACCAGAAGTATATGCAGGAGAGGGGGGCAAACAGTCATATTGTGGTACCGGCTGAATCAAGGGAGGACCGTGAGTGCTTAAAATGTAAATTTAGAGAAATGTGCAACCTCCAGACAAATGTTACATTAGAGAGGCACTTATAGGTTCATAGGTTCATACCAGGCTATCTGTCCTAGGGCATTTACAAGCCTAGCCAGAGTGTATTTGGCTTTCGCCACCCATTTTAAAATGAATTTTGCTATGCCCTTTTTCGAGGTTAGTATACTGTGCCTCTGTCTAACAGTGACACAGAAGTGATACCCGGAGTAAATCTACGATCTCCCATCCACTCATCAAGATTCCTCTTGAAGAGAGTCAATGAGGGACTCTGCCTAACCTGGACTGGGATTTTATTCCAGAGTGAAGGGAGCCTCTGGGTTATGAATCTGTCCCTCCAGCATGTCCTATTTATTTCAGTGCTGAGGTTCAAGTCTCTCGAGCGCGTAGCTCGATGGGATTTGGATTTTCTGAGGTGCAGCATGTCCATTAATTCCGGGTTGGACATGGCTTTATATGTCAGGCACAGATCGCCTCTGAGCAGGCGGTATGCCACTGAGTAGAGCTGGAGTTTCTTTAACTGGGCAGCATATGGCATCTGTTTGAGCCTTTTGATCCTCTTGGTGAGGTACTTTTGGGGTCTTTCCAGTTGCTGCAGGTGTCTGGTAAGGTACATCCCAAAAGGGGCATTGTACTCAATTATGGGCCTGATGAGTAAAGAGGCACGATGACCTCCCCTGATCTAGATGTGAATCCCTTCATGATTAAGTGGGCTATATAAAAAGATTTTCTAATCACTTTGGCCACGTGGTTGTTGAATGAGATTGCTATCAACTTGGGTCCCCAGGTCCCTAATTACTTCTTCCGTACTTAATGGATTACCATCTATGTGGTAATTTGTGGGCACTTTGTTTTTGCCGAAGGGGATGACTATACACTTTTTGGCATTTAGCTTGAGGCCATGGCTCTGGCACCAGTTGTCTGTTTCTATGAGACCCTTTTGTAGGATGCTTTTGTCGGCTGGAGAGTCGATTATGGTGCCCAGTTTGCAGTCATCTGTGAACTTGGTCAGCCACAGTCCTTCTGTGTTGGCCTGTACTTCCGAGAAATATATACCGAACAAGAGAGGTCCCAGGACTGAGCCTTGTGGGATGCCACTTGTAACTGGTTTGGAGTCTGACATGGCTCCAGCAATTCTAACCATGTGGGTTCTGTCCGTGAGCCAGTTTGCAACCCATCTAGTGACATAGGGGTTTATGTTTAATCTGGTGAGCTTATCTAAAATGCCCGAGTGGGGTATTGTATCAAAGGCTTTTGCGAGGTCCAGGTAGGCTGTGTGGACCACCTTCCCCTCGTCAATGGCCTTGGTGACTGTTTCAAAGAAATTGACCAGGTTTAAGAGGCAGGATCTGCCCTTAACAAAGCCGAACTGGGTAGGATCCAGTGTCTCTAGGTCCCCAATATCTTTATTTATGAGGTCCATGATGATCCTTTCCATAGCTTTGCAGACCAAGCCAGTCAGGCTTATGGGGCGATAGTTTCCAGGATCCGTTGAGGCACCACCTTTGTGGAGAGGGACCACTGTTGCTGTATGCCACTCTTTGGGTACATATCCTGTAGTAAGGCTGAGACTGAACAGTAGTTTTATGTTTGGGTTTAGTTCTTCTTGGAGTTCATGTAGGATGCAGCCCGGGACACCGTCTGGTCCCATTGATGCTGTGTTTTTTGCTTTGGAGAGGGCGGTTCTTACCTGATCATCTGAGATGTCAGGGGGGCAGCACTCTGCTGGGATAGATATTTGCCCTTTTGGTGGGGAAGGGGGGGAGAAGTTTGCACACCTGTCAGCTAGGATGTTGGCAATGTCTGTGGGTTCAGTGTATTTTTTGTCATTTTGGACTAATTCTGAGCATATCTGGGCATTCCTACCCAGGTTTCTAACATAACTAAAGAAAGCCTTGTGATTATCCTTAGTGTCCTGTGCAATTTTTCTCTCGAAGCTGGCCTTAGACGATTTTATGAGTGCCCGTAGTTTTTTGCTAATACTGATCAGAGATGCCTTCCCTTTTTGAGATTTTGCTCTGTCATGTAGTAGCTTCCTCCTTCTATTGTATATTTTGTTTATGGCTGGGGTCCACCAGACAGGACGCCTGCCTTTGGAGGACTGGGTCTTGGTTTTGTTTGGGATTGCATGATCCATGCATTCCTGAAGGTGTTCATAGAATGCGTTTATAAAGGATTCTGCGGTCTGGGCCGTATTTTCCACAGGCCCGGGGGCTTTGAAGGATTCCACCTCGGTTTTGAGGAGTGTGAAATTTGCTTTAGAGAAGTTTTTCACTGTGGTTTTCTGGGCAGGGGCTGGGGTCGGGATGTGAATATCTAGTGAGATTAGTTTATGGTCTGATCTTACCAGTGAGGGATACACTTCTGGTCTGGAGCATAGAGTCCCCATGTTGGTGATGATGGTGTGTATTAGGCTAATAGCCCTAGAGCCTTTACAAGCCTAGCTCATAGAGGCCCCCTGGCATCATGCCGTCCATTAGTTCCCAGTGCCTCTATCAAGTAGAGCCACTGGAGTGATCCCCAGGGTGAACTTTCTATTTCCCATCCACTCATCAAGATTTCTGTTGAAGAGGGCCAGTGAGGTGCTCTGCTTGACATATATGGGAAGTCTATTCCAGAGCATGGGCAGTCTCTGGGTTATGAACCTGTCCCTCCAGCATGTTCTGTTGATTGTGGTAATGAGGTTGAGGTCTCTGGAGCATGTGATGTGAAGGGATTTGGATTTCTTTAGATATAGCATTTCTAACAGAGCTGGGTCAGACATGGCTTTGTAAGTCAAGCAGAGATCACCTCTTAGTAGATGATATGAGACAGACAATAGCTGGAGTTTTTTGCCTGTCCATGTAGGACATGTGTTTAAGGCTTTGGATCCTCTTTGTGAAGTACTTTTGTGGCCTTTCCAGCTGTTGCATGTGTCTAGTGAGGTACATACTAGATGGGGCATTATACTTGATGGCTGTTCTAATGAGGGAAGAGTAGAGAGAGATGATGACCTCTTTCTTCCTGGATGCAAAACCCTTGGTAATGAGATGTGTCACAGAAGGACTTTCTGACCACAGTGGAAATGTGGTGGTTGAAGGAGAGGTTGCTGTCAACTTGTGTCCCCAGATCTCTTATAATGCCTTCAGTGTTCAGTGGGCTCCCATCAATGTGGTAATTAGTGGGAACTGAGTTTTTCCCAAAGGGGATGATGACACAGTTTTTTGGCATTAAGATTAAGGCCATGGTTTTGACACCAGTCATTGGTCTCAGTGAGGCCTTTCTGTAGGATGTCTACATCACTTGGGGAGTTAATAATGGCTCCCAGCTTGCAGTCATCTACAAACTTGGTCAGCCAGAGTCCCTCCATTTTGGCCTGGAATTCTGAGAAGTAGATGCCAAACATGAGAGGACCCAGGACCAATCCCTGTGGGACTCCACTCATGACTGGTCAGCAGTCTGACTTGGAGTCCGCTACATTCATTCTGTGGGTTCTATCTGTGAGGCAATTTGCAACCCACCTAGTGATATAGGGGTTGATGCCTAGTTTGGTGAGTTTATCAATAATTCCTGAGTGGGGAATGGTATAAAAGGCCTTGGCCAGATCAAGGTAGGCTGTATGAACTGCCTTGCCCTCATCCACAGCTCTGGTGACTGACTGACTCGAAGAAGTCAACCAGATTGAGCAAGCATGTGCTAACTTTCACAAAACCAAATTGCATAAGATCTAGAGTTTGGAGATTCTTTATATCCTTGTTAATTAGGTCCATGATGATGTGCTCCATAGCTTTACATATCAAACTTGTCAGGCTAATGGGGCAATAATTCCCAGGGTCTGTAGTCACTCCCCTTTATGGAGAGGGATGACTGTAGCAATGTGCTATTTGGTAAGGACAAAGCTTGAGGTGAGGCTGCGATTGAACAGGGTACACAGATGTGATGCCAGTTCACTTTGTAGTTCATGTAGAACACATCCAGGGATATTGTCAGGTCCCATGGAAGTTATACTCTTGGCCTTGGATAATTCAGCTGTAACCTGTGCTGCAGTAATACTGGGTGCCTGATATTCCTCTGATATTGTGATTGGTCCATGGGGGGGGGGGGGGGGTAAAGTCGGCAATGAACCTGTCGGCCAGTATGTTGGCAATATCTGCTGGCTCAGTATAGGAGGTACCATTGTGCAGTAACTCAGAGCAAACCTGGGTAGTGCTGTTGAGATAACTATAGAAGGCTTTGTGGTTGTTTTTAATGTCTGCCACAATTCTGCCTTCATAGCTGTCTTTACAGGTTTTGATGAGAGATCGCAACTTTTTGTTGAGGCTAATAAAGGAGTTTTTGCAGTCTTGGGATTTCACCTTTTTCTGCAACAGTTTCTTCCTTCTGTTGTAGAGTTTATTAATGACAGGGGACCACCAGTTTGGCTTCCTTTTTTTTTTTTGGAGGAGACCGTCATGGTTCTGTTGGGTTATGGCTAGTTCCATGCATTTATGTATGTGTTTGTACAGTGCACTATTGTATGATTCGGCAGTCATGCATCTATTTTCCATTGACATGGGTGTCATGACATTAGCTACCTCTGTTTTTAGGAGCCCAAAGTCAGCTTTGGAGAAGTTTTTCATGCTGGATACCTTTGACAGGGGAATGTGGGTTTCCATGGTGATTAGTTTGTGGTCAAATCTAACCAGGGAGGAATTGACTATTAATGTACAGCAATGGTTGCCCATGTTAGTAATAACCTGGTCAAGGATGTTGCTTCCTCCAGTGGGGGTAGGAATGAGCTTGTCTAGGGCATTGGAATTGATGAATTCCAGGAAGTGTTGGGCCAGTGTATTGGTGCATGAGAAGTTTTCCCAGTTGATGGAGGGGTAGTTGAAGTCACCTAGTATGAAAGTGTTAGGTTGGACACTAATAGTTTCCAGGGTGCTTAGGAACCTGTAGTGAGAGTCTTGGGACATGGTTAGGGACCTATAGCAGGCTACAACCTGAATAGCTGTCTTACTCAATATTAGTTGTACCTGAAGTATCTCAGATGCATTATGCTGGGCTACTAGTTTGGAGGTGTGCACATCCTTTATGAATATGGAGACACTACTGCCTTTGGAGCTTTGGGCCATGTTCTGGGGCCGCAAGATGTGGAATGAGTTATAGCCTGGAAGTGTAGGAGTGCTTCCTGCTGCTTTAAACCAGGTCTCAGTTACAGCACAAATGTCGATATTCTCCACTTTGATGAGTGCATCAAGCAAGTGTATCTTGAGATTTAGACTTCATGTGTTGAGCAGCATGAGTCTCAGATTGCATTTATTTATAGCTGTTACCATGGTAATTTGGTTTTTGGAACATCGCCTAAAAAAAGGCAGTATAGGGGTGGCAAGAGTCTTAGCCAGTATCCGGAAACCCAGGGGTGACAGATGCAGGCCATCTCTGGCAAAGCATCGAGGTCTGTCAGTCATGTCATCCCAAGCAAACAGATACTGGATCCCCTTAGAATGACACCAGAAACTTAGCCAGTTGTTGAAGTCAATCATTTTCTGCTTGTATTGCGGTATCATTCTGGACGACAGTAGGATGCTGCTCAGGGCTAGGGCCATACCTGCCTGGGCCACATAATCTGAGAGCTCCTCCATGTCTCTTTTCATGTAGTCCAGGGAGGTGCATTTCAGGTCATTCACACCCACATGGACAGTGACAGAGTCATACTTGTACTTGTTGTGGAATGAACTGAGTGTGTGTGTTATGTGTCGGATTCTGACACCTGTTAGACAGCTGACTGCTACCTTCTCCTTATTCAACCTAGTGAGTGGGACATCAGTGTGCCTCACTATTGAGTCACCTATGATTAGTGTACTGGGCAAGCTGTTTTGCCTTAAGGGCTTAGGTTTAGGGGTACACTGTGTAGGTGAGCTATGTGTCTTGTGGTTTGTGCTGTGTTGTAATGGTCGAGTGTGTTTCTGCCTTGAAGGTCTCTGCTGTTTGGGCAGGTTTCTATTGAGAGCCTCTGCAAAAGTGGGTGTGTAGTTTGTGTTTTTATGTGAGAGCTGTGATGGTGGGTGTTCTTGAGGGCTATGTGTTGCATGTGGTGTGGTGCAGGTGTTGACCTCCTCTTGACCAGCTATTCCAGTCTTGGCTTGAGAGTGCATGGCTTCCAATTTGGATATACAAGTCCATCTTATTTTATACAAAAGATCAAAAGACAGATGAAACTTTTGCAGCTTATATTTCTGACTTGAGGAATAAAGCTAAAACATGCAGATTTGGTGACTTAAAAGATGAGTTAATAAAGGACAAGCTTGTGTGTGGTGTTAATAGTGCTGCAGTGAGAAAGATTTTGCTTCGTGACAGTGATTTAACATTAAGCTAAGCCATAGAGATTTGTCAAATACATGAGCTCACAGAAAAGCATACAAGTATGCTTGTAAGTGCTAAGAGCATGGTTTCAGCAGCCTCTAGAGCAAACATAGACAGCATGCAACACATGGCAAGCAGAAACAGTCCTAAGCACATGTCAGCAGCAAAAGTCCTAAGCACATGTCAGCAGCAACTCCTGTGGGGGTGGCAGGAAAAACCCAGAGTTCTCTAGCATGCTCCAAGACATGCTCAGTAAAAAGGGTAGTGCAGTACAAGTGTGAGTCAGCAAAACCCAAGTCAAGTCTTAAGTGTCATAATTGCAGAGCCAACCATGAGTCTAAAAGAGACAAATGCTCACCAGTTCCCTCCCTCTGTTATGTACATCATTTATTTACCAGTACAGGCTTACGACCTGATCCTTTTATACAAACAGCCATTCTTGAGATGCCAGCTCCAGACAATGTCCAAGCCTTACAGCATTTTCTTGGTATGGTTAACTATTTGGGCAAATTTATCCCTGACTTTAGTGAGTTATCAGTGCCTTTGAGAAAGCTGACATGCAAAAATGTTGCATGGTCATGGTTAGAACACCAGAGAGCATTTAATAACAAAGAGCAAACTGCTAACCCACCTACATTAATATACTATGGTGTCCACAAAGGAGTAGTTCTTTCCTGTGATGCTTCAAAGTTCGGTCTTGGTGCAGTTATTCTTCAGGAAGGCAGACCTGTTGCGTATGCATCTAGAACTCTTAAACTGAGATGCAGTATGCTCAAACTGAGAAGGAACTTTTTGGCAATTGTATTCACATGTTTGAAGTTCCATGATTATATTTAAGGCCGAGATATCCAGATAGAAACTGACCATCAACCTCTAGTTACTATTTTAAAGAAGCCTATGCATTCCACTCCAGCAAGACTACAAATAATAATGCTTCAATTACAAACATATAATTTCAAAATGGTCTATACAAAGGGTAGACTGCTTTATCTGGCTGATATCTTATCCAGATCACCCAGAAAGACAACAGAACAGCTTGATGCAGAGAATTTTGACGTTGATGTCACAGAGGTGCATGATTTTTCTACCATGAGACTTGACCTGAGAGGCTATACAAAGACTGATCCAATTTTGCAAAAGCTCAACCAAGCACTTTATCAATGTAGGATGGCCATCAAAGCAATCCTGTGTACCACCAGATGTACAACCTTATTTTCCACAGAGAGATGAGATGCTGATGGAATATGGTATCATACATTCAGATTTTGCATCATGGCCACCCATGTTCCGCTTCTACCAAAAGAAGGGTGAGAGGACTAGTATTTTGGCCTTCTCTAGCAAAACACATCGATAAAGTGCTTTCTTCTTGTTCAGTGTGCAACAGTACTAAGACACATTTGCAAAAAGAGCCACCTTCAACTAAGCCAAATTCCTGAACTATCTTGGTCAATAGCAGCAACTGACATATTTGAGTGGAACAGTCAACATTACTTACTGTAGGTAGACTCTTATTCAAACTGGTTTGAGATCTATTTGCTACCTAACATCCAGTGCTGTTATTACTAAAATGAAACCTCATTTCTCAGTCAATGGTAGTGCCACACAAAGTTATTTCTGACAACGGTTCTCAGTTTACCAGTCAATTGTTTCAGAGATTTGTTAGAGTGGGACTTTATCCATGTTACTAGTAGTCCTGAATATCCTCAGTCAAATGGCCTTGCTGAATGCACAGTACAGAGTGCAAAGCAATTACTGGAGAGGTCAAAGCATGACAATACCGATATCTTCTTGAATTTACTCAAGCTTAGAAATATACCCCGTGACAACCTACTTGGCTCACCTGCTCAGAAACTTCTATCTAGGCAAACCAAAACAAGCTTGCCTATCAGTTCTAGTTTATTGGTACCTAATGCTAAAACAACAGAGCAATCAAAGCCCAACCTTTTAAGAAGCTTTCTTCTCAGACGTCCATCTTTGATAAAATTAACAGATTTCTTTGTCGGTTAAAAGGAGAGACAGTGAGGATGCAAACGGTGAAAGGCTTTGATTGAATTAGTCAAGTGAGAGGTGTATGTACTGAGCCGAGATCCTACTTAGTGGAGTCTGAGGGTATAGAGTACAGGAGAAACCACAGACATCTTCCTGCATCAGAAGAGATATCTCAGCACTGTACCTGCGATACAGACTCTAGATCTCAGAACAACCCTGACAATGTTCGTACCGAAGAACATGTCGCAGTATCCATTCCCATTCCTGATGATGTCCCAGATGCTCCCAAAGTTGAACATTCCTTGAAGACAGTCCCTGTTGCTAGATCAAATTCTGACTTTTATGTTACACGATCGGGTCATATTTCTAGACCTTGTGTAAAATACATGGCAACTTGGACATAGTTGTTTTATGTGTGTCTAATTTTCTGTGATTGCATGTCGGATAATTAGTTCTGTATAACTGCATGTCAAAAGATCTTTTCTGTAAATTGCATGTCATTGAATACTGTCATTTCATATATGGATCATTTCTCAAAGAGGAAGGATGTAGTTCAGAGCATATGTATGCACCTTTAAGAAGTATTTCCAGATGTAGCACTTCCATATAAATAGCAAGCATGTGCAGGCAGAAGGCCATTTTGAGAGAACAGCCAGAGTTAACATGTATAAATGTGGCAGTCAGTTTGTTTATAAGTTTATTTAAGTTTAAGTTACAAAGCCTTATTTCTGATGTGTTTGTAATACAGCTGCTTGAACTGAACACATGATCTGTTTTATCCTGACGAGGAGAACGACACTCCTGGTGGAAGTAATGGCTACCAAAACCAGTGTCTTCCAAGATAAAAACTTTATTGTATTATGGCTTGTAGTACTAAGTTCAGGTCCAAGGGGGTGTGGGATCTTTGAAAAGGGATTTTAATAAAAGCGTGCCTCTTAGGAATGATTTAAAAAGCCTATGACAGGCTAAAATATGTTCTTCTAAACCGTCATGAAAGTTAGAGATTGCAGCCAATTGTAGTCTGATGGTGGAAGGAGAAGCTCCAGCATTGAACAGAGAGGCTAAAAAATCTAAAACATGCTCTATGGAAGCAGAAAAGGGATCAATTTCTGCTTCATGAGTCCAAGTGGTAAATCTCTTTCACTTACTTAAATATAGCTTTCAAGTGGAAGGTTTATGAGCCGACAAAAGGATGTGCCATACTGGAGAGGAAATATTAGGACACCTGGCAACTAATGGAATTGGAGGAACCATGCAGTCAGCTTGAGGTTCAAAATGGCTGGGTGAACAAGACCATCCAGTAGAGACAGAAGATCTGGCACTGGGTCCAGAATCCAAGGTTGTCAAATCAGATAAGGCCAAAGAAAGGGGAACCAAATCTGTCAAGGCCAAAAGGGAGCAATGAGGATTATTGTGCTTTTTGTAAAAATGTTGCCATTAGAGGTATTGGGGGAAAGGCATACAGGAGACCGGGGGGCCAATTGTGAAGGACAGCATCTCTGGGTGACTTCCTCGGAGGGGGAATCAGGGCAAAGTAATTGCTGCACTTGTTGTTTAGGGGAGATGCAAACAGGTCGCAGCAAAGTTGACCCCAATGATGGAATATCAATTTTGCCACTTCTAGATTGAGAGACCACTTGTGAGGCTGAATGATGCATCTACTCAGCTAGTCTGCAATTACAGTGGAACCCCCCAGAATGTGCATTGCTATTAGAAAGTGGTTGGAAGAGATTGTTCACTGCCACACTCTAAGGGCTTCACGACAAAGGGGATAAGACTTGGTTCCTCCCTAATTGTCAGTGTACCACACCACTGATATATCTGTTTGAATTGCAATAGTCCCCTGAGAAAGAGCTGTCTGAAAAGCCTGCAATGCAAGAAGCACCAATCTAATCTCCAGGACATTGATATGCAAATTGGCCTCTAATGGGGACCAAGTGCCTTGGACCATTTTTGCCCAGATAATGCCCCCTACCCCATCTTGGAGGCATCCATGGTCACTATATCTGTGGGTTCCAGAAGGACAAAGGGACAACTGTTGAGGACTTGTTTGGAGTGTGTCCACCAAAGAAGATCCATCTTGCAATAATTGGTTAACAGGATTAGATCCAACAATGGTTGGTGAAGGATAGACCACTGGGAAGCTAGTATCCATTGCAGAATTCTCATATGAAACCTGGCTAAAGGTACTAGAATTATTTATGCTTCCATTGACCCTAGACCCTGCAGAACTAGTCAGGCAGGAACTCTCTTTCTGCAGAGTATCTTTCGAACTTGTACTACTATTCTGTGAAGTATTTCTGGAGGAAGGGATGTTATTGTTATTTGACTATTCAGAAATGCCCTTATAAATTCAAAATTTTGTGTTAGGGTTAAATGTGACTTTTCTAGATTTACCGTAATTTCCCAGGTGGGTGCAGATGTCGAGGGTGTAATCTCTGGCTACCATTAATTGATGCTTGGTCAAAGCGATTATGAACCAGTCATCCAAGTACAGAAACACCCAGAATCCTTGCAGTCTCAAGTGAGCTGCTGCTACTGTTACCATGCATTTGGAGAACACCCTGTGGTCTGTGGTGAGAACAAAAGACAGTACTCTGTATTGGTCATGACTGGCTCCCAGCCAAAAGTGGAAGAAATTTCTGGAGCATTTGTCTATCTTTCTATAGTAATACACATCCTGAAGGTCTATTGAGCACATCCAGTTGTCTTTCTTCAGAAAGCGGAGAACAGACTGTACCATGACCATCAGGAACTTTGTTTGTTGAACAGATTTGTTCAGCACACTGAGATCTAAAATTGGTTTCCAGTCCCCTGTTTTTTTTGGCACTAAAAAGAATCGTGAATAGGTTCCACATGCTTTCCGGTCTAATTGGACTTCTTGGATGACTCTTGTGCAGCAGTTTTTGAATTTCTTGCACTGCTGAATTTCTCTGATTGGGTGGAACACTGGGGATTTTCTTCAGTACAGGGGGAGGGGGAGAAAAGGGAATGATAATAGCCTCTTGATATGATCTGTTGCACCCAGGAATCTGTTATATTTAGCCAGGTGTTTAGGTGCAAGGACAAGTGTCCTCTGACTGCCTCCACAGGAAGACAATCGGGCTTCCCTGGAAAGCAATCCCTGAAGCCCTGGTTTTGGGGTCCACCTCTGCTACGAGGGCGGTGTCTTCTGTTTTGATTCCCCCCTCTGCCATGGGTGGAACTCCCTCCACATGCATCTTGGAAAGACCCTTGGGATTTCTTGAACCACATTTTTCCACCACTCCTGTGGTTCCTAGAAAAGGACCTTTGGGGGGAGGTGGAGAAACATATGCCCACAGCAGAAAGGGTCTTGCCATCCTTCTCACACCTGGATAAAGTCTATTACTTTCAGGCCAAACAAAAATGATCCATCAAAAGGAGCACTGACAAAAGAAGACTTGAACAGTTCCGCAAAATCATGTTGGCGCATCCAGGCGTGTCTCTTTATGGCTATGCCTGTACCCACTGCTCTGTATGTCCCTACGGCTGTATGGGTGATTATCCTCATGGATGAACTGGACAGTCTGGATAAAGACTACAGGGTGGCTAACTGGGAAGCCACTTTCTGTCAGACGTCCTCAGCAACAGCTCCTGCCAGGGTGTCTGACAACTCCCTAATCAGATCCCATTGGAGTCTGGTAAAATGTGCCAAAAAAGTCAAGGACCTATTGGTGAATGTTGATGAAGCATAGACCCACTTCCCAAATCTGTCCATAGCCCAAGACTCTATTGGGTGGGTGGACAGAGAAACTCTCCTCAGCAAGTTCCTTTACAGCTAATCCCTTGGCCCAAAACTGTTTATCTAAGACTCGTACCTCACAACCTCTTACTGCAAGAAATCTGGACAAAGCCTGACAAAATGGGGGGACAAAGGCCCAAAAATAGTGACAAATTTTAAATATTGCGCTTAAAAACTTAGAAAGTTGCTAGAATAACAGGATTTGTGTTACCATACATTGTCTGAAGGAAATTTAGTCTGAAACTCAAATTATTGTCATTATTTGTTGACTTTAATCCTTAAATCGCATTTGATTAGTCAAAAAAACACAATTTTTATGAGGAACAGACCAAACATATGAGATAGAATTCTGGACATTCTGCAAAAATCTGTACAGTTGAGAGGTATGTATTATCTTCAGGGAGGAAAGTATCTAATCAGGTCTTTTGGGGAGGGGCTCGATGGTGTCTGGAGCCTTCCATGCCTACTGTGAAATCAACTGAATGAGTTCATCAGTGGATGGTGTCACCCACGAGGTAGCCGGGTGGATGCCAAGAGCCTGCAGGTAAACAGATTCCTCAGAGGAAGGATTTTAGGAATTCCAGCCACCCCTCTGTTTTAAAATTTTTAGGATGTCTCCAAATGAGACATCTTCAGAAAGTGACCATGGGGACCCTTCCCCCTCACTCAAATCTGTATCTGCTGTGACTGATTCCTGGGGGGGGGGGGATCCAAGTGCTTCCTCTTGCACTTCTTTTTCTGAGGGACCTCTTCCGGGGGATAATCTGGGGTGGTGTCAGAAGAGGACAGTACTTGAACCTGTTACACCCAAGGCTTCAGCACCCCCTGTCCCAGTGGAGAGGCAAGAGGAATAATGGAACAGGTACCCCCTCTAGTTCAGAGGAAGAAGGTGCAGATTGAGTCTCTGCAAGAGAAAGGGCCCTCTGCAGAGCCCCAAAGGCAGCCCCCCCGAAGAGGGAAGGGAACCCAGAACTGAGATAGACTGGCTTGGAACCAGGCTCACTCCCTGCTCTGAAGATCATACCACAGATACCGAAGTCAGAGCCAAACTAACTCGAGCTGAAGCTCCAAGGAGCAGGGTTGGCTCCAAAAAACTTGGTGTCGACATCTGCCTAGAACCAACAGTGTAGCTATGGCTTTGGGAGGTCTCCAGTTCAGAAATAACCGAAGAGCTCAGGGTAACTACCGGCTCCAAAGAAGCTAACAACTCCAGAGTGTGTACAATCGCTGCTGGGAGATCTGGAACAGAGGACTCTAAGACCTCCAAAGAGGTTAGAGGAGGAGTAGTTAGCATAAAGGAAGCTTCAGTATCAAGACCTGAGGGGGTTGGAACAGAAAGGGGGCCTGAAAGTCCTCTAGTCCATAAGATTTTATTCACTAGCCTTTCCAGGTCAAGTTCAGAAAGACCCTTTGGGGAGTAGACCAATGTAGCAGAAGGGGACTTGGGCCTCTGCAAAAAAACTTCAAGGAGCTCCCCAGCAAAAGGATCAATCAATGGTAAGTAAGTAATTCTAGACGTTGTAGTCAGTAAGTAGTTCTAGGCATTGTGGTCATAGCAGGTGAGATAGAAATGATTTCCTGTACTGAGGCTTTCGACATCAAACCTCTTGAAATGAGGATTGGATCCGGAATGGGCATTGGCACCGGAGTGTCAGCAGCAGAGGCCTGTGGTTCTGTTCAAACATTTGGAACAGAGGGCTTCAACTTTTTAGCTTTTGGAACAGACAGGCTTCTTTTCCTGCCTTTATCCAGAGAAGATGAGATGTCTGTCTTTGCTTTATCTACACAAGATAAGGCTTTTATTTAAGGAACCCAAAAAGAAAAAGGACTATCAACAATGACAGCCAGAGAAGTACACAAGCATGTATGGGGAAGGGAAAAAGCTATGAGAGAAAGGAAAGACGGAACTATCAGCGATGATAGTGGGAAATACATGAAAGCGTAAGGGGAAAATGCATCAATGATCATACTTTACAGAATGCACTAAGTGTAAGAAGAGAAGTTAGAGTAGAAAAGGGGAGAAACTGTGAGAAAAAGGTCAAAATCTTTTTACCTAAATGATTGAAGGTCAAGAGTAGGAGCTAGACTTGATCATTTTGGAAAGTGGCAAATGAGATCGGAGGTAATTGAAAGAGAGAGGGATTCTTGGTAGAGGTGAAGCTTCTGAGGTTTTGGCTGGAGCAAGCTGTAGTAACGGCTGAGTCAGTTCTGATATTGGAACTGAACCCATCTGTCAAGGATAAAATAAAGATTGACAACATCACAGGTTCACAGAGGTTCACAGATTAGTACTAGGCTAACTGCCCTTGCGAGCCATTTTTAAGCCTAGCCAATTATATCCTTGAGACTTAAACCCTGCTGCACCATGTTTGTAAGAGGCACACCTTAACCAGGGCCACCCACCCTCCCAACCCTTAATCATTGTTCTGCATTACAATGGGAAACCCCCAGAATGTGCATTGCTATTTTGGTTGGAAGAGAAGAGATTGTTCTGCACCACACTCTAAGGGCACTTAAAGGGATAAAGGGATAAGACTCTTTCCTCTAATTGTGTCCACATCATATTAAGCATTTACACATTATGAAACCAGATATGGGCAGGGGGAGGTGGTATTTATGAATAGCTTTGATTACTGTACAAAAATGCTTCAGCTTCTATTAAGTGAAGTAACATACAAGAAAGTTTCAATTAATGAAGTAAACATTGAATGTGCCACGCTAGACTTCTTGTTACTGGATATGGTTGCACTGGGTGAAATTGAGCATGAACCTAGTAATACCTAAATGTTTCTAAACCTAAGGTAGCTTCTATCTTCAGTATTCCCAAACTTCAAGTGCACTTATGATCCCCCTTCGAGACAGATTGTGTCAGCCAAGGGTTTTAAAACTGAACCCTTGGCTAAATATGTCAATTCCAAATGTAAGTCAGTATTGCAAAGCCTCACATTTAAAAAAAATAGCACCTCCTAGAGATTTTAAATATATTACAGTTTAATGAAAAAAGTTATGTACTCACCATAACGTTCCATGTGTGTTGTCCATCTCCACCTTCATTCTTACTAGGATGGGTTCAGATCTGATCCTCGGATCTGACTCGGCCTTATATGCAAGCTCGAGGTCGTCCACTAGCTCATGGCTAAAACCCTATCCCACCATGCTCTAGGAATGGCTCCCAGATCTTGTTTGCAGATAATAATAAGAAAAAAATACTTTTATAATATCTCAAGAGTGCAGTCAAGAAGGTCAGAGAACAATGATATCCCATTGTAGCAACTCGGTCTTCCAGTAGTAAAAACTGGCTGGGGAAAAGGAGGGTGGGATGTAAGAATGAAGGCGGAGATGGACAACACACAGAACATTATGCTGAGTACATAACTTCTTTATGTGTTGCTGTCTGATCTCGCTTTCATTCTTACTAGGATGGGACAGCATACCTAGCACCATTCTTCCTGGGTGGCTCAAGGGTGAATATTCTTCAGAATCATGGAGCCAAAAGAGGCCCTGCTCCTGGAGGCCAAATCGACTTTGAGTTATAAAAGGTATGTGGTTTTGCCCATGTTGCTGCAGCACAAATTATATCAATTGGTAGTCTAGCTAGAAAGGCGGAGTTGCAATGGCTGCTGTAGAGTAGGGTTTAACCTTCTGGGAGAGAACTCTGTTTTGAGATTTATAGATGTAGGTTATGCAATCTGAAAGCCATTTTGATAGTGTCACTTTAGAAACTGAGGTACCTTTCTTTGAATCTGAGAAAGATATAAATAGCTGGCCAGATTTTCCAAAGTTCTTTATCCTGTGTAAATAGAAGCGTAATTGCCTATGCACATCTAGCTGATGCAACATGTATTCTGCCTTACTTTCGTAATTTGGGTAAAATACTGGAAGCTCTATAGACCGGTTCAAATTAGATTCTGAACAAACTTTTGGCAAAATGGAAGGGTTTGTTCTTAAGGATACCCTGTCCTTGTGGAAAGGCAAATAAGGGGGCTTTGTTGACAAGGCTTGTAGCTCTGATACCCTTTTGGCAAAGATAATAGCTACCAAGAGAATAGTTTTCCATGTCAAAAATTGAGTTTGCAAGATGATGCTGGCTCAAACCGGGGAAAAATTAAATGGGATAGGACAAAATTTATGTCCCATGGTGACAGGGGTGTCTCTGATAGGAGGTCGTAGTAATAGAGTACCTTTTAGGAATGCCTATGAGACATTAAGTTGAGACCAGATTCACCAACATGGAAACTAGAAATCGCTGCTAGTTGGACTCTTATGGTAGCTGCAGCCTCCTCGAATAATTTTGCTAGAAACTCTAGAATGGAAGTGACTGGGACTGTAAAGGGATCAATATGGTTATGTGAAGCCCATAAAGAGAATCTTTTCCATTTTCTTCTATACATCTTTCTTGTTGAAGCCTTATAAGAAGAAATTAGAATGTGTTTCGCTGATGAAGAAAGGTTAGGAAACCTGGCTATGGCTGGCATTGCAGCAGCCAAGCTGTCAATTTGAGAGTCTGAAGGGAATGATGGAGCAATCCTGATGCATGAGTCAGAAGGTCTGGACTGGGTCCAGAATCCAAGGCTCCTCCCAAAGATGAGGACACAGGAAGAAGAACCAGATTTGACAAAGCCAGTATGGGGTGATGAGTATCATGTCCCTTCCCAAGCAATTGGCTTTCTGAAGAACTTTGGGTATCAACAAGGAAAGGCTTAGAGGAGACCCGAGGACCAATCTTGAACAAATGCATCCCTTGGTGACTTGCCCGGAGGGGGGGGGGTAAGGCCAAAGTAGTTGCTGCATTTGGCATTCATGGATGTTGCAAAAAGGTCACAGCAAGTCTGGCCCCATTTGCAAAAAATCTTTTCAGCTACCTCCTGTTTTAGGGACCACTCATGAGGCAACAGAATCACTCTGATGAGTCTGTCTGTTATCACGTTGGATTTCTCTGGGATGTGCACTGCTATTAGAAAACATTGGGAAGAGGTCACCCACTGCCATACTCTCAGGGCCTCTTGACAAAGGGGCTAAGATCTTGTTCCTTCTTGTTTGTTTATGCACCATATAACTGACATGTTGTCTGTCTGTATTGCTATAGTTCCCAGCAGAAGAGAGACCTGGAATGCTTGCAGTGCTAAAACCACCGCTCTCTTCTCTAGGACACTGATGTGCAAATGGGCCTTGTGATCTTACCAGATGCCTTGGACTGTCTTTCCCAGATAATGCCCCCCCACCCAATCAGAGGCATCCATGATCACTGTGGCCAATGTTTGGGGAAGTAGAAATGGTCGGCCTAGCGTCACATGGATGGAGTAAAGCCGCCAAAGAAGGTCTTTTTTGCAAGTTTCTGTTATCATTATTTTGTAGGACATTAGCAATTCTTGCATTGACCACTGAGTGGAAAGTAGCCCACAGTAGAATTCTCATGTGTAGGTGTGCTAAGGGTATTAGAGTTATTGCTGTTGCCATGGTCCCCAAAACTTTTAGGACTATTCTTGCTTGTGATTTTTTCTTTGAAAGAAGACTTAACTCCTGACGTTGAAGACTTTGAACTCTTTCTGGAGGAAGTCTGGCCATCATGTTTTTTGAATCCAATTCTGCCCCTATAAATACGACATGCTGAGAAGGTCACAAGGCAGATTTCTCGTAGTTTATTGTAATTCCTAGTTGAGAGCAGAGCTGCAAGGTGGTGTCTCTTGCTTTTATTAGTAGATGCTCAGTGGTGGTGGTAAGGAGCCAGTCGTCTAAGTATGGAAACACTCTGAATCCTAGGTGCCTCAGGTGAGTGGCGACTATTGCCATATATTTGGTTAACACTCTGGGGGCTGTAGTGAGACCAAAGGGCATTGCTCAAAACTGGTAGTGACAGGCTCCCAGCCAAAAGCGCAGGTGTCTCCTGGATCGCTTGTCCGTTTTTATGTGATAGTATGCATCTTAGAGGTCTATAGAGCACATTCAAATGTCTTGTCCCAGAAAAGAGAGCATTGACTGTAGTGTTACCATCCGGAACTTGGACTTTCTTACTGATTTGTTTAGATTGCTGAGATCCAGAATTGGTCTCCAGTTCCCAGTTTTCTTTGGAACTAAAAGGAATCTTGCATAAGTTCCGGATCCTATTTGGTGTGTGGGGATTGTTTGGATGACTCTTTTGTCTAGCAACTTTTGAGTTTCTAATTTTGCCTGTTCCCTTTGACTGGGTGGAACATCTGGGATATTTTTTATATTTGGGACGGGGAAGGAAAAGGGTATGGATTAACCTCTGGATATGATGTTTTGTACCCATTTGTCTTTTGCTGTTTGTTGCCAGGCTTCTGGGTACAAAGATAAGTGGCACCCCGACTGCCTCCAGAGATGAACAGGTGGGCCTCCTTTCAGGAATGCTGAAAGGGCTTACCAAAGAAAGATTCTCTGTCACCCTGATTCTGCGGACCCCATCTGCCATGTGGTCAGCATCTTCCATTACCACTTCCCCCTCTGCTCCTGGGGGAAGATTTACCACGTGTGTCCTGGAAAGCTCTCTGAGATTTTCAAAACCACATCTTTCTGCTTCCTTTCTGACCTTTGGGATATGGTATGGTAGGTAGGGAAAAATGGAATCCTATGGCAGACAGAGTTTTTCCTTCCTGTTCACACCTGGTTAGTGTGTCTTTGACTTTGGGCCTGAAGACAGATGAGCCATTGAATGGGGCATTCACAAAGGAAGATTTAAAAGGTTCTGCAAAGTCACACATGCACATCCAGGAATGTCTCCTTAAGGAAATTCCTGAACCCACTGCTCTACTCACTCCATCTGCTGCATAAGAGATCAGCCTCATGGCAGAGTTGATGACGGAATTTAAGACGGAGAGCTGAGAGGAGACTTTATCTGCAACCCCATCAGCTACTGAACCTGGGAGAGCATCTCCTAGCTCTTTCAGGTCTCTGTGTAATCCAGTAAAATGGGTAAGGTAGTTCAGTGATCTGTGGGCAAATGTTGCTGAAGAAAAAATGCACTTTCCATATCTGGTCATCATACAAGACTCTGTTTGGTGGATGAACAGATGAAGATGTCTCTGAAAGTTCCTTCTTGGTGGCTGCAGCTACCACCATAGCATCTACTGGGAACCCCTTGGTCAGAAAGTTTTGTCGGCTGGGGACGTAATAAACTTATTTGACCTCCTAGGAACAGGTTCCACTGAATCTGGAGACTCCCACACCTTTCAAGAAACTAGGTCTATCAGTTCATCAAAAGGTGGAGACACCCAAGTGGAGGAAGATTAAGATCCAAAGGCCTTCAGGAGTACAGACTCCTCTGCTGAAGGATTTGTGGGCTTCCAGCCACCTCTCTAAGTATTTATAGGATGTCTCCAAAGAAGACATCATCAGGAGGTGACCATGGGGATCCTTCAGCTTCATTGAGGTCCGTATCACAAGTAATAGACTCCTGTGGGGAATCTAAATGTTTCCTCTTACATAACCTCGTCCGAGGGACCTCCTCAGAGGGGTACTCTGGAGAGGTTTCAGAAGAGTGGGGTGTGCCCTGTGGGGCATCCTGAGGCCTAAGATCTCTGCGACCCTGTGGAAGGAAGGATACAGAGGCAAACACCAGTGCTTTAGGGGGAAGAACTTCCGGAGATGAAAGTGGAATTGTCTGTGGAGACAGTACTCTCTTCATTAATTCAAAGGGCCCCCACCCCTGATTCGAGGAAATCCCTGGATCCGAAGAAGCCAAGGGAATTCCTGGAACCAAGGACAATGGGCCCGAGGCTGAGGTAGGACCCGAGCCATTGCCCCAAGAGGCAAGATTGGATACGACAACTGTCTGATCCAACTCACCTCTCCAGACCCAATTGGAGAGCATTGGTGCCTAGACTCCTCAAGTTCCGATAGAGCTGAGGACATTGGAGCAATGGTCGGGTCCAAAGATGCCGATATACGTCTCGGCTCCAAAGTTTCCATTAGTAACAGCTCTGGACATTTTGACTTCAAAGTCCAAGAATGGATCGGAGGAAGAATCAAAGCAGAAGGGGAGGATGCAGTCAGATCAGAATCCCTTGGAGTTGGATCCAATAACAATTTGGCCAGCACCGGAGTCCTTAATAGTCTTTGTACCACTCTATCCACATCATCATCAGACAGGCTCCTGGAAGACTGAGTCGAGGGGGCTGGAGATTTAGAAGGCTGCAGAATGGGTGACTTGAGGGTCAGAGAGAATGCCTTTAAGACTGGGGACTGGCTCCAAATTTCAAATTCCTTTGGTGCCAAAACTGATGGTGTCAGGGCAGATGACTTTTTGGATCCAGAGATGAAATTTTTGCCATTTTTTAGATGGCTCCGATGGCATGCTAGAAGAAGATCTCTTCTCTGTTTTGTCAGATTTTGAGGAAGGAAACTTTTGTGATTTAGAAGAACCCAGATCTTCTTGAATAGCCTCTGAGAAAGGGGTCTTTAATAATCCTCTCAATATAAGTTTGTTTTTCCTCTCCAGGAGAGCTCTATGATTAAAACAATGGCAAATAGAGCAACACTCCTGGAGATGGACAGCTCCCAGACAATAGACACAGATTGTGTGTCTGTCAGTCAATGACATTTTTTGTCCACAAGCTTCACATTTCTTAAAACCAGACAGTTTTGAATCCTTGGAAGACATTTTTTAACATCACAATTTTTTTTTTTAAACAACAAATACTAACAAAAAAAAAGAACATTTTCAAAGGGAGGAACAGTTGTCTAAGTTACATGGACTATGCTCAAAGGACAGAAGGGAAAGGGAAGGGAGAAAGCCCTCTAACTAAAAAGGGCCAAGGGGAGACAGTTCTCTAATTTAAACAAACTGTCAGAAGCAACATGATTTTAAGTAGAGAGATATGAGAGAAAAGAGCCCTCTAATTTAAAAGGGCTATAGAAATTTATGGAAAATCAGGAGAGGGAGAATAAGGCCCAATGAAAGACGACGGCCAACCAGCAGAAAAAACAGACAAAAGAAAAAAAACTACAACTATGTAACCCTACAAATGCAGCAAAGATTTAAACAGTGAGAGGTAAATAAAGATTATACTTAGCCAGAGCTAACAGAATGAGCACCCGATCTTGTTTAGTGGCAAATGAGATGTGGGAGACATTCCTAGGGCATGCTGGGATAGGATTTTAGCCACAAGCTAATGGAAGACCTCGAGCTTGCATATAACGCTGAGTTGGAGCTGAGGATCAGATCTGAACCCATCTTAGTAAGAATGAAGGTGAGATCAGAAAACATCTTTAGATTCATGACAGTGGACATAGTGGATCTTTTTTCTGTCATTCCCCATGACATTAGAATTAAATGATTTTATATATATATATTTTTTTTTAAATCACAGCATACATCCTTGGCCATTCAGGATATTTGTACAATTACAACTCTCCTTGATTTAACGCAGAAAAAGAAGTTATGTACCTACTATAACGTTCCATGTTTGTTGTCCTTCATCTCGTCTTCCTTCTTGCTGGTTGGGTTCGGATCCAATCCTCGGCTCCAACTTGACCGATATACAATAGCTCAAGAGCTTTTACTGGCTCAAGGCTACCCCTTATCCCAACATGTCGAGTGGCAGCAACCCAGATCTCGTTTGAAATACCCCACACTAGACATATGTAGTAAGAAAAACAATTTTCTTACTAAGCTCTCACACCAAGGTAGGTAGGAAGGAAAGAAAAAAGGACAAAGTATGGTTAGCCAACTTGGTATGTCAGCAGGAAACTCAGCCAGTGTAACCAATAAAGAACTCCTCTCCAACCTCCAGGAAGGGGGAAGGGGGGAGTCACAAGAAGGAAGGCGAGATGAAGGACAACAAACATGGAACATTATGGTAGGTACATAACTTCTTTATGTTATGTTGTCCCATCTCGCCTTCATTCTTGCTGGTTGGGACCACATCCCCAGCACCTGGTTCTCAGGTGGCTCACTGGAACAAACTCTTTGGGACTGTGGAACCAAAGAATGCCCTATTCTGGGAGACCACATCCACTTTATAATGAGAGATAAAGGTATGAGGATTTGCCCATGTTGCTGCTGCACAGATTTAATCTAAAGGCAACAGAGGTGGCTAAGGCCCTGGTTGAAAGTCCTCTGGGTCTTCCTGGAAGCATCTTTTTATGCAAACCATATGAATAAGTGATCGTGTCTGACAGCCATTTTGATAATGTCACTTTATAAACTGGATAGCCCTGCTTATTGTCAGCAAAGGATATGAACAATTGGCCTGATTTTTCTGAGGTCTTTGGTCCTGTGTAAATAAAAACTTAATTGTCTATGAACATCCATTTTGTGTAATCTATACTCTGTCTTGTTGCCATAATTGAGGAAGAACACAGGAAGCTCAATGGACTGATTTAAGTTATACTCAGAACAAACCTTTGGCCAGAAAGAAGTACTGCTCCTAAGACAGAGGCTATCTTTGTGTGAAAAATGAGATATGGTGGGTGAATAGACAAAGCATGTAATTCAGAAACCTGTCTAGCTGGGGTTATAGCAACCAAGAAGAGGGTTTTCCAAGATAGAAACTTCAAGGGGCAAGATGCTGCTGGTTCAAATGGGGCAGAACCATTGAAGCTAAAACCAAGTTTAGGTCCCGGGGGGGATGTTTCTTTTACTGGGGGCTGTAAAAGTGGTGTACCTCATAAGAATGCTCTGCACAACTTATGGGACATAATGTTTGAACCAAAGTCTCCTACATGAAAATTGGAGATGGCAGCCAATTATACCCTAATAGTAGCTGACCCTTTTTCTAAGGTCTCAGCCAGAAAGTCAAGAATCTTGTGAACAGGAGCCATAAAAGGATCAATGTTATTACTTTTGGCCCAGTAAGAGAACCTCTTCCATTTGCTAGTGCAAATCCTCCAAGTAGTGGGCTTGTGGGAGGACACTATTATGTGCTGTACAGCAGGAGAAATGTTTGGGAGCCTGGCTAAGACTGAAAGTGGAGTAACCAAGCAGTCAGCTTGAGAGTTTGAAGACTGATGCGTCAGGAGGTCTGGAACTGGGTCCAGTATCCAGGGCTCCAGTTGAAGGTGATGGCGTAGAACTAGAAACCATATCTGACAAGGCCAGTAAGGAGCAATGAGGATGAGTTTGCAACCGAATGATTTTGCTTTCTGAAGTACCTTTGGAATGAGAGGGAAGGGTGGAAAGGCATACAGTAGTCCTGGAGGCCAATTGTGAAAAAGTGCATCTCTGGGTGACTGTCCCAGAGGGTGAACTAGGGTGAAGTAGCTATTGCATTTGTTGTTTAGGGGAGTGGCAAAAAGATTGCAGCATGGATGGCCCCATTTGTGGAAAATCAAGTCTGCAACTTCCTGCTTCAGGGACCACTCATGAGGATAACCCTGCTGAGCCTGTCTGCTATCACGTTGGATTTTCTGGGAATGTGCGTTGCAATCAGAAAATGTTGGGAAGACATCACCCATTGCCATACTCAAAGTGCCTCCTAACGCAAGGGGCAAGATCTGGTTCTGCCCTGCTTGTTGATGTACCATACCACTGACATGTTGTCTGTCTGGATTGCAATAGTCCCTGTAGGTAGACAGTCTTGAAGTGCTTGCAACGCCAGAAGCACCGCTCTCATCTCTAGAACACTGATGTGCAAATGGTACTCATGAGGTTGCCATGTTCCTTGGACAGTCCATCCCAGATATTGCCCCCCCCACCCTATCTGGGAGGCATCCGTGGTCACTGTGGCTTCCGGATGTGGGTCTAGAAAGGGTCTGCCCAGAGTAACCTGGGAGGAGACCAGCCACCATAGTAGGTCCTTTTTGCAAGATTCCATGATCAAGATCATGTGTGACATTGGCAATTCCTGGAAAGATCACTGAGCGAAAAGAAGCCACTCTAGAATCCACATGTGGAAGCATGCTAAAGGAACTAGTGTAATAGCTGCAGCCATTGAACCCAGTACTTGTAAGACTTGTCTTGCCTGAACTCTCATCTTGTTTATTTGAAAGGAAACTTGTTGATGAATGGTGACACCCTGTCTAGAGGCAGTTTTGCTATCATGCGTCTTGTATCTAAGTCTGCCCATATAAAGGTAATACACTGACAAAGCAACAAGGCAGACTTTTCATAGTTTATTGTGATGCCTAACTGGGAACAAGTTTGGATTGTGTAGTCCCATGCCTTGATTAGTTGATGCTCGGCGGTAGCAGTGAGGAGCCAGTTATCTAGATAGGAAACACCTGGAATCCTAGATGCCTCAGGTGAGCTGTGACCACTGCCATACACTTGGTGAACACCCTGGGGCTGTGGTGAGACCAAAGGGCAGAGCCCTGAACTGATAATGACTGGCTCCCAGCAGAAAGCGCAAGAATCTCCTGGATTGCCTGTCCATTTTTATTTGGTAGCACGTGTCCTGGAGATCTATGAAGCACAACCAATTGTCTTGACCCAAGAAGGGAAGAATGGACTGCAGTGTCACCATCCGGAACTTTATCTTTTTTACCGATTGAATTAGCTTTCTGAGATCCAAGACTGGTCTCCAGTCCCCTGTCTTCTTTGGAACTAAAAAGAACCTTGAGCAAGTTCTGGATCCGATTTGGTCTGTGGAGACTTCCTGGATGGCACTTTTTTTCTAGCAATCTTTGAACCTCTAGGATTGTATGATCCCGAAGACTGGGTGGAACATCTGGGATAGAAAAAGAAGTTATGTACCTACCATAACGTTCCATGTTAGTTGTCTTCTTCTCGCCTTCTTTCTTGCTGGTTGGAGTTCGGAGCCGATCCTTGGCTCTGACTCAGCCATCTTCAAAAGCTCAAGAGCTGCTTACTGGCTCAAGGCCCCCTTATATCCCATGATACCTGGCACTATTTACCCAGATCTCGTTTGGTAAGTAACTGCAGACATAATAATAAATGAATGCTATCCTAGAATGCATAATTCCTACTGGGGAGGTTACTAAGCAGAAGGAAATAGTCAGAGAAGACTCAGCCAGTGCAAAAACAAGAGGAACTCTTCTCAGTCCATTAGGATAGGGGGATGGAGGGTGGGATGCAAGAAAGAAGGCGAGAAGAAGACAACTAACATGGAACATTATGGTAGGTACATAACTTCTTTATGTTAAGTTGTCTATCTTGCCTTCATTCTTGCTGGTTGCGACAGCGTCCCTAGCAACTAAAAACCTGGGCGGCTCATTGGAAAAGACTCTTCAGAACAGTGGAACCAAAATCAGCTCTGCTCCTGGAAACCAAATCCAACTTGTAATGTGAAATGAAAGTATGTGGGTTGGCCCATGTAGCCGCAGCACAAATAGAGTCCATGGGCAACCTAGCCTGAAGCTCTGGTGGAGTGACCCTTTGGTTTGACCGGTAATTCTTTGTTCCTGAGTTAACATGATGATAGAAGACAACCACCTGGATAAGGTCACCTTGGAGACCGAAAGCCCCTGTTTACCTACTGCATAAGACAGAAACAGTTGATCTGATTTTCTAATGTCCTTGGTTCTATGTAAATAAAAGCGTAGTTGCCTGTGAACATCTAACTGATGCAACTTATACTCCGCCCTGTTGGAGTGGTTAGGGAAAACACAGGAAGGTCTATGGACTGATTCAAGTTACTCTCTGAAGAGACCTTAGGAAGGAAGGAAGGATTAGTCCTCAGAGCAACGCTATCATTGTGGAACACAAGGTATGGGGGTCGGATAGAAAGAGCCTGTAATTCCGAAACTCTTCTGGCTGAAGTAATAGCTACCAGAAAAAGGGTTTTCCAAGATAAGAACTTCAGTGAACAAGAAGCTGCAAGTTCAAAAGGGGGCAAAATTAGTGAAGCTAAAATCAAATTTAGATCCCACGGAGGTGGAGGATCTCTGACTGGGAGCCTGAGCAGAGAGGTTCCTTTGAGAAAGGCTTTTCAGAGCTTATGGGACATGATATTGTTTTCCGATAGGCCAATGTGAAAATTTGAAATTGCCACTAACTGAACTCTAATTGTAGCGGAAGCGCACCCCACATGGAAGAGCTCTGCAAGAAATTCCAAAATGGAGTGTACGGGGGCTGAAAAGGGGTCAATACTTTTTGCCTCTGCCCAGGAATAAAAACGTTTCCACTTACTAGCGTAAGTTTTTATGGTCATAGACTTGTGTGATGACACAAGGATTGCACGCACAGAGGGGGAGATATCTGGGAGCCTGGCTAAGGTTGGAAGTGGAGCAGCCATGCTGTGAGCTGGAGGGAGTGTAGGAATTGGTGCAGCCCACCAGACTGATGAATCAGGAGGTCTGGAACTAGGTCCAGAGTCCAAGGCTGTTTGAGAAGATAGCGAAGCGGGAATGGAAACCATATTTGTCGAGGCCAGTAAGGGGCAATGAGGATCATTTTGCAATCCAAAGCAGTAGCCTTCTGAATTAGTTTCAGTATGGGGGGGAAAGGAGGGAATGCATACAGAAGTCCCTGCGGCCAATCATGGACTAGAGCGTCTCTGGGGGAATGCCCAGGAAGTGGAAGGAGAGAGAAGAAATTGCTGCACTTGCTGTTGACGGGAGTTGCAAAAAGGTCGCAGCAAGGTTGGCCCCATCTGCGGAAGATTTGGTCCACAATTACCTGGTTCAGAGACCACTCGTGAGGCATGAGAATTGCTCTGCTCAGTCTGTCTGCTATGACGCTGGACCTCCCAGGGATGTGCATTGTAATCAGAAACTGTTGGGAAGAGATCGTCCACTGCCAGAGTCTGAGCGCTTCTCGACATAAGGGGTAGGACCTTGTTCTGCCCTGCTTGTTGAAGTACCACACTACAGACATATTGTCTGTTTGAACTGCAATGGTCCCGGTAGGAAGAGAGTCATGAAGAGCCTGGAACGCTAGGAGCAAGGCCCTCATCTTCAGGACATTTATGTGCAGATGATACTCGTGAGGTTGCCAGGGGCCTTGGACTGTTCTGCCCTGATAATCCCCCCCCCACCCGATCAGGGAAGCGTCCATGGTCACTGTAGCCACTGGAGGGGGAAGAACAAATGGTCTGCCGTGGAGCACTGACGTGGAGACCATCCACCACGCAAGATGCTTCTTGCATGTCTGAGTGATCATAATCATGTAAGATATGGGAAGTTGCTGAAAGGACCATTGGGTGAAAAGAAGCCACTGGAGGATCCTCATATGAAAGTGAGCTAGAGGGACAAGTACGATCGCTGCTGCCATGAGACCTAGCGTCTGAAGGACTAACCTGGCTGGAATCCTTTTGCATGCTAGTAAAACCCTGACATCCTGACAAATCACTAACACTCTGTCTAGTGGGAGGCTCGCTAACATGTCTTTGGTATTTAAATTTGCGCCTATAAAGGTGATAGATTGACAGGGTGACAATGCAGACTTTTAGAAATTTGTTGTGATACCTAGCCTGGAGCAAGTGTGGATGGTGCAGTCTCTGGCTCTCAGAAGGTGATGTCTGGTGGTAGCAGTGAGGAGCCAGTCGTCGAGATATGGAAACACCTGGAATCCTTGCTGTCTCAGGTGAGCGGAAACTACTGCCGTACATTTGGTAAACACCCTGGGAGCTGTGGTGAGACCAAAGGGCAGAGCTCTGAACTGATAATGGCTGGCTCCCAGCTGGAAGTGAAGGAATCTTCAGGAGCATCTGTCCATCTTGATGTGGTAGTATGCATCCTGAAGATCTATGGAGCACATCAAATTGTCCTGACCCAGAAGGGGTAAAATGGACTGAAGTGTGACCATCCGGAACTTTGTTCTTTGTACAGACTTGTTTAGTCTGCTGAGATCCAAAATGGGTCTTCAGTCCCCTGTCTTTTTTGGTACCAAAAAGAACCTTGAGTAAATTCCGGATCCTTGTTGGTCTGCTGGGACTTGCTGGATGGCCCTTTTTCTTAGCAGTTTTGAGACTTCTTGCACTGCTTGGTCCCTGAGATTGGGTGGAACATCTGGAAGGGACTTGTTTGACCTTAAGGGAGTGCGGACGAAAGGAATTCTGTAGTCTCTGGATATGACGGACTGTACCCATTTGTCTTGAGTTATGTCTTGCCAGGCTCTTGGGTACAGCAATAATCTTTCCCCGACTGCCTCCAGAGGTGAGCAGCTGGGCAACCCATCAGGGATGCTGGAAGGGCTTGTCAGAGAAAGATTCTCTGCTGCCCTGGTTTTGCAGACCCTCTCTGCCACGAGGACAGCGTCTGTTATTGTTTCCTCCTCTGCCCCTAAAGGGAAATTCACCACGTGTGTCTGGCAAGGCCCCTTGGGATTTCCAGAACCACATCTTTCCACTCTTCTGACTCTTAGGATATGGTCTGGAAGGAGTGGAAAAATGGACTCCTACGGCAGACAGAGTCTTGCCTTCCTGCTCACACCTGGTAATGGTATCTTTCACCTGTGGTCTGAAGAGAGAGGAACCATCAAACGGGGTGTTGGTGAAAGACGCTCTGAAAGGTTCCACAAAGTTACATAGCCGCATCAAAGCGTACCTCCTTAGGGCCACGCCTGTACCTGCGGCTTTACTCGCACCATCGGCTGCATATGAAATGAGCCACATGGAGGAGTTTACCACTGAACTAAGAGTCGCTAGCTGGGAGGCTGCCTTAGCCTGGGCCCGCTCAGCTGTTGGATCTTGGAGGGTATCTCCAAGCTCTTTCAGGAGATCCCTCTGAAGACGGGTAAAGTGGCACAGATAATTCAGGGACCGCATGGAAAAGGTCGCTGAAGAGAACATCTGCTTCCCATATCTGTCCATAATCCTGGACTCCTTGGTAGGGGGATGGACAGATGAAGAAGTTTCAGCCAACTCCTCCTTTGTGGCCACTGCTACCACCATGGCATCAACGGGGACACCCTTGGTCAAGAACTGTTTATCCTGCGGGGCAGTAATAAACTAGGCAGGTCTACTAGGGGTCGGTTTCACTGTGTCTGGAGCCGTCCACGCCTTCCGAGCCACCACTGACATCAGTGGGTCGAAAGACGGAGACACCCAGGAGGTGGAAGGTTGGGATCCAAATGCATCCAGGAATACAGACTCATCCTCGGAAGGGCTTAGGGTAGTCCAGTTTCCCCTCTGCCTAAGCATCTCAAGGATGTCTGTGAAGGAGACATCTTCAGAAGGGGATCTTGGGGACCCCTTCCAACTTCTCTAAGTCGGTATCCGATGTGACAGACTCGGGGGAGTCAACATGCTTCCTCTTGCATTTTCTCTTGTGAGGTGGCTCCTCTGAAAGATCAGGGGAGGCCTCGGAAGAGGAGGATGCACCCAAAGGGGTGTCCTGGAGTGCTGGATTCCCATGCTTGGGGTCTGGAAGAGGGGCAGAGGCTGACGCAGGCACCCTAGGGGAGGAGCCGATGGGGTCAATCGTGGGACTGACTCAGGGGCAAGTACACTCCTCATCACCTCGAAGGCGTCTCTGCCTGGATGCAGAAAAGGCTCAGGCTCCAAAGAAAGCAGAAGCCCTCCCCGTACCGAGGAAGATGGCTCTGAGGCTGATGTGGGAGCTGAGCTCACCTGCGCCGAAGCACTGAGAGGGAGAGTGGGGTCGGACAAGGGTCCGATGCCACTCGCCCCCTCGGAGCTGACGAGGGAGTCTCGGCACCCAGATCCCTCAAGGGAACGTACCATGGAAGGGATCGGAGCCAATGATGTAACCAAAAGAGAGGGTATCAGCGCCGACGGTTCCACGAGTCGAACCCCAATGAACTCTGGCTCCGAGCTCATAGGAAGAGTCGGAGGAGGAATATCTACAGTCGTGGACGGAGCTGACTCCTGATGAGGAGGGCTGGACAACATTTTGGCTAGGGCCTGTGATTTTAAGAGCCTACTGACCACTCTTTCCAAGTCATGGTCTGAAAGTCTAGAAGACCGAGAAGCGTGGGATGATTGGTGACTACGCTCCGATTGGAGCAGGGGTGACTTCAGAGCTGAACATATCGACTCCAAAGAAGGAGACCTGGATCTCTTTCACCTCTCAGCTGGCTCTGAAGACCGTGTCGGAGCCGACTGGGAGGGAGGGACATCGGTTCCAGCTGGAGCTGAAATGGCTTGTGTAGCTTCACCCAACGACGACTCTGAACTGGGAGCCAACGGTTTAGGTGTCCTGGAAGATTTTGCTGGCTGAGCCTTCACCGGAGAATCTTGGGGTTTAAGCATACCCCTCAGAATCAATTTATTTTTGCGCTCCTGCAGGACTCCTGGACTGAAGGCATGACAGATCGAGCATGAGTCCTGCAGGTGCACAGCGCCCAGACAATAAACACAAGAAGTGTAAACATCTGTTAGAGACATCTTCTGAAAGCATGAATCACACTTCTTGAATCCGGACGGTTTTGGATCCTTGGACATCCCGGAGAGGAAAAACCAAGGACAAATTTCCACACAAATGGTTAAGGTAACCCACAGCAAAAAAGTTACAATCTAGAGTTACCACAAACCACTACAAATACCAATACAACCAAAGAAAAATATCTACAACTATCACTAAACACTAACAGTGATTAATTAGAAGAAAAGGGAATCTTTTTTTTCATAAGGGAGATCGAAAGAAAGGCTAACCTCTAACTGAAACTGAAATAACCTTTCTGTGGAAAAGGGAGAGAAGGGGGGAGGGGAAACTCTTTAACTAAAACGAGTTTCCTAAAAAAAGAGCTTATCTAGAAGAAAAACTTAGCTACAATACTAAAGTCTAACTAACGACTAATTCTACACTACCAATATAGATTTTAAACAAGAAAAATTACAATAAAAATAGTAAAACTTTTATGACCTGAGCCAGTAGAACAACCTCATAGCAGAAGCGGCAAACGAGATCTTGGTAACTAGTGTCAGGCATCATGGGATATAGGGGGGCCTCGAGCCAGTAAGCAGCTCTTAAGCTTTTGAAGATGGCTGAGTCAGAGCCGAGGATCGGCTCTGAACCCCAACCAGCAAGAATGAAGGTGAAATAGACAACTTAACATTGTTTGTTTTTTGAGGGGGACTGAGAAAAGGGAATTTTGTAGCCCCTGGATATTATCGACAGTACCCAAGTTTCTCTCGTGATAGATTGCCAGGCTGCTGGGTACAGTGATAGCCTGCCCCCGACTGCCTCCAGAGGTGGACAGCTGGGCCTCCCTTCAGGAGTGCTGGAAGGGTCTAGCAAAGAAATTATCTCTGTCGCCCTGCTGTTATGTGTGTCAGGTGAAGATCCCTGGGCTTTCTGGAACCACATTTTCCCACTCTTCTGACCCTTAGGATAGGGTGTAGATGGAGTGGAAAAATAGACCCCTATGGCATCCTGTTCACACCTGGTGACAGTCTCTTTTACATGAGGACCAACAAGGATGAGCCATCAAAGGGGGTGTTGGTAAATGCAGACTTAAAGGGTACCGCAAATTGGAACTCCAGGAGTGTCTGCATAAAGCTACTCCGGTACCTGCTGCCCTACTCACTCCATCTGCAGCATAAGAGATGAACCTCATGGAGAAATTTACCATGGAGATCAAGGTCCCACGCTGGGAAGCTGCCCTGTTCGCAACTCCCTCAGCTGTAAGATCTTGCAGGGTATCTCCTAGCTTCTTCAGGAGATCCCTGTGAAGTCGGGTGAAACGTGACAAGTAATTCAGCAATCTGACAGTAAAAGTCTCTAAAGAAAACATATGCTTTCCATACCTGTCCATCGTATGAGACACTTTGTTCGGCAGATGAAGAAGTTTCTGCAAGTTCCTTCTTGGTGGCTGCTGCCATCACCATAGCATCAACAGGGACTCCCTTGGAGAGGAAAGGCTTATCGTCTGGGCTGTAATAAATTTGTTAGGTTTCATCGTAACAGGTTCCATGGTCTCTAGAGCGCTCCATGCCTTTTGACTCACTACAGACAAAAGTGGGACGAGAGGCGGAGACACCCAAGAGATGGAGGGTTGGGAACCAAATGTGTCCAGGTATACAAACTCATCCTCAGAAGGGGCTAGGAACTTCCAGCCACACCTCTGTCTGAGGATTTCCAAGATGTCTGAAAAGGAGACATCCTCAGAGGGGAACCGTGGGGACCCTTCCGACTTATCCAAGTCCATATCTGAAGTGATAGATTCGGGGGAGTCTAGATGTTTCCTCTTACATTTCTTCTTCCAAGAGACCTCCTCTGAATGTTCAGGGGAGGTTTCAGAAGAAGTGGGGTTACCCAGTAGGGTGTCATGGGACACAGGTTCCCTACACTTGGCAGGAGGAGGGAAAAAGGCCGGCACAGATAGCGAGGGAGAAGGAGCCAATGGAGCAGAGGGTGGAGCAGTCTCAGGAGATAGCATGCTCATCACCTCAAAGGCACCATGGTCCCGAGCTGAAGGCACCTCTGGCTCCAAAGAGGCCAGAGATCTCCTTCGAACTAGGAGTGAATGCTCCAAGGCTGATATAGGAGCCGAGCTTACCTGCGCTGAAGCTCCGAGAGGGAGAGTGGGGTCAGACAAGGGTCCGATGCCACTTCCCCCTCAGAGCCAACAAGAGAGCTTCGACGCCCAGACCCCTCGACAGACTGAGACATCGAGGAGATCAGAGCAGTAGTCGGAACCAATAAGGGAGAAGAAACTGGAGCCGATGGTTCCACCACTACGACCTCCATGTACTCCGGCTCCGAGCCCGAGAGTGTCTGAGGAGGAATCAATGGAGAAGCTGGGAGGGCCAAAGGAGCCAAATTGGACTCGAGTAATTTAGCAAGTGCCTGTGACTTGAGTAGCCTGTTGAACACTCTCTCCACGTCGTGATCCAAAAGTCTGGAGGACCAAGAGGAGTGTGAGGAAGACTGGTGACTGCTTGCTCCAGGTTTCAGCAGAGGATATTGTGGAGCGGAGTGTACCAGCTCCAAAGAAGGAGACCTTGATCTCTTATTGATCCGGACCAGCTCAGAGGACACAGATGGAGCCGCCAGAGACTTTGCTTTATCAGAGCCAATGCTGGGAGCCGACAGAGCCAAAGACTTCTCAGTAATTTTTGTCTGTTTTGAGCTTGGAACCGAGGGCTTGGAGTGTCGTTTCTTGGACACTTTGGCTGGCTGAGGACCCCTGAGATGAGGCATCTTGAGGGTTCTTCAGGAGGCCACATAAAATTAGCTTATTTTTTTCTTTCCTGGAGGACTCTGGAACTGAAAGCATGAGAGATCAAGCAAGAGTCCTGCAGGTGAACAGCCCCTAAACAATAAATGCAACTCATGTGCCCATCCATAAGGGACATTTTCTGACAACAAGAGTCACATTTTTTAAACCCAGGGGGTTTAGACTCTTTAGACATAACTAGCACTAGTCAGGGATAAAGTTCCAACAGAAAAAACAGAAAAACTATCACTTACAGCCTACAACAAGCAGAAGTAAACAGGCTGATACCACAAAAGGAAAAAAAACTTAAAATTATCTTTTTTTTTTTTTTTTTTAAAGGAAGGAAGGAGGAGAACCTCTAACTTAAACAGCAATCCCAGAGAAGGGGTGAAGAAAGGTAGAGCCCTCTAACTTAAATGGGCTCTAAGGGGAAAGCAGGCCTGAAAGAAAGAATGACGACCAAAAACACCACAAAGAACAGAAAAAGGGGTTGTTAAACTAATGAAAAAAAAAACACACTCTAAAGAGTAAATATAACCAGTAAGAATACCAAAAAATTTGCAAATATCTAGAAAAAACATATTAGCCTGAGCCAGTTTGGAGCCATCTCGACACTGTAAGTGGCAAACAAGATCTGGGTAGCTGCCGCTAGGCATGTTGGGATAAGGGGTAGCCTTGAACCAGCTATTGTATATTGGCCGAGTCAGAGAAGAGGATCGGCTCCGAACCCAACCAGCAAGAACAAAGGTGAGATGGAATAACATAACATTAATAATTTTATTCCTTTTTTTTTTTATTTTTGAGGGACAGTATTATCACCAGGTATCAGGAGTGGCAATGGGCACAGCCTGCACCCCTCTTTATGTTAATGCAGTGTTAGCTGTGGAAAGAAAAGGTGGTATTTACCCCCAATTTCTTTATTTGGTGCATATCTTTTAGATGTCTTCCTTATTTTATGGAAAGGCATCACTGATCAATGAGAATTGTTTTACAGTCAGTGGCAGAATTCCACAACTTTTCTCAGGTTTACTTATTCTGCCGGAACCAATAGTGTTAACTATTTGGATATTTCACTTGAGAAGAATCTAGCCTACGAGTGTTATACTTCCACTACCTATAGAAAGGACACATTTTCAGTACCTACCTCCATTTTAATAGCTGTTATTCCTTTCACCAAAAATGTCTGTAGTTAAAGGCCAAATGGTGAGTCTTTCTAGACTAATACTGGATGACAAATGTTTTTGAAAAGGATATTCACCATTTAATATGCATGTTTCTGGAAAAGGGGCATCTCAATCAATTATTAAGGATATTAAGGCTGAGGTGGCAGGTCACCACAATGACCACTTTTCATCTATCTTAAAAACTAGGTCTCACACAGTTGAAAACATAAGAGGCACAATGGCTGGCAGGACAAATAATGGTTTGACATGTCCACACCTGTGTTCTTGATTCCACACAGCAAAGATGGTTTTCAGTACATTAATTCAGTAAGATTGAATTGGGTATTGTATTCCCTGAGGTTATAAAAACTTGTATAGGAGTTGCCCTATTGATTGTCTATTCAAATGATAAAAGCATTAACACTCTTTTAGAGTGACATATTTGTGGCAAAAATTAATGTTGGTTTGGGGGGGGGATGCAGAATTGTGGATCCTGCAAGATGTGTAGGGTCAAAAATGAAGAACCAGATGTTACAACTGACAATTTCGCAAGAATCATCCTCTGCCCTGGGAAGTGTAATTGTAACACCTCCCATATAGTTTATCTTCCTATATGTAGCTCCTGCAATGCCTTTTCCATGGGGAAGATCTGTGATACTAGAAAAAAGAAAACCACTAATGCTTTGTATAGGCACACTTTTGAGTACTCTGCTTTTAAGAAGTTTTTATTTTGTCATACATAGGGGAGTAGTTTTGAATTTTTGTAGGGATTTTGAAACCCTCCTTGAATTCAATGAGTTAACATGGCAGTTGGGGCTTAATGTCTCAACTGCTCCTGGTATCAACAACACTATTTCCTTACCTAGTGTATTTATGAGGAAAGCTGCTATATTTTAATGCACTGTTCAAATTTTACTTCATAAATATAATACAATATCATAAAGTATGGTGCTTATATAGCTTCACAGTTTAACATGTATACTTTTTAACATACTTTGCAAATGAATACAATTCAGACACACTTTTCTTTTTTTTCTTTCTGCTGTTGTTTCATGTTGTTGAATGACATCACTCAGGATATGCTAACCTTTGAGTTTTGAGTGGTTACTGATTTTGGTATATTTAGCCCATTATTATGGCAGGATATCACTCTGATGAAGTCTTGTAGACAAGGCAAAAGTTCTCAGTCTCCATTTTATCTTACTTTATGTATTTAAATAAATGAGTGAAGAAGTATTGGTGGTTGGTCTCCGTACATGTTTTGTTCTTGGTTACATTTGCCTTGTCCATGGTTTTTTGATAACCTCTGGTAATTATCCTGGGCACCCAAGAGACAGATGTTATGACTTGCCAGGCTGAAGGGGTATGGCTAAGCAGCCCCACCTACCTCCGCAGTGCAGCAGTCAAGCCACCATACACGTATGTTGCTAATGTTTCAGTGAAGGACCCATGGAACCTTGATTTTGTACTCTGCTTCTTCCTTTTGGGCTGTGTCCATTCAAATTGCCTCAGCATCAGAGAAATCTCTCCCCAGGAGTGTCCTGGTGAAATCCTTGAAATTTATTGAGCCACATTTTTCTACCTCCTCTGATTCCTGAAAAAGCATCTTTGATAAATAGAAAAAACAGATTCTCATGGCAGACAAGGTGTTATCACCCTGTTCACTCATGGTGGGTTTTTTTTTTTTTATCTCGAGTCCGAACAGGATGGAACCATCATTGGGGGGCATTTACTGACACATTGAAGCTTTCTGAAAAGTTTTATAGCCACATCCAGGCATGGTGTTTGCATGGCAATACCTGTACTGTCTGCCCTTGATATAAAATCAGTTGCTTTCAACAGCAGTTGCATGGCCACATTTGAGGTTGACTGGAGGGTAGACATTTAGATTTCTACCCAAGAGAGACTTTGAAAGCTCTTTTATCAAGTCTCTTTGGAAATGTGACTTGTGTGCTAGTTCAGCACTTGAAGTGAAAAGGTTGCTGCATAGGTCTATTTCCCTAGTCTGTCCAATGTCCCTGACTCCTTTGTTCAGGAGGATGGACTGAGAAACTTTCCTCAGATAGGTCCTCCTTTCTGGCTGCTGCTACCATCATGGCATCTACAGGAGGGCCTTTTGATCAGTGCTTTCTATCTTTCTGGGCAACCAAAATTTTGTCCGTTTTTCAGAATATGCTCTACCACATCAGATTCCTTCTAAGCTTTCAGAGTGACAAGATCTATTTAGGTGTCAAGAGATGGGACCTCCCAGGATGTCAATGGACTAGACACAAAAGTTTGAAGAAACACAGACCCCATGAGAAGGAGCTGCTATGGACCATCCTCACCTTTGCTTCATCAGTTCCAGAATAACCCCAAAGAAGATGCCCTCAGGAGATCTTGGGGATCCTTCTTCACCACCCAAGTCCATTTCTTCAGTGACAGACTCAGGAGATGAGTCTGTTTCTGCTTGCATGTCCTTTTTTGCAGGATGCTTCTCAGGGTCTCTGATGGAGACACATCAGAGTCAGATGGGGAGCTCACCTCAAAGTTAACTGTGTCTGCCTGATATATCAACCTAAATGAAAAGAAAGAGGCACAGGATCCACTGGGAGTCTGGCTGGATCAAAACTCTGTCCATGCATCAGTCTCTCTGGCTCAGACAAAGCCCTTTCCACAGCCTCAAATGCAGACTTGGCTAATAAAGTAGAGGAGAAACGACCTCTGTCAGCAGATTCAGTAGGCTTTCCAACTCCAAGAGGTCAGGTCAGGAGGACTTTGGAGCCGAGCTGTCTAGACCTAAACCACTGAGGGATAGGAGCAGTTGTGAAAACTTCTGAGTCGATTCCACCATCGAAACTCTGACCCAGATGCTCTGGCTCTAAGACTCTTCTCAACCTGAAATCACTATTGACAGTAAGGGAAGATGCCAAAGCCAAAATCTCCAGGGCTATCTGATCTGACATCAGTATGGCAGAAAGGCTCAAACCTATAATCATCAGCTCTGGAAAAGGAGACTGTTGGAAAAAGATTGGACAGTGTCAAAGTGCCTGTACCTGGCCCTCTCCTTGGGGATGTCGCCAGAAGGACCCCCAGCTGAATATGTGTTCAAGGATTTCATCATCATATGGTCGACTATCAACTCATTAAGAATTCTGGTGGATCAACCAGACATCAAAGAAGCTAAAGATGTCAGTCCTGATGGTAGCTTTTGTTGAAATATAAGTGAATGAAGTCTGGGGCTGACTAGTCCTAGAAAAAAGATAGGTTTTGGGGAGGAAGTCTGGATTAGAGTTGCAGGTTGATTCAACTGCTTCAACTTGTGTACCAGACCCGGAAAAACAGTTGGATCTGGAAACCTTTTTTTTTTTCAATTTTTCTACCCTCCCTACTTCTCTTCTCATTGGGGTCTTTCTCATAGGTTAGTACTAGTCTAATTGCCCTTCTGGGCCATTTTAGGCCTAGCCAATTATCCTATTTAAGAATCAAACCCTGAAACTATTGTGTACATAAGGTAAATACTAACCACCATGCCAACCCCAACCCCACCCCCCTTTGGACTTTTCTTTTTCTCCCTCTTCTTATCCATAGATGGAAAAGTAGAAGGACTTTGGCCTCATAGGTCATTTTGTACCCTGTCTGAAGGAGAGGTATGCCTTAGAGAATACATTTTTTCCTTCTACCTTGAAGTGCTCTGTTTCCAAATGCTGCAGCTATCCAATAGACATGAGGAACCCAGACAATAAACACAGAGGGAACAGGGAACTTGAGGGTATCTTGCATTCAGAGGCTGAACCCTTCTTAAAACTAGTGGACTTGTCAGACATTAGAATACTACACACAAAAGAGTTGCATTACAATAATCTTCACACTGTATACCGTACGCAATTAGGAAATATAGAAAGAAGCACACTATATCAATAACCATTACAAATACATCCGACAGTACAAATAGTTTGCATACACACATTTCATATATATATATATATATATATATATATATATATATATATATATATATATATATATATATCCTACTAGAAAGTTCTAGCACAGCACACTTAGTGAAGGGTTAGCTAAGGGCTATCTAACTGACAAAAAAAAACTATCTTCACTAATCCTAACACCATATGAAACTAAAAACTACCAGTACGAAAATTGAAACGGGAGAAGTAAAGATTTCAACCAAAACAGCTTTAACTTATAAATGCACTAGAGCTCTTGAAGGAAATGCCTTGTTGAATAGGCGGCTAATGAGACTGGAGGTAAATCAGCTGGAGGAGGGAACTCTGGGTATGGGAGGAGTCAGAGCTCTCAGATCAATATTCTTGTATAAGTCACAGAGGCCGTATCAGATAACTTGATCTGCTGTTGTCCATTTTCATTCAATTCAATGTGTGGGTTTTGTACTTACCATAAAGGTACATCCATGTTCAGATTTTTGTTTTTTTCAGCTGTGGGTTTGTCAGATCCAACCTTGGCACTGAACTTGATCTCTTAGTTTCTAGGGCTCTGAATCCTCTCCTACCCACAATTCCCTGGTTTCCACTTTACTACTTCAGAGTTTGCCCCCCTGATAAAATAGTATACCAAAGCACAAGCAAGTAACTTTACGCTGTGAAATAACTTCTGGTTAATTTCTAAATGGTATGAAAAAAGCCATTACATGGTTGTAAAACACTGGCATTGATGACTGATTACTAACGGGGAATGCCAAAATTGACTGGTCACTGGAGTCTCATTTGTGACAGTTTGGCAGGGGGCAGGTGGAAGGGGTGTAACAGGACGAAAATCAGACAATGCAGATCTATCATCATGTTAAGTACAGACCTTCATATCCGGTGTTATCTATTTTTGTCTGATTCAAGTGTGGGACAGATTCCCAAGCATGGAGCCAAAGGATGAATGAGACCTTGATTGTTGATCCAGTTTATACTGTGATACAAATTAGTGAACTGTTGACCAGGTGGCAGTTGCACAAATATCAAATACAAAACTTACTGGCAAAGGCTGCAGCAGTGGCCACTACCCTTGTGAAATGACCTCCAGGTTTAGATTGATAGGAAAATTAGAAGTTATGTACTTACCATAACTTGGTGTCTGTGTTGTCCATTCATTTTTCCTCACAACTGGGTCACAGATACGAGCCACGGATTGGACTCTGCCGCATTCTTACAGACTTAGGTTCCAGCCTTGAGCTCCTCCCACTACCCACAATGCTCTACATTGTACTCAGTCTCCTCAGATTAAGTTTGCTGCTGGCATTTTATTAAATGCTAAAGACGCTTAAAGCATAAGGATGAAAAAAAGAAACCCAGAATTTCAAACAAGGGAACGTAGTGTCTCTATACCAAATCCTACAGATCTTCTAGGAAACAGCAGGTTGGGGAATGACTGGGAGAGAAGATGAGGAAGAATGAATGGACAACACAGATACCAAGTTATGGTAGGTACATAACTTCTAAATCTGATGTTGTCCTTTTCATTTTTCCTCACAAATGGGTCAGAGTCCCCGCTACATAACACTCAGGTGGCCTCAAGAAAGGATATGCCGGAGCACTGTCAAACCAAAAGAGCTCTGCTTCTGGACACAATGTCCGATTTGTAATGGGACAAATAAGTTTCACAAAAGGGAGCAGTAACACAGTTTCTTGAAGTGAGTAGAGAACTCAGCACAGCTCCTCGTGGTATCCAGCAGAGTTCCTAGAGCAGCAGAGGACAGAAAAGGCAACTTTCCAGATTTTAAGTATTTTTTCTTGCATTTTTCGACCATTTGTGTTATTCGACGATTGTTTCTGTCTATTTTATAGTGGTATTACCGGTTTTTCCTGTTTTTATAAGCTTTAATTGTTGGTTGCACTTCTTAGTTTAAGTTTGCTTAAAAGTTAAACTACAGGCTAATACACTCAAGTGTACTAGCTTTTGATAGCATTTAATCGAAAAGCAAAGCATTTATTGTGTTTTCTGTTCTGTCTGTGAAAAAAACTTGAAAAAAAACAAAAAAATATTCTTGTTCTCCTAACTTTCCTTGATCAGATTTTGCTGATCCCTGGGCTTTGTCTTGGTTCCTGTACTTCTCCATTTTCTTTTTTTGGTCAGGGGTAAGTTTCTTTACTCACCAGTGGGAGTGGGGAGTACTGAGCTGCCTGTTTGTCCTCAGAGGAGTGGTTTAAGACAGTAACTTGTAGTTCAGTGGCCATTTTTGGTCATTTCCTGCCTTTTCCAGCCCCCTGCTATAAAGCACACTTTGGCAGGCTTTTCTGGCTGTAGAGAACTCTGCACAGCTCCTCGTGGTATCCAGTAGAGTTCCTAGAGCAGCAGAGGACAGAAAAAGCAACTTTCCAGATTTTAAGTATTTTTTCTTGCATTTTTCGACCATTTGTGTTATTCAACGACTGTTTCTGTCTATTTTATAGTGGTATTACCTATTTTTCCTGTTTTTATAAGCTTTAATTGTTGGTTGCACTTCTTAGTTTAAGTTTGCTTAAAAGTTAAACTACAGGCTAATACACTCAAGTGTACTAGCTTTTGATAGCATTTAATCGAAAAGCAAAGCATTTATTGTGTTTTCTGTTCTGTCTGTGAAAAAAACAAAAAATTTTCTTGTTCTCCTAACTTTCCTGGCTAGTTTGTTCCAGTGATCAGATTTTGCTGATCCCTGGGCTTTGTCTTGGTTCGTGTACTTTTCCATTTTCTTTGTTTGGTCAGGGGGAAGTTTCTTTACTCACCAGTGGGAGTGGGGAGTACTGAGCTGCCTGTTTGTCCTCAGAGGAGTGGTTTAAGACAGTAACTTGTAGTTCAGTGGCCATTTTGGGTCATTTCCTGCCTTTTCCAGCCCCCTGCTATAAAGCACGCTTTAGCGTGGAGTTGCCACTAGAGCAGCATCGGGCAGCGCTGGTTTAACAAGGTTAAACTTTTTCTGGCTCCATAAAGTCTGTTCTTCATTTTTTCCCTTAGAACTGCTCTACTAGTAACCTAAACAGTATATCCCTTGATTAAAAAGCGCAGCACTTGTTCCTAAAAGTTTTTTTTTTCTCACTTGCGAACCCCCCCCCAGGAGAGGAGTACCCACTTCCTTACTAAGTCCTCTCTTATTCAGTCTCATACCTAACTTCTTAATTTTTCTAGCATGTCGAAGGGCCAGATGCTGGCATCCTCTCCTGCCCAGTTTGTGAATCTGGGAATATTGAGGCAATGTTACAATTGCCTCATGTACACAGACAACCCTCTCCTCCTCCCACATAACACAAATACTTGCGAGAGATGCAGCTATTTAGCCAAACTGGAGGCTGAGCTCTCTCAACTCAGGACTGGCAAGACCAGACAGGAGGAGAAGGCAACTACACACACCACAAAACCAGCCTCACATAATGCTACCACACCACTGAATCAAACACATAAACACACAAAGACATACTCGGAGGCTCTGAGTAAACATTTACCTAAACAGCAGAGGCCTCCAAAGCAGACACCCAAACAACTGCTACCTCAAGACACCCCATAAGCAACACATAAACCACAAAATCAGTGTGCAAAGCAGTCACAGCCCTTAAGGCCAAATACAACACCAAACATACTTGTCATAGGTGACTCCATAGTCAGACACACTGACGTCCCACTCACCAGGCTGAACAAGGAGAGGGTTACAGTAAGCTGCCTATCGGGCGCTAGAATCCGCCACATAACACAAGCACTCGGGGTCACTCCACGGCAAGTACAAATATGACACAGTCATTGTCCATGCTGGTGTGAACGACCTGAGACGTACCTCCCTGGACTACATGAAAAGAGACATAGAGGAGCTCTCTGATTATGTAGCCCAGGCAGGTATGACCCTGACCCTGAGCAGTATCCTTCCTTCACCAAGAATGATGCCACAATATAGAGACAAGATGATCAGCTTTAACAACTGGCTTAATGTCTGGTGTCATTCAAAGGGGATCCAGTGTCTGTCTGCCTGGGATGACATGCTTGACAAGCCACGCTGCCCATGAGGGATGGCTTGCACCTGTCACCCTGGGATTCCGGATATTGGCTAAGGCTCTTGCCACCCCATAGTGCCTTTTTAGGCAAGGCTCAAATTCTAAACCTACCACCCTAGAAAACAAAATGGGAAGAAACTGAGGGTAATGCTGCTCAATGCCAGAAGTCTAAATCTCAAAATGCACGCACTCGAGGCCCTTCTCAGTATGGAGAACATCGATGTCTGTGCTGTAACTGAAACCTGGTTCAAGGCTCCTGAGAGCACCCGGCACTATTAGGTTTTACCTCATATCATGCGTTCCGGCCCCAAAACCTGGACCACACACCACAAAAGGAGGGTGTATCCATATTCATAAAGGATACCCACACCTCCAGGTTGGTGGCAACGCACAAGCTTGGAAACCATCCAGGTGCAACTAACCATAGGCAAAACTGCTCTACAAATTGTAGCATGCTACAGGCCACCCTCTCAAACTCAGGAACCCCACACAGCCTTCCTGAAGACACTGGAGGGTATAAATGTATCTCCAAACACCATCATATTGGGTGACTTCAACTACCCGAATATAGACTGGAAACATTACTCAAGCCCTAACTTTCTAGCCGAGCGGTTCCTGGAGTTCATAAATTCAAATGCCATGGAACAGCTAGTCACTGTTCCCATGAAAGGAGAAAATATACTAGATCTCATTATCACAAACATGGGGACAAAATGCTACACAGCGGAAGTATATCCCTCATTGGTGAGATCTGATCATAAACTAATCTTACTGGAAATCCACATCCGCCCCACCCCAAACAAAAAGACCACAGTGAAGAACTTCTCTAAAGCAAACTTCACACTACTCAAGACTGGTGTGGTATCCTTCAAGGCCCCTGAGCCAGTGGAAACCACAACCCAAGCTGCGGAAGCCCTTACAAATGCCTTCTATGAACACCTCCAGGACTGCATGGATCAGGCAATCCCAAATAAAACCAAGACTCTTTCCACAAAGGGCAAACGTCCGGTCTGGTGGACCCCAGCCATTAACAAACTTTACAATAAGAGGAGAAAGCTATTACATGATAGAACAAAATCCATAAAAGGGAAGTCACCCCTGATCATTATTAGTAAAAAAATACGAGCACTCATAAAATCAACTAAGGCCAAATTTGAGGGAAAAATTGCCATGGATTCAAAGGACAATCATAAGGCCTTTTTCAGCTATGTTAGGAACCTGGGTGGAAACTCCCAGATATGCTCAGAATTAGTCCAAAATGATACAAAAATCACTGAACCCACAGACATTGCCAACATACTGGCAGTCAGGTTCAGTGCAAACCTCACCCCCCTCTCCCCCCCCCCAAAGGAGAGATAACTATCCCAGCGGAGTGTAGCCTCCCAGACATCTCAAATGCACAGGTGAAAGCTGCTCTCTCTAAAGCTAAAAACACAGCATCAATGGGATCGGATGGTGTCCCCGGCTGTGTGCTACACGAGCTAAATGAGGAATTAAACCCACACATAAGGCAGCTGTTTAATCTCAGCCTTACCACAGGATACGTGCCCAAGGAGTGGCGTACGGCAACTGTGGTCCCACTCCACAAAGGTGGTGCCTCTACGGACCCTGGTAATTACCGCCCCATAAGCTTAACAAGTCTAGTCTGCAAAGCTATGGAGAGGATCACAATGGAGCTCATAAACAAAGATATAGGGGACTTGCAGACATTGGACCCGACCCAGTTTGGCTTCGTCAAGGGCAGATCATGCCTTTTGAACTTGGTCGACTTCTTTGAAACAGTCACCAAGGCCATTGATGAGGAAAGGCAGTCCATACAGCCTACCTTGACCTTGCAAAGGCTTTCGACACAATACCCCACTCGGTATTGTAGAAAAACTTACCAGCTTAAATGTAAACCCATATGTCACAAGATGGGTTGCAAACTGGCTTAAGGACAGAACCCACAGGGTTAGAGTTGCTGGCGCTATGTCAGACTCCAAGCCAGTCACAAGTGGTGTCCCACAGGGCTCGGTCCTTGGCCCCTATTGTTCGGCATCTACTTCTCAGAAGTACAGGCCAACATGGGAGGACTTTGGCTGACAAAGTTTGCAGGCGACTGCAAACTGGGCCATAGTGGAAAGTGCATCGGACACGGATATCCTTCAGAAGGGACTCACAGAAACAGATAGCTGGTGCCAGAGCCATGGCCTGAAGTTAAACGCCAAAAAATGTATAGTCATAACCTTCGGGAAAAACAAGGTAACCCCAAGCTACCATATAGGTGGCAATCCACTAAGCACAGAAAAGGTTATCAGGGACCTGGGGACCCAGGTTGACAGTGGCCTTTCTTTTGACACTCACGTTGCTAAAGTGGTTAGAAAGACCTTCTACATTGCCCACCTGATCATGAAGGGATTCACATCCAGATCTAGTGAGGTCATTGTTCCCCTGTACTCTTCACTTATCAGACAAATGATCGAGTACAATGCCCCATTCGGGATGTATCTCACCCGACATCTGCAGCAATTGGAGAGACCCCAAAAGTTCCTCACCAAAAGGATAAAGGGACTCCAAAATCTGTCATATGCTGCCAGATTGAAGAAACTCCAGCTCTATTCAGTCGCATACCGTCTGCTCAGAGGTGACATGTGCCTGACATACAAGGCCATGTCCAACCCGAAATTAATGGACATGCTCCACCTCAAAAAATCCAAATCCACCAAAACCACTAGAGCAAGCGACTTAAACCTTAGCACAGATATAAATAGGACATGCTGGAGGGATAGATTTATCACTCAGAGACTCCCTATGCTGTGGAATAAAATCCCGGTCCATGTGAGGCAGAGCACCTCGCTGGCTCTGTTCAAGAGAAATCTTGACCTGTGGATGGGAGATCGTAGGTTTACCCCGGGAATCATCTCTGTGTCACTGCTAAACTAATGGGCACAGTATTTTTTCATATAAGGGGTGGCGTAAGCCACAAACTTTTGGGCTAGGCTTATAAATGCCTTAGGGCAGATAGCCTAGTATAAACCTATGAATCTATGAATGTATGAGATTTTGGCTAAGTGGCTGCTGCACAAATATTATCAATGGAAGCTCTACAGGAAAAAGTTGAAACAGCCACAGATCTGGCAGAATGGGCTTTTGGAGGACAATGTAATTTCAGGCCACAGTTGGAATAAATGAAAGATATAGTCTGTAATCTATTTAGACAGAGTAACTTTTGATGCAGCAAGGCCTAGACAGTTGGGCGAAAAGGACACAAAACTGACCACATTTTCTACATTGTTTTGTTCTGTGAAGAATAAAGTGTAACTGTCTGTGAACATCAAGATGATGTAGCAAGTGCTCATCCTTAATGGCAAAATCTGGAAAGAAAACTGGTAGCTGGATTGATTGATTAATGTACTTCATAGCTACTTTGGGCATGAAAGAAGGATTAGTACAAAGGGAGACTATCTTTGTGCAAAATGATAAATGATGGCTTGGATGAAAGGGCCTTAATCTTTGAGATTTTCAGTTGTTGTAATGGTCACCAAAACAGTTTTCCAAGAGAGGTACTTCATGTCAGTCATTAGCTGGTTAAAAGGGATTTTGAGTTAAACCTTGGAGTATAACCATGAGATCCCAAGGGGGAGACAGGTCTTTAATTATGGGTCTGAGGATAAAGACTCCCTGTGTAAAAGTTTTGCAAAATCTAGACATTGATAAGGGACCAGAAGAGTCTCCAGCATGAAAATTGGATATTGCTGCCAATTGAAGCTTGATTGTGGAGAAAGTAGCCCCTTCCTTGAAAAGGGAAGAAAAAGATGGATGGTGGAGACTGAAGCTGAGAAAGGATCAATATTCTCTTTAGAAGCCCAAATGGCAAACCTTTTCCATTTGCTCTAGTATACTTTTTTAGTTGAAGGTTGCTGCTTGTGTATCTCTGCTACCTTTAAACTACAACAAAAAAAAAAAATCTTGCTTTTTTCCCACTTTCTGAAAGTTAAGAAAGTTCAGTTACAGATTTGCTGTTCTGAACTGTTTGGAAGTTTCTAGAAGGCCAGTGCTTGCTTGGGCTAAATGGAAGTCTCTGTATTCACCAGTGGGAGTGGTTAACACTGAACAGCCTGCTTGTCCCTGGAGGAGTGGTTACTACCTAGAAGCTGTAGTTTTATTGGCCATTTTGGGTCAATTCTAAACTCCTTGATCTCTCTCTCTTAAAACCCTACAACTCAATTTTTGCGTGGTTTTGCGCACTGAGCAGCGTCGGGCAGCGCCGCCTAAACAGGTTTAAACTATTCCAGGCTCCACAAAGTCTGCTCTTCACTTTTTCCCTTAGAACTGTTCAAACTCTCAAAGTAATCACTCTATTCTCTTTCTAAAGCCCTGCACTTACTCAGCTCATATAAGGAAACACTAATTAACTAAAGCACTACACCCTCCTTGACTTCTCATAAGTATTAGACTCCCGATTGGTCTTTCCTGATCAAGTGAAAAATCAGTTCCCTTCCCCAATCTGATCAGTAAAAAAACAGATGTCCTTCAAGGATGCATCTGCAGTCCTTACAAATGGGTTGTCCTGTCGTCAGGCAGCCCTTCGGTCGGCCGGATTCCAAAGTCTGGGTCTGGCCTCGGCTGGTGTCGCACTTCACCCGACGTCATAGCTGCAGTTCTTTGGGTATAAAGGCATCAGCCGACGCCATTTTCCTCAGTCTTTCTTGCCGTGTGGTGCCCGAAGCAGAAGCTGTTCGCAAGTGCCGGTCGGTCAGAACCAGAGATTACTACTACAAGTACCGAAGACTTCTAAAAAGCTAAGTACCCCGTTGGGGACTCTTTCTTGCCTCAGCCGATGTCAGAAAAAGTGAATAACTGTTTAACTTGTGGGAAACAAATACCTCATAAAGATTTCCACTCTTACTGCTTACCTTGCTTAGGCCCATTTGCTGAAGAGTTTTTCGGCTCCGATTTTGCTTACATTATGCCGTCGGATCCTCCGACTACGCAAATTTCTAAAAAGCGCAAGGAAAAGGACCGACACTCGCGGTCCGCGGTTTCGGCCGAAACCGAGGTTAAGCCTACCGCAAGTGTCTCGGTTTCGGCTGAAACCAAGTCCACGGTTCTTCCTTCGGCCGAAAGCTTGCCACTTACCGAGGCCTCATCCAGCCTGGCTGAATCTGCTACCGAAATCCCACCTGCTCTTGCAGGTTCACAGGATTTATCTAATACTATCCCTTTGGATATTTCTACCTCTGCACGTGGAGCTGCTAGGCCTCCTGCATCCATGTCGATTAAGGCCTTTGCCAGGGCTAAAGCAGCAAAAACTACAAAATCTGTGCCTGCTAAGACCCCCTCTCACAGGCCTAGTTCTAGTTCACAAATGCTTAGTCTAGCAGAGGATCTCATTTCTTTGATCTGGGGATCCCAACCACATCCAGACAGGGCCTCTCACCCACCTCCAGAGAAGAGGACTAGAGTAGAGCCCCCTGAGCCAGTTTCTTCTGATGGCTCCTCTGATGAATCAGATAATTCAAACCCTCCAGAGAGCCCCTTTTCTCCTTATGAGGACTCTGATGCAGAAGAGTCCATTCCTTCTGCCTCTCCGCCTGAGGAATTTTCTTTTGGGGAAACCTTGCATGCTATGAGGGAACAATTTCAATGGCAGGGCCAGGATTTTTCAGACTCTAGGAAAAGGCTTAGAACCTTTTTGCATTTGCCACAGCATAGGCCTTTAGCCATTCCTCCAGTCCTTACTGTTGTGGATGATGCTTTTAATGATGCTTGTACTGCTCCTGATTCTCTTCCTCTGGCCCCTGCTAAGCCCGATAGGTACTACAGGGTTCTGGACACACACTATCATTTGTATAAGGCCCCTTTTGCAGATCCCAAAACTATCTCCCAGGGACCAAAGGCTGTAACAGCTACTTCTACTAAAAACCCCTTCCCCTCTGAAAGGGAATCTAGGGCCTTAGAGAGATGGGGTAAAAAAGTTTACACTTCTGCTACTCTTTCAGCTAGGGCCTTGAACTGTCAATTCCACATGATTCAGTATCAGGAATTTATGTTAGACCAATTAACTAAAAATCTGTCCTCGGATGAACCATTGTACAAAAAATCTGTACAGGAAATTGTACATAACATTCAGCAGGTCAGTAATCACTCCTTAAAATGCGGCTATGATGCACTGGAGGCTTCCTTTAGATCAGCCATGACTGGCACAGTGATCAGAAGACATGCATGGTTAAAAGAGCAGTCCTTACCAGACCATGTTAAATCAAAGCTCCTAGATGCTCCCATGGATAAGCTCAATTTGTTTGGCTCCTCTACGCAGCAGGTGCTGAAGAAGGTGGAAGAGAAAGCAAAATCTGTCCAGACAGTCAAGGATTTCTTGCAGGTCCAGCCTCCAAGGTTTAGCAGGAACTGGCCTTCCAAGAATTGGTCCTTTCCAGACACCTCCAGAGCTCCGAGGCAGGAATAGGCTCAAGAGGCAGGGGTCAATCCAGAGGTGCCTACAGGGGCGTCAGTGGCAGGCTAACAACCAGCGGCACAGCCACAGATCCAGCCACCACCACTTCCACAGGACAATCGCAGTGACTTGGTTCTGGCACCGCCTACCAGGGAACAACTAGAGGCACCCTTAGGCGGAAGCTAGCCTTATTTTCAATAAACTGGCATTACATCACAGGAGACAAATGGATTTTACAGACAATAGACCAAGGTTACAGGTTTCACTTCCATACTCTACCAAGGAAGAGAGGAATGCCAAACCTACCTCCAAATCAGAAGACAGAAGCTCTAGAACAAATAACTCACTTACTAAGGATGAGAGCTGTAGAAAGGGTACCATCTATGGAACAAGGGCAAGGATTTTACTCCAGACTCTTCCTGGTACCAAGAAAAGAAAACCAATGGAGACCTATTCTCGACCTGTCCACTTTAAACACATACCTCATTGTTCCAAAATTCAAAATGCTGACCCTACAGCAGCTTCTTCCCATGCTGGGCAAGGAGTCTTGGCTGGTAACTCTGGATCTCAAGGAGGCATACCTGCACGTCCCCATACGACCAAATTGCAGAAGATACCTCAGATTTCTTGCAGGATCAGAGCATTATCAATTCTCAGCATTGCCCTTTGGCTTATCTACTGCGCCCAGAGTATTCACGAAATGCCTGGCATCAGTAATTGCTCATTGCAGGCTTCAGGGAATTCAAATTTACCCTTACCTGGACGACTGCCTGTTACAAGCGGACAACAAAAACAAATTAACAAAAGATTTGGAAAGGGTCATTCATCTACTACAAGCCCTGGGATACACAGTCAATATAAAAAGTCAAGGCTGATACCATCCCAAAGGATAACCTTCTTGGGTGCAGATCTGGACACATCAAAACAAACGGCATTCCTGACAGTAGAAAACAGGAGCAACTCCCTTTCTACTTCATGGCATTAACAAAGCAGAACCAGCTAACAGCAAGAAAGGTCCTGCAAGCTCTCGGTTACATGGCATCCTGCATAATATTGATTCCACATGCCAGACTACATATGAGAAAGTTACAGTGGTATCTAAGGAATTTATGGTCTCAGCACAAGCACAGCCTAGAAACCCAAATTCCAATAATTCCATGCCTGAAACAAGAATTCCAATGGTGGGCTCAGGCCTGTCAATCAAACAGGGGATTGCCCTTCCACAGCACTCAACCAAGCCAGACCATCACAACAGACGCCTCAGACCTCGGTTGGGGGGCACACATGCTGGACAAGTGCATACAAGGCTTATGGACTCAAGACCAGCTGCACCTACACATAAATCAAAAGGAAATGCTGGCAGTAAAACTGGCAATTCAGGCATTCAGACCATTTCTTCGACAGGGTCAACTGCTGATAAGGACGGACAACACCACAGTTATGTGGTACATCAACAAACAGGGAGGCACACATTCATACCCTCTATGCCGGATGGCAATGGACCTCTGGAATGTGGCACTGAGCTTCAACATTCAGCTACAAGCAATTTTTGTGCCAGGAAAAGAAAATATAGTAGCAGACATCCTAAGCAGAACTACCACGGATGCCCACGAATGGATGCTGCATCCGGACATCTTCAAAACCATTACAGGGAAATGGGGACTACCAGAAATAGACTTATTTGCATCCCCACACAATCACCAACTGAAAAAATTCTGCACAAGGACGTACCACCCACTTGCTTGGAAAGTGGACTCCCTATCTTTCAGTTGGAAAAACCTGACAGCATATGCATTTCCACCTCTTCCCTTGATGCACAAGGTGCTATTGAAGATCAAAGAAGACCATCCAAGGATCATCCTGATAGCTCCAGACTGGCCAAGGCAACATTGGTACCCATTACTGAGGAGTATGTCTCGGGAACAAATATGGCCTCTGCCCCTAGTTCCCTTGCTGTTAACACAGAACAACTTCAAAACCCTGCATCCAAACCTGAGAACACTGCAGCTGGCTGCCTGGAACATTGCATAAGACCAAATAACCCAGATTTATCTCAAAGGGTTAAAGACATGATCTTGGAGGCTCACAGACCCTCAACAAGAAAAAATTATTCAGCAAAATGGAAAAGATATCTCATTTGGAGTACTGCAAAAGGAGAGAATGTGTCACTGGTAAACATAGCTAACATCCTGGAATACTTGGCAGAGCTCTTCCACAACGGCCTGTCCTATTCTTCCATTAAGATTCATGCATCAGCTATTTCAGCAGAATACAACTTGGATCCTCCAGTCTTCTCACATCCTCTGCTCAGGCAGTTTCTGAGAGGGATTAAAAATGTAAAGCCACCTAGGAAGCCACCATTACCAGCATGGGACTTGAACTTTGTGCTAGAAAAGTCGACACTCCCTCCTTTCGAGCCAGCAGCAACAGCAGAATTACAGTACTTATCATGGAAAACTGCTTTCCTGCTTGCAGTCACTTCAGCAAGAAGGGTATCTGAGCTACAGGCATTAATGGCAGTACAGCCCTTCCTGATCTTCCATCAAGACAGAGTGTCCATGAGAACTAATCCTACTTTTATGCCAAAGGTGGTCTCCAGGGTATCTTTAAATCAAGCTATCCACCTACCTACATTCTTCCCCAACCCACAGAACAGGGAGAAAGACTGTTGCATACCTTGGATGTACATAGACAATTACGTTACTACCTGGACAGGACCAAGAGCAATAGAAAACTGACCAGCTACTGGTAGCATATGCAACAGGAATGGAAGGAAAAGCAATTTCAAAACAAACAATCTCTAAGTGGATAGGAAATTGCATTAGATTTTGTTACTCCTACCATGGGAAGAAAACTCCAGAAAACATCAGGCCTCATTCTACAAGGGCTACAGCCACTACCACAGCTTTTTTACGAGGAGTGGCTACCAAAGACATTTTAGAGGCTGCTACTTGGAGCTCCGTGCATACATTTGCCAAGCATTATAATTTACCTTTATACTCCAGATCCCGAGCAGGTTTTGCAAGGGATCTTAACTACACCATAATCTTATTTCTCCTCCTCCCCCAGTTTGGCTATGGTATTCTACCCATTTGTAAGGACTGCAGATGCATCCTTGAAGGACATAGTACAGTTTTGTACCTACCATAAATGTAGATGTCCGATAGGCATGCATCTGCAGTCAGGATTACCCACCCTCCTTCCCCTTTGTGGTACTCCTAGGGTATTTGCCCATCTTGTAGCTAGCTGGGGGAATCTATTATGGTGTATTTGTTTGTGTATATGTGCATATATGCTTATTTTTTGTTTGCTCTCTACAATTTGGAACCATTTGCATTTATCCAAATTTAGCCTTCCTAGAGGGCACCTGGCATCTGGGGCAAGAAACACTGAGGAAAATGGCGTCGGCTGATGCCTTTATACCCGAAGAACTGCAGCTATGACGTCGAGTGAAGTGCGACACCAGCCGAGGCCAGACCCAGACTTTGGAATCCGGCCGACCAAAGGGCTGCCTGACAACAGGACAACCCATTTGTAAGGACTGCAGATGCATGCCTATCGGACATCTACATTTATGGTAGGTACAAAACTGTACTTTCCCTATACTAATCTGGTATGTCCAAGGGTCAGTTTCAAGGTTACTCTCCAGTCCAGCTGGTGAATCTAGGAAGTTTGAGGCAATGTTGCAATTGCCTTATGTACACAGACAACCCTCTCCTCCTTCCAACAAACTCTAATACATGTGAGAGATGCAGTTACACAGCCAAACTGGAGGCAGAGCTCTCTCAACCCAAGACTGGCACAGTCAGTCAGGAGGAAAAGGTAACCACCCACACCACAAATCCAGTCTCACACAGACCTATTGCATCTGCATACCCAACACATAAACACACAAAAACATACTCGGAGGCTCTAAATAAATATCTGCCTAAACAGCAAAAACCTCCTAAGCAGATATCCAAGCAACAGCCACCCCTCAACAATACCCACAAATCACATATCTCACAAAATCAGTGTGCCTCACAGTCACAGCCCTTAAGGCCAAACAACACACCAAATACACTTGTTATAGGGGACTCTATTGTCCTGCACACTGACGTCCTGCTCACCAGACTGAACAAGGAGAAGGTCACTGTAAGCTGCCTGTCGGATGGCAGGATCCGCCACATAACACAACCACTGAGGTCACTCCAAAGTAAGTACGAGTATGACTCCCATTGTCCATGCTGGTGTTAATGACTTGAGACGTACCTCCCTGGACTACATGAAAAGAGACATAGAGGAGCTCTCTGACCATGTAGCCCAGGCTGGTATGACCCTGACCTTGAGTAGCATCTTGCCCTCACCAAGAATGATGCCACAGTATAAAGACAAAATTATCAGTTTCAACAATTGGCTAAAGTATTGGTGTCATTCAAAGGGGATCCAATGTCTGTCAGCCTGGGATGACATGCTCGACAAGCCACATTGCTTCGCTAGGGACGGATTGGACCTGTCACCCTTAGGCTTTCGTATACTGGTCAAGGCTCTTGCCACCCCCATAGTGCCTTTTTAGGCAAGGCTCAAAGGACAAACCCACCTCCATAGACAACCCAAAGATAAAAAAACTAAAGGTGATGCTACTCAATGCCAGTCTAAACATCAAGATGCATGCACTCGAGACTCTCCTCAGTATGGAGAAAATCGATGTCTGTGCAGTAACAGAAACCTGGTTTAAGGCTCCTGAGAGCACCCCAGCACTACCAGGTTATAACTCATACCATGCATTTCGGCCCCAAAACTTGGACAGAAGCACAAAAGGATGGGGAGTATCTATATTCATCAAAGATACCTACACCTCCAGGTTAGTGGCACTGCACGAAGCTTCGGAAACCATCCATGTGCAACTAACAGCGGGCAAAACTGCCTTTCAGTTTGTAGCCTGCTACAGAACACCCTCCCTATTACAGGAACCCCACTTGGCATTCCTGAGAACACTGGAGAATATGAAGGTCTCTCCAAACACCATGTTATTGGGTAACTTCAACTACCCAAACATTGGCTGGGAAAACTACTCAAACCCAAACACCCTCACCCAACGGTTCCTTGAATTTATAAACTCTAACGCAATGGAACAACTGGTCACCACTCCCACAAGAGGGAACAACATATTGGACCTAGTCATCACCAACATGGGGACTCTATGTTCCACACCAGAGGTAAACTCCTCATTGGTAAGATCAGACCATAAACAAATTTCCCTGGACATCCATATTCCGTCCCCACCCCCAGCCAAGGAAATTACTGTAAAGAATGTCTCAAAAGCCAACTTTGCACTTCTCAAGACTGAGGTGGAATCCTTCAAAGCCCCATGGGCCAGAGGATAATATAGCCCAATCTGCAGAATCCTTTACAAATGCATTCTATGAGCACCTGCAGGAATGCATGGATCGTGCTATCCCAAATAAAACCAAGACTCACTCCTCCAAAAACAGGAGACCGGTCTGGTGGACCCCGGCCATAAATAAGCTATACAACAGAAGGAGGAAGCTACTACATGACAGAGCAAAATACCAAAAAGGGAAGGCATCTCTGATCAGTATTAGCAAGAAACTTCAATCCCTCATAAAATCATGAAAGGCCAGTTTTGAAAGAAAAATTGCCCTAGACACTAAAGATAATCACAAGGCCTTCTTTAGTTATGTCAGGAACATGGGCGGAAACTCCCAGATATGCTCTGAATTGTTGCATAACGGTACAAAATATACTGAACCTACAGACATAGCCGACATCCTGGCAGTTAGATTCAGGGCAAACTTCTCCCCCCCTTCCCCTGCAAAGGAGCAAACACCTATCCCAACTGAATGTAACCTCCCTGACATCACAGATGCACAGGTGAAAGCTGCCCTCTCCAAAGCAAAAAACACAGCATCTATGGGACTGGATGGTGTCCCAGGCTGTGTCTTACATGAGCTCCAAGAAGAACTGAACCCTCACATTAAGTCACTGTTCAAACTTAGCCTTACTACAGGATATGTACCCAAAGAATGGCGTACAGCTATAGTGGTCCCACTCCACAAAGGTGGTGCCACAACGGACCCCGGAAACTATCGCCCCATAAGCCTGACTAGACTGGTCTGTAAAGCTATGGAGCATATTATCAGGGAACTCATAAACAAAGACATTGGGAGCCTCCAGACACTGGACCCTACCCAATTTGGCTTTGTTAAGGGCAGATCTTGCCTCTTAAACCTAGTTGATTTCTTTGAAACGGGTACCAAAGTCATAGATGACGGCAAGGTAGTCCACACAGTCTACCTGGACCTCACAAAAGCCTTCGACACAATACACCACTCGGGCATCATAAATAAGCTTACCAGCTTAAATATCAACCCCTATATCACAAGATGGGTTGCAAACTGGCTCAGAGATAGAACCCACATGGTCAGAATCGCAGGTGCCATGTCTGAATCCAAACCAGTTACAAGTGGCGTCCCACAGGGCTCAGTTCTGGGACCTCTCTTGTTCGGTATATACTTCTCTGAGGTTCAGGCTAACACGGGGAGATTATGGCTGACAAAGTTCGCAGATGACTGCAAACTGGGGGCCATAATCGAATCTCCAGCTGACACAAGCATCCTCCAAAAGGGTCTCAGAGAGATGGATGCTTGGTGCCAGAGCCATGGCCTCAAGTTAAATGCTAAAAAGTGCATAGTCATCCCCTTTGGGAAAAACAAGGTGCCCACAAATTACGACATAGGTGGTAATCCATTAAGTGCGGAAGAAGTAATTAGAGATTTGGGGACCAACGTAGATAGTAATCTCTCCTTTGATAATCACGTTGCCAAAGTGGTTAGAAAGACCTTCTATATAGCCCACCTTATCACGAAAGGGTTCGCATCTAGATCAAGAGAGGTCATTGTGCCCCTCTACTCATCACTCATCAGGCCCATAATTGAATACAATGCCCCTTTTGGGATGTACCTTACCCGACACCTGCAGCAACTGGAGAGACCCCAAAAGGACCTCACCAAGAGGATCATGGGCTACAAACAGATGTCCTATGCAGCTCGACTAAAGAAACTCCAGCTCTACTCAGTTGCTTACCGCCTACTCAGAGGCGATCTATGCCTGATGTACAAAGCCATGTCAAACCCAGAATTAATGGACATGCTCCACCTCAAAAAATCCAAGTTCCTTAGAGCTACACGCTCCAGGGACCTAAACCTCAGCACAAAAATAAATAGGACATGCTGGAGAGACAGATTCATTTCCCAGAGGCTCCCCTCACTCTGGAATAGAATCCCAATTCATGTTAGACGTAGCCCCTCGCTGACCCTCTTCAAGTGAAATTTGGACGCGTGGATGGGAAATCGCAAATTCACCCCTGGGATTTCTCCTGTGTCTCTGCTAGACAGAGGCACAGTAAACTAATCTTAAAAGGGTACCTTCTGTGACCTACTTTACAGAGGCACAGTAGGCTAATCTAATAGGGAGGCGGAAGCCAAATACACTCAGGCTAGGCTTATAAATGCCCTAGGGCACATAGCCTAGTATCTACCTATGAACCTAAAACTATATCACGAATAGGGGGAGAGAGCCTGGACTTTTTAATAATCACTGGAACTGGAGAAATCATGCAGTCAGTTAGAGAGTTGCTAAATTCTGATGTAGGCCTTCCAATGGGTGAGGAAGGAGGTCCTGTCTGGGTTCCAGTATCCATGAAGGACATTTTAGGTGAGACCAGGGGAAGCGGAACCATATCTGATGATGCCAGTAGGGGGCAATGAAAATTACTGAGGTCTTAAACCTTTTTACATTTTGCAGAAACTTCAGGATCAGTGGTTAATGGGGGATAAGCATAAAGGAGACCGGAGGGCCAGTTGTGAACTACAGCATCCCCTTAGGGAATCCCTTAGAGAGGGAAACAGAGCAAAGTACCTGCTGCACTTACCGCTCTCTGTGGGGATATAAACAGATCGCAGGTGGGATAGACCCAATAGCTGAAAATCAGATTAGCTACTGACTGAGTGTGGGATCACTCATGCAGGGTCAAAATGGACCTGCTAAGTTTGTCTGCCAGAACATTGGACTTCCCTGGCATATGAGTTGCAATCAGAAATCGATCTAAAGATATCACCCATTCCCAGACCCTCATGGCCTCTCTGCACAGGACATGATCAGGTTCATACTTATTTGTTGATATACCAGACTACTGACATGTTGTCTGTGTGAATTGCATAGTTCATAATGGGAGAATGTCCCGAAAGGCTTGCAACATTAGGACTACTCTCATCTACAGAACACTGATATGCAATCTGGTCTCTAATAAAGTCCATGTGCCTTGACCATCTTCCCCTTGAAATGCCCCTTCCCACCCTAGATGTGAAGCATCCATGGTCACAGTGGCTGTGGGGGAGGTCTTCTGAAGAGCAGATCATTCAAAAGAATCTACCACAGTAAGTACCTCTTGCAAATGGGAGTCAATCTGATAGGAACAGAAAGGCTGACAATGAACAGACCACTGAAGAGCCAGTATCCACTGCAGAACTCACATAAAAAAATCAGGCCAATGGAACAAGACTGATGGCAGCCTTCATGGAACCCAGAGCATGAATTAACATTGCTGGTGGTGAGAGGAGATCTAAAATAGTCTGAACATGCTCTCTCAACATCAGTGTGATGGGGGGACACAGACACTACTTCAGTAGTCGTATCAAGGAGAACCCCAATGACTTTCAGCTTTTGAGCCGGGGATAGAAGAGATTTTTCCAGGTTTACAGTGATGCCCAGAGTGTTGGAAACCTGAAACAAAATCTCTGGCATATATAAGTTGATGCTTGGTTGGGGCAGTAAGAAGCCAGTCGTCTAAACATGGAAACACCCAGAAACATTTCAGTCTGAGGTGAGCTGCAACTACTACCAAACACTTGGTAAACACCCTCTGGGCTGTGGTGAATCCAAAGGGCAGTACTCTGAATTAGAAATGAATGGCTCCCAGCTGAAAGCTCAGATGACTTCTGCAGTACCTGTCCATTTTGATGTGGTAGTATTGATCCTTCAAGTCTACTGAGCACATCCAATAGCCCTTCTGCAGAAGCATTAGTATAGACTGAACCATGACCATCTGAAACTTCGACTTCTTCATGTATTAATTTTGACTGCTTAAATCCAGAAGTGGTCTCTGGTCCCCAGTTTTCTTTGGCACTGAATAGAAGTGGGAGCAAGTTCCAAATCCTCTTTATTCAGTCGGGCCCTTTTGGATGACTTTTTTCCAGTGATTTTTGGATTTCTCATACTGTGTATTCCTTCTGACTGGGTAGGACGTCTGGTAGTTTCCTCCGTTTCTTTGAAGGTGGAAGGGAGAATATGCTTAACACCCATGTATTTGTAGTTACTTCGGTCCAGACATTTGCGTGTAGCAAAAAAAGCTCCCAACTGCTTCCAGAGTAGAGCAGTTGGGCAGTGCTTATTACAGAAGGAATCCCTAAAGCCCTGATTTTGTAGACCCCCTTTGCCTCTGGGTTGGCATCTCTTGTTGAACCCTTCTCCTCTCCCCCAGAAGAAGAATCCCCCCTTGGGATTTTCAGAACTAGGTTTTCTTACCTCCTCATTGGTTTCTTGAGAAAGTCTGTTGAGGGGTAGAAAACTTGATCCCTATGGCAGAAAGAATCTTTCTTTCCTTCTCACTGTGGGTAAGAGTATCTTTGACTGAAGGCCTGAACAAAGATGAGCCATTGAAGGGGGCACTGACAAAGGATGCCTTGAAATGTTGCACAAAGTCACAAATCCTCATCCAGGTATGTCTCCCGATAGCAATGCCTAAGCCAGTTGCCTGTAAGAAATCCTCCACCAAATGGGAGATGAGCCTCATGGAGGTGTTAGACAAACAGGAAGAGAGTATCCAGTTGGGGATATACTTTTTTTGAAGTCCTCTGCAGACATGGTCTCCACTACAGAATCAGACACTTCCTTAACCATCTCTCTCTGCAATCTAGTAAAATGTGCTAAGTAATTTAATGCTGTCAGAGAGAAAGTAGCTGAGGTGTAAACATGCTTACCAAACCTGTCAAATGCTCTGGACTCCCTGTTCGGTGGATGTACAGTTGAGCTCTGCTCAGCTAGATATTTTGTGGTAGCTGCTGTCATAACCATTGCATCTACAGGTATACCCTTGATCCAATGAAGGTGGTCCTTGGGGGTGAAAGAAACTTGTCTGGACATTTTGGTATTGGTTTGATCATGTCCGGCTCCTTCCAAACCTGGTGGAAGGCCAAATCTATAAGGTCATCCGCCAGGAGGGTTCACCCAAGACATAGATGGGCCTGTCCCAAAATCCTCCAAAAACACAGATCCTTCAGAAGAGGGATTTGGGCTGGCCAACCACCTCTTTGTCTAAAGATTTCTAGGATGTCTCCACAGGAGACGTCTTCCAGTGGCGATCATGGGGATCCCTCTCCCTTATCAAAGTTCATGTTCTCAGTGATATACTCCAGAGGTGAGTCTTTGGTCCTCCTTTTCCATGTCTTCTTATGAGGGGACCTCCTCCACAGGATGATCAGGGGAGGTATCAGAAGAAGAGAGGCCTCTCTCTAGGGGCATGTCCTGGAGGCTTCTCAAGGCAGTCTGACCCTGGCTAGGTATGACGGGCTCAGAAGTCAGATACAGAGAGGTATGCTTGAGAGGATCGCAGATCTGAGAGGTTGGGTCTTCTAAGGGAAGAGAAGACCCTTCCCACCCCCTGAAAGGCAGACATACCCAGAGACGCCCTCTTGGAGCTGAAGCAGTTGAAGAGGCAAGAGTAGGGATACTCACAGATCTGAGGTCTCCAGGGGAAATCTGACCCAAACTGTCAAATGCCAAAGCATTGAGAGGATGGGACAGCTCTGATAAAGATGGAGCTGAACCCCTACTCCCAGATCTGATGCCAACACCAGGGATCTTAGACCCACTCTGACTGAAGGATATCAGAGCAGAGCCAGTCAGGGAAACCGGAGTAGAGGAACCAATTTCCTTGAATCAGAGGCCAACTTTCTTGGGTGCCTGCAATACTGGGGCTCTGAAATGGGAGGTCGGATCAGAGGAGATGATATGACTTGGGACACTGGAGCACTCACAGATCTGAGACTGGATGGAACAAGTAAAACCCCCCATCTGAATCTGGGCCCTGAGGAACCTCTGCATCAACCTGTCCACATCCATTTCAGAAAGGCTCCTGGAGGAAGCCACTGATTGTAGTCTTGACTGTCTGGTGGCAGTTTACAAAATTTTTGTCAGTAAGGTCAGAGATACTGACCTAATGGGCACATTAGGAGTTTGGCTTTGGACTCTCAGATCTGAAGAACTAGGATCCAAAGGAGGAGCAGAAGGTCTAGGAGAAGTAATCGTATGTACTATCTGCTCCAAGGGAAGACATTCCGGATCTGCAGGAGCTGAAATAGGCCTTGGGTCCAATGACTTCAGATCCAAAGGTTTAGATATCTTCAGAGGTGGCTCTGAAGCAGCCCTCAAAGTCTTATGAAGATGTTTCTTAGGGGCAGAGGATCCATGAGATAACTGAGGGAGTCTGAGCCCTTGGTGAAGAGGAGGAAGAACAAGGCAGCAGCCCTCAAAAAATCAACTTATTTCTGTGGTTGGTTATGGCTCTGTGGTTAAAGTTCTTGCAGATGCCACAGACCAACCACAGATGTTTGGCACCCAAGCAATAAACACATTTGCTATGCGCATCGGAATATGGGATCGTGTGCCCACACTCCAAACAGCTTAAACCCAGCAGGTCTGTCAGGCATAATAAAAACAACAACAACTAGTTATAGATCAGAAAAAGCAAGTTATCTGTCAAACAGAGAAAAATTCTATAAAAGTCAGCTACCTACAGTACTTGCACTACATTTTTTTTTAACAGAAAATAGAAAGAAATTTACCACAGATCTCTCATTAGGGACTAAAAAGTCCAGAACAATTAAGACACCAACAAACTTTAACCCTAATGCTAGCAAACACTAGTGGGAGGGGAGGTACAAAGTTGAAAGGGTAGAAAATCAGGAAGACAGATTTAGTAAAATGTACTTGGCTGCTGCAACAAGGAAAGAAATGCAAACACTTGAGGCTGGAGAACTACGTTTGTCAGTGATGGCAGCAAATGAGATCTGTGAAGGAGATGGAGTACAATGTAGAATACTGTGGGTAGTGGCAGGAGCTTGAGGTCGGAACCTGTCTGTAAGAATGCAGCAGAGTTGGATCTGAGGCTCAGATTAGTGACCCAGTTGGGAGGAATAATGAAAAGGACAACATCAGATATGCTTTCTATTACCTTAGTTACTGCCCTGCCCAGTTTTTACTTGGAGAATGCCACAAATAGTTGAGCAGACTTTCTGAAAGGCTTAGTTCTATGAAAATAAAAACCTGTGCTGGTGATAGATATCCAGCCTATGAAGCATGTATTCACTTTCATTAGAAAAATCATGAAAAAAAGATTGGTAGATTTCCTGCCTGATTTAGATTTTAGCTTCGGATGCCATCTTAGAAAGGAAGGACACTAATTCTCAGTGAAACCCTATTCCTATAAAAAAGAAAAAATAAATAAGGAGGTTTTCGGGACAGTGCTTGCATTTCTGATTTGCACTTAGCTCAAGTGTCAGCCACCAGAAAAATAGTTTTCCAAGACAGGAATTTTAAATCCACTGATGCTACTGGCTCAAATGGTGACCGAGTCAACGCTTGTAACTTGACAGTAATGTCCCAAAAAGGAGCAGGTTATTTCATTATTGGTCTGTGTAGAAAAGTTCCCTTTAGAAAAGCTTTAGAAATTTTCAAAGAGGTCATAAAAGAGTTGTCCTGGCCTATATGCAAAACAGAAATGGCTGCCAAATTAAATTTGATAGTTGAAGAACTAGGCCTGTTGTGAAATAGTTCTGATAAAAACGCTAGAATGGAGGGAAGAGAAGCTGAAAGTGTGTCTAGACCTTTGGATAAAGCCTGACAGAAAAATTGTTTTCATTTGCTGCAGTACATTTTGGTAGTGGCATGTTTTCCGACCAGTGATTAGACTGGAACAACTGATGAGGAAAGCCTGGCATCTCTAGCCAATGTTAAATTAAGTGCTTGGTTCCTCTAGTACTCATGGTTTTCTGGTCTGGGGAGCTAGTCCAGACAGGCAAATCAATAGATCCATATACTGATCCAGTTTCCATGGAGAACGCATTACAAGAGGACACAGGAATGGGAACCATGTTAATGAGGATCCCCTAGGCCTTGCACATTCTTGCTTTCTGTATAAATCTGTTAATTAGACACAATGGAGGAAAAGCATAAAGGAGACCCAGGGGCCAACTGTGTACTAGAGCATCCCTTGGAGACTGCCCCTGTAGAGGAATCAGGGCAAAGTAACTGCTGCAACTGTAGCCTAGATGGGATGCAAAGAGAATGCAAGGTTGGCTCCAGTGACTGAAGATAGTTTGTCACTGTTGAATAGATGAACTCATGAGGCATTAGAATAGATCTGTACAGAATGTCTGCTAGAACACTGGATGATCCTGGAATATGTGTTAATTAGAAAGTGGTGTGATGACATTGCCCATTGCCAGATTCTCATGGCTTTGTGGCATAAGGGGTGGGAACGTGTTCCTTCTTTAGCTGATGTACCAATACCAGACTACATACTGTCTGTCCATACCGGAATTAAACCTCTGGGAGATGGTCCTAAAAGGCCTACAACACAAAGAGAACTGCTCTCATCTCCAGAACATGGATGTGAAGATTGACCTCCATATGTGAACATGTGCCATGGACAGCCTTTCCTTTGAAATGCCCCACCTTGCAAGTGAAGCTTCTGTTGTCACTACTACTAGAGGACACATTTGAAATGGCCATCTGTCTAGCACAGAGGATGTTATCCACCAAGATACTATAAATCCAAGTCAGTCTTATTATGGCATGGAGTGGTTAGACCCTTTGGGACCATTGTACCACTGAAGTTCAATGGAGAACCCTTAGAAAATCTGGCAAATGAGACCATGAGGATTATGGCTGCAGTAAGACTCAATAGGTGAAGTACCAGCCTTGCTGGTGGACAGAGGTGGTGAAGAACTTGCATTGCAGTGAGATGGGCAGAAAGAACCCTGGATATTGAAATACAGGCAGTCTGTAAGGATATGTTCAGGTGGCATCCAATAAATTCTGTTGAGATGGTGTACGCTGGCTTTTAGAAATGTTGACAGAGGTACCCGGATCCTGCATCAGTTGGGAGCAAAAGGTCCCAGTGGTGCGAGAACAGATTATTGATTATAGTAGTGAGAAATCAGTTACCAAGATATGGGAAAACCTGGATCCCTACTAGGTGCAAATGCACTGCTGCCACTGACAACTTTGGTGAACATCCAATGGGTTGTGGAGAGCCCAAAGGGCAGGGATTGAACTAATGATAAGCTCCCAGCTGGAAACAGAGAAACTTCCTCAAACGCTTCTCTATCTTTACATGATTGGATGTCCTCAATGGATCTCAAGGATGCATACAATCATCCTTCCTCAGTGCAGGCAAAATGGAGTGAACAGTCACCATTTAGAATTTCGGCTGCTTGACATACTGATTACTGAGGTCCCCTGTTGGTTGGGTACTAAAAAGAACTGCAAGACGACTCTGGATTCTATCTGGTCTACCCACAGTTGGACCCCTTTTTCTAGCACCTTGGAAACTTCTGCTGCTGCAAGTTCCCACTGGCTGAGTGAAATGTTGGGAACTTTCTTCCATTTGATAGGGGTAAGGGAAATGGTATAGAATAACCTCTGGATATTATGTTTAGCACCCATGAATCTGTGGTTGCATTTTGCCAGACTTGTAGGTGCAGAGATAACAGTCCTCCAACTGCCTCCAGAGTGCAGCATTTGGGGAAACAATCAGGGATGCTGAAAAGGCTTTTCAGAGAATGGTCCATGAAAGACCTCTAAGGTGGCATCCATTATTAACTTCTCCTCTGCCATGAGAGGTCTATCGCCAAGATTCTCCTGGTAAAGAATTTGGCTTCCTGAACCACAACCTCTTCCCAGCCCACTGATTCTTAGAGTACAACCTCTGGGGTGTGGAGAAACAGATGCCTACTGCAGACAGAGTATCTTACCATCTTGACTCCTGGTGAGCATCTCTTTTACTTTTGGTCCAAACTGAGTGACCCTATCAAAGGAGGTGTTGATGGATGTCCTGAAGCTTTCTGTAAAGTCACAAAGGCACATCCAGGCATGAGGACAAATGGAGATGCCAGTGCCTGCTGCCCTTGCTGCACCATCAGCTGCATTTAAGAGCAGGTGCCACACTGGAGGTAGACTGGAGGGTGGTGAGCTGGGAGTCCACTGTTTCTGGACATCCACTGGCAGAATATCCAAGAGAGTCTTGGATATTTCCCTCAAGTTTCTCTGAAATCTGGTGACATGAGCTAAGTTATTCAGCACCCTGGAGCAAATGTCACTGAAGCATATGTACATTTCCCAAACTGATCCATCTCCCTATCTCCTTAGACTCTATATTACTGGGATAGAGCAAGGAACTCTTCAGCCAGTTCCTACTTTGTGGCTGCCACTACAACCATTGTATCTACTAGAAGACCCTTACTCCAATGTTTCCTGTACAGAGCACACAGAATCCTATCTGGCTTTTTGGGGAAAGGTTCCACCACATCAGTTTCCTTCCATGCCTGTTCAGCCATCAAATCAATGAGTGGACCAATGAGTGGTACCACCCAGTAAGATGTTGAGCCAGCTCCAAAGGAACACTGACTTTTCAGGAGAAGGACTATGTAGACCATCCCCCACTCTCATCAATTCCAGAATTTCACTAAAGGCAATGTGTTTGGTAGGGATTTTGGGGGCTCCACCTTCCTCCAAGTCAGTGTCTGGTGACAGACAGTGGTGAAAAGTCTAATGGTTTCTGTTTGCATGTCTGTTTTCTATGAACTGTATAAGGGTGAGGGGTCAGAGGGTTCAGAATCAAACTGGGAGCTTATGTAGAAGGTTGCCTGTGAAACAGACAGTCCATATCTGACAGAAGGATGAGAAAATGAAGCTGATTCAAGTTTGGGTTTGGATGGCACTGATCTTGAAGAGACCACCTTTCCCCTCAGTACTGAAAGGAACCACTGGAAAGTCTTAAAGGCAAAGGATGTCACTGGCTCTGTAGGCTCCCTCCTCTCCCTGGAGATGAAGAAAACTTCAGACCTGATGGGTCTCAACCCCAAGGTTTATCTTTGTGCAGAACCATCTAGCACCAAAGGTTCAGCACTTAAGACTCCTCCAGATCTGAACATATAAGACCCAAATGGGGTAGGGAACCAGTCAGACTCAGACATCTGAACTATCGGCTTTGGCAAAGGTGCTCTGGGACAGATCAGGCCCAAAGCTACTGGCACCAATCTGGTTCCAGGAAAGAAATCAGAAGAAGGGTAGAGGGAACAGCACTCCATATTTTCCAAGAGGACAGTACTGTATTTGTGTTCTGAGAAATTCTGTCGATGTTTAGTTCTGTTAGACATCAAGGACTGGGACAATGCCACTGATGTGGGTGGGAATATTTCTTCTCTTGTAAAATTGGAGACTGTAGTCTGGAACTGACTGGTTCCAGCAAAAAAAGGAGATGGTGCAGAGAAACAGTCAGCTCTGATAGTCTAGGTACTTTGATATCCAATTCTGAAGACAACGATGGATCTGTGATCTTTTACAAAACTTCTTTGAGTCCCCTGTATCCTTATCTTTAGTTTTCTTCTGGGACTTGTCTGATCTGGAGTCCTTATTCGCCTTCTCTCTTGACTTCTTGTCCTTATTTCTTGGAGAGGTGGTTGTTGAAGATTGGGAGGCAGTCCCTGCCTAGGACAGTAGTAGTTCCTTAATAATTAGCTTCTGCAGTTTTGTTTGCAAGGATGTGGCACTGGCACTAACTACCCTATCCCAGCATGCACTAGGAAAGCTCCCCAGTTCTTGTTTGCAGTTATAATAAGAGAATACAAAATAAAGGCAGTTTAAAACCATGAGATCAATAAGGAAGGTCAGAAATTAATAATATCCAATTGCACCATCTCGGTCTTCCAGGAGTAAAAAGGCTGGGGGAATGAGGGTGGGATGTAAGAATGAAGGCAAAGATGGATCACACACATGGAATGTTATGGTGAGTACATACCTTATGTGTCGTTGTCCTATTGTGCCTTCATTCTTAGCAGGATGGGACAGCGGCCTTAGCACCATTTTTCTTGGGTGGCTCAAGGAAGAATATTCTTCAGAATTGAGGAACCAAAGAAGATCTTGTTCCTGGAGGCCAAATTGACTTTGTAATGAGTCATAAAGGTATGTGGTCTTGCCCCCGTTGCCGCAGCACAAACGGTATCAACTGGCAGTCTAGTCAGAAAGGCAGAAGAGATTGCAATGGCTCTTGTAGAGTGGGCTTTAACCCTATGGGGAAGATCTCTATTTTGAGATTTATAAACAAAGGTTATGCAATCTGAAAGCCATTTTGAAAGTGTCACTTTAGAGACTGGAGCACCTTTTTTTGAATCTGAACAAGATATAAACAGTTGGTCAGATTTTCTGAAGTCCTTAGTCCTGTGTAAGTAGAAGTGTAATTGTCTATGCACATCCAGTTAGTGTAAAGTACAGTTGTGTACCTACCATAAATGTAGATGTTCGAGTGTATTCACTGTTGCAGTCATTACTCTTGGGTTATCCTGCTGGCAGGCTACCCGCAGTCGGCCAGAGCTCCAAAGTCTAGGTCCGGTGTCGGTTGCTGTCGCCTATTTCCTGACGTCAGTGCGCCAGGGGTATAAAAGATGCAGCCGATGCCGTTTTTCTTGCCCCAGATGTCAGCTGCCCCAAATAGGTAGGCTGAAAAATATATCAATAATAAATGCATGAACAAAAATAACATTTACTATATCTACAAGCAAATACACCAAAAAGGTTGTATAGGATATAGAAGTGCAGATAAGTCCCAGCAAAGAGAAGGGGGATGGTGGGTGGGTAACCTGGACTGCAACAGTGAATACACTCGAACATCTACATTTATGGTAGGTACACAACTGTACTATGTTCATCGTGTTTCACTGTTGCAGTCATTACTCTTGGGTTGAATTCCAAAGCTGAGGAAGGGTGGCTGGGCTAAATAGGATTAGGAGAGGCTATGAGGCCCTGCAGAACTGCAGTGGCGAAGCCTGATCTGGACTTAGAGTAGAGAGGCAAGTGGTAGTGCTTTGTAAAGGTGTGCACTGAACTCCAAGTTGCAGCCTCTAAGATTTCTTTGGTTGGTACTCCTCTGAGGAAGGCTGCTGAAGTGGCTGCTGCTCTGGTGGGATGAGGCCTAATGCCCTTAAGCACTGATTTGCCATGTTGAGAATAGCAGAAATGGATGCAATGGCCTATCCATTTAGAAATAGTCTGTTTTGATAGCCTTTCCTTGTGATCCTGCAGCATATGACACTAGAAGTTGTTCAGTCTTTCTGAAAGCTTTAGTTCTGTCCAAATAGAAGTGTAACTGCCCTGCCTGTGTATATCCAAAGAATGCAGAATTTTCTCACCCTTGTTCTGTGGATTTGGATAAAAGGAAGGCAAGTGAATGGTTTGATTGAGGGCCACACTGGATGCCACCTTAGGCATAAATGTAGGGTTTGTCCTCAGAGAAACCCTGTCTGGATGAAAAATGATGAAAGGTTCCACAGCCATGAGTGCTTGTAACTCTGAGACTCACCTTGCAGAGGTAATGGCTAGGAGCAGGGCTGTTTTCCAGGATAAGAATTTAATATCTGCTGCTGATGCTGGCTTGAAAGGAGGCAGTGTGAGTTTTTCCAAAACAAAATTGAGGTCCCAGGCTGGAATTGGTGCTCTCCTTGGAGGCCTAATGTTTTTGGCCCCCCTGAGGTACTGCCTTATTAAAGGGTGAGAAAAGATAGGTAGTTCCGTATTGTAATGTGCAGAAATGGCAGAGGCATGGATCTTAATTGATGAGAAAGAAAGGCCCTTTTTCAGCATCTCAGTCAGGTATTGTAAAATCTGAGGAATGTCTGGTACAGACATGTCAATGCCTTGTTCCTGGTTCCAAGCACAGAATCTCTTCCATTTTTCTGTATAAGACTTTCTGGTACTGGGCCTCCTGGCCTCCAAGATAACATCCATAACAGCTTTTGAAAGAGGAGTGTTCAGAATGGCTACATTATCCGCCATGCTGCCTGATTTAAGGTCCTTTGTTGGCTGTGCAGGATCCGATTGGTTTGTTGGGTCAGCAAGTGAGAAGTCTAAGGCAATATCCATGCTGGACCTTGAGACAAGCTCTTCAGGATTGGGTACCAGTGCTGGCGTGGCCAGCCTGGTGCAATCAGAATCATTTTTGGCTTCTCTTGTCTGACCTTTAGGAGTACTCTGGGAAAGAGAGGTAGTGGGGGAAAAGCATATACTGTTAGATTCTTCCAGCTGAATGATAGAGCATCCACTTTACATGCTTGCTTGTGGTAAATCCTTGTGCAAAATCTCTGCAATTGACAGTTGTGAGGGGAGGCAAATAGATCTATGTCTGGGCATCCCCATTTCCTTATCATCCTGAAGACTTGTGGATCCAGTTTCCATTCGTGGGGATCCATGAGGTTTCTGCTTAGTTCGTCTGCCAGAGTATTTGTTTTTCCTGGCAGGAATTGTGCTTGCAGGTGAATGTGAAAGGCCAATGCTGTGTCCCATAAGGTCATTGCTTGTCTGCACAGGGGGTAGGAATGAGTACCTCCCTGCTTGTTTATATACCACATGACTATAGTGTTGTATGTCTTTATTAGTAATTGTGCTGGATGAAGCAGGTCCTTGAAAGCTGTCAGGGCATTTTGAACAGCTAGCATCTCTTTTTGATTGATGTGAAGATACATTTGGTTTGCAGGCCATGTGCCCTGAATACATTTTCCTGCCATATGGGTCCCCAGGCATAATCTGATGCATCCGTTGTCAGTGTCTGTCTGGCTGTGGGTAAACTGAATGGCAGACCCTTGTTGTGGTGATAGGCTTCTGCCCACCATTGAAACTCCTGTTGTAGGCAGGGAATGAGTGCAATTACTGTCTCCAGGCTGTGGCAATGCTGAGTCCAAACACTTTTCAGATACCATTGTAGTTTCCTCATATGCAGTCTGGCATATGGAATTAGTAGAATGCAGGATGCCATGAAACCCAAGGCCTGCAGGATTTTCCTTGCAGATAAGTGGGTTTTTGTTGCCAATTTCTTGAAGTAAGTAGTCAGTTGTTTTTGCTTGTCTGGCATGAGATAAGCCATCTGGGCAGTTGTATTTAAGCTTGCACCCAGGAATATTATCTCTTGAGAGGGCACTAGTTTTGATTTCTTTTCGTTTACTGTGTACCCTAGGCCAATTAGTAATCTTTTTACAAACAGATGCTTTAGAAGAGTGTCTTTGTTCTCTGCTTGAATTAGGCAGTCGTCCAAGTAGGGATAAATTTGAATTCCTTTTTGTCTGCAAAACGCAATTACTGATGCCAGGCATTTTGTAAAGACCCTGAGCGCAGTAGATAAGCCAAAGGGCAGTGCAGAGAATTGGTAATGCATTCAGCCAGCTATGAATCTGAGGTATCTTCTGCAAGATTGTCTGATTGGAACATGCAGATATGCCTCTTTTTAAGTCCAAAGTTAAAAAGAGGCATATCTGCCCAGCATGAGCAGTAGCTGCTGAAGAGTCAACATCTTGAATTTTGGAACTTCCAGAAACGTATTTAGTATAGATAGGTCCAGAATTGGTCTCCAAGTTTTGTCCTTCCTGGGCACTAGAAAAAGTCTGGAGTAAAATCCTTGCCCCTTCTCTTGTTGTGGTACTTGCTGAATGGCCCTCATGTCCATGAGGGCTGCCATTTGTTTTTGTGCCTCTGCCCATTGATTGTGTGGCAGGTCTGGCATGCCCTTTGACCTTGGTAGGGTGCGAAAATGGAACCCGTAGCCTTGGGACACTATGTTCAGAACCCATTTGTCTTGGGTAGCCATTTGCCAATTTGATGAAAAAAGTGCTAGATTTCCCCCTAAGGAGGATGTCAAAAGGAAACTGCTTGGAACTTGTAGAGGAAAGTCATTGGGACTGTTTCCTGTAAGGCTGTGATTTGTCCTCTCTGCTTTTGGAGGTAGGAGCACCCCATTGTTTAGGCCTGTATGAGCCTTGGGGCTGAGATCTGCCTCTTTGTGGTCTGTCTGAGACTGGAAAGGACCAATTTTTAGAAGGCCAGTTCCTGCTATACCTGGGTGGCTGTACCTGTAAGAAATCCTCGACTGTCTGCATGGATTTTGCTTTATCCTCCATTTTTTTCAACACCTCTTCTGCTTTAGTACCAAACAAAGTATCATGCTGTAATGGTGCATCTAATAATTTTGCTTTAACATGATCAGGCAGATTTTGTTCCTTTAACCAAGCATGCCTTCTAATAACAGAAACTGTAACAGCGGCCCTGCAAGAGGCCTCCAGTGAATCATAACCACATTGTAAAGTATGCTTTCCCACTTGTTCAGTTGCATGCAATAAATCCTACAATTCCTTGTTCTCTGAACATTCAGTATTTGTCAACATTTTCTGTTTAAGTAGTGACAGTAAATATTGCTGATATTTAAGCATATGAAATTGACAATTTAAAGCCCTTACAGCCAGGGTGGCAGAAGTGTATACTTTTCCCCCCCATCTGTCTGGAGCCCTAGAATTCCTATCAGAGGGGACAGGGTTTTTTGCAGTAGAAGCCTTAACCCCCTTGGGACCCTGAGATATAGTTTCTGGGTCAGCAGCGGGGTTTTTACATAGGAATTTATGAGAATCCGGGACCCTGTAGTATCTGTCTGGCTTAGCAGGTGCAGGGGTAAAGAGTCAGGGGATAGTCCGGACTCTGAAAATACATCATCTACAATGTCTAAAACAGGAGGAATGGCAAGGGGTCTATGCTGAGGAAGAAGCAGGAAGTCTCTGAGCCTTTTCTTAGACTCAGAAAAATCTTGGCTCTCCCAGTGGAAATGCTCCCTCATAGTATGCAGTGTTTCCCCAAAGGAATAGTCCTCAGGAGGAGAGGCTGAAGGAATGGATTCTTCAGCATCAGAATCCTCATAGGGAAGCATGGAGAAATCCTGTTCAGAAGAGGAATCAGAGGAAATAGATACCTGATCAGAAGAATCATACTCTGTCTCTTGCCTAGGCCTCTAATCAGGAGGGGAATGGGAGCCCCTGATCAAAGTAATTAGGTCTTCGGCCATTTTGAGCATCTGTTTTTTAGGCATGGAAGTCTGAATAGGAGAATGCTGTACTTGTTTCTTTGTCTTTAGAGCTGCTTTAGTCTTTGTCTTTGAAGCTGAGGATGGCTTAATATATAGTTGTGTAGGTCTGAAGACAACCTCAGGAGCCGATGCCTGCTCAGCGGCTCCGGACCCATCTGAGGGATTGATTTCCGATTGTCCAATACCTTGAGTTTCCAGAGGCCCAGTCGGCTCCACATGTGAGTCGGAAGTGGCCTGTGGCTCTGAGGTAGCAGGTGCCAGGGGCTGCGAAAGCACCTCACTGAGAACGGCGAACCGGCAATTGCCTAGAAGAGGGTTTGTCATCAGTTTTGGACCTCGGATGCCTATCCTTGTCCTTGTGTTTTTTGTAAATTCCGGTTGTCGGCTGTTCTGCCGGCATTATATAATTAAATCTTCGGCCAAAGTAATGAAAAGCAAAATTGAACGGATGCTTGATAGTGCATTGGTTGAATCTAGCACAAAACCGAGAGCTAGCAACATTGTGATCAGGGCCTAGGCAAGGAATACAGTAAGAGTGAAAATCCTTATGAGGTATTTGCTTCCCACAAGAAATACAATTGTTAACTTTTATGATATTAATTTATATAGATATCAAAATATTACAAATATAATAGTTACTGTGACTTATATAATTTTCAGTTTACTACCTAAAACCTAAAGAACTACTATACTATATAAATAGTATGTTAACTTTTCCTGACATCGGTCTGGAGCAAGAAAAAAGTTTCCCCAACGGGGGTACTTAGCTTTAATGAAGACTTCGGTTCTGAAATTCAGCTTTGAAAATCTCAGGAGTCGGCCGACTGGCACTTGCGAACTACTTTTGCTTCGGGCACCGCACGGCAAGAAAGACTGAGGAAAATGGCGTCGGCTGCATCTTTTATACCCCTGGTGCACTGATGTCAGGGAAGAGGTGACAGCAACTGACGCTGGACCTACACTTTGGAACTCTGGCCGACTGGGGGTAGCCTGCCAGCAGGATAACCCAAGAGTAATGACTGCAACAATGAAACACGATGAACATCATGTATTCTGCCTTATTCTCGTAACTTGGATAAAAGACTGGCAGCTCTGTGGATTGGTTCAAATTTGATTCTGAACATACTTTGGGTAAAAAGGAAGGGTTTGTTTGTAAGGAGACCCTGTATCTGTGGAATAGCAAGTAGGGGGGCTTTATTGACAAGGGTTGCAGCTCTGATATTCTACTAGCAGAAGTAATTGCTACCAAAATTAAATAGTTTGCCATGTCAAAAATTTCAGGTTGCAAGATGATGCTGGTTTGAATGGGGGAAAAATTAAATGAGATAAGACAAAATTCAAGTCCCATGGTGCTGGAGGGTCTTTGATAGGTGGTTTTAATACTAAGGTACCTTTAAGAAAGGCTTTGCATAGTCTGTGAGACATAATACTGAGGCCTGATTCACCTAAACGGAAATTGGACATCGCTGCTAGCTGAACTGTAATGGTAGCTGCAGCTGTTACTTCACTGAATTGTTTTGTCAAGATTTCTAGTAATATCTTTCTCATTGAAGCCTTATGAGAAGATACTAGGATGTGTTTAACTGACGGAGAGGTTAGGAAGCCTGGCTATGGTTGGAATCGGAACAGCCAAGCTGTCAATTTGAGAGTTTGAAGGGAAGGATGGAGCATTCCTGATGTATGCGTCAGAAGGTCCTGAACTGGGTCCAGAATCCAAGGCTCCTTCTCCCGAAGATGAGGCCACAGGAAGGGGAACCAGATTTGACAAGGCCAGTATGGGGTGAAGAGTATCAAGTCCCTTCCCAAGTAATTGGTTTTCTGAAGAACTTTGGGTATTAATGGAAAGGGAGGAAAAGCATGGAGGAGACCTGAGGACCAATCATGTACAAATGCATCCCTTGGGGGATAAGGCAAAGAAGCTGCTGCATTTGGCATTCATGGATGTGGCAAAATGGTCGCAATGAGGCTGACCCCATTTGCAGAAAATCTTTTCCACAACTTCCTGTTTTAGGGACCACTCGTGAGGCATCAGAATCACTTTACTGAGTCTGTCTGCAATCACGCCGGATTTCCCTAGGATTTGCATTGTTATCAGAAAGCGTTGGGAGGTGGTCACCCAATGCCATACTCCCAGGGCCTCCCAACAAAGGGGACTAAGATCTGGTTCCTCCTTCTTTATGTACCATACAACTGACATGTCTGTCTGTACTGCAATAATTCCCAGCAGAAGAGAATCCTGGAATGCTGGCAATACCAGAAGCACCGCTCTCATCTCTAGGACATTGATGTGCAAATAAGCCTCATGATCCTGCCAAGTACCTTGGACTGACTTTCCCAAATAATGCTCCCTCCTCCACCCTATCTGAGAAGCATCCATGGTCACTGTGGCTAATGGTTGGGGACATATAAAGGGTTGACCTAGTGTCACATGAGTGGAGTAAAGTCACTAACGAAGGTCTTTTTTGCAAGATTCTGTTATCAATATTTTGTGGGACATGAGCATTTCCTGCATCAACCACTGAGTGGACAGTAGCCACTGAAGAATTCTCATGTGCAGACGTGCCAATCGGATTAAGGTTATTGCTGCTGCCATGGTCCCCAAGACTTTTAGGGCTGTCCTTGCTTGTGCTTTTTTTTGTAAGATTTAAAACATGACATTGTAAAACTTGCACTCTTTCTGGAGGAAGTTTGTCCATCTTCCGTGTATTCAATTCTGCTCCTATAAAAATGACACACTGAGTAGGTAGCAAGGCAGATTTCTCATAGTTTATTGTGATTCCTAGGTGAGAGCAGAGCTGCAAAGTGGTTTCTCACTTTTATTAGGAGATGCTCTGTGGTGGTGGTAAGGAGCCAGTCATCTAAATAAGAAAACGCCTAGAATCCTAGGTGACTCAAGTGAGCTGCGACTACTGCCATACATTTGGTGGAAACTCTGAGGGCTGTTGTGAGGCCAAAGGGCAGAGCTTGAAACTGGTAGTGACTGGCTCCCAGCCAAAAGCGCAGGTGTCTCCTGGATTGCCTGTCCATTCTTATGTGGTAGTACGCATCCTGGAGGTCTATTTTGCACATCCAATCATCTTGCCCCAGAAAAGGCAGAACTGACTGCAGTGTTACCATCTGGAACTTAGACTTTCTTACAGATTTGTTTAGGTTGCTGAGATCCAGAATTGGTCTCCTATCCTCTGTTTTCTTTGGAACTAAAGAATCTTGAGTAAGTTCCGGATCCTATTTGGTCTGCGGGGACTGTTTGGATGACTCTCTTGTCTAGCAACTTTTGAATTTCTAACATTGCCTGTTCTCTTTGACTGAGTGGAACGTCTGGGATTTTTTTGCTTGGGACAGGGAAGGAAAAGGGTATGGAGTAACCTCTGGATATGATGCTTTGTACACACTTGTCTTTTGTTATTGTTGGCCAGGCTTTTTGGTACAAAGCTAAGCAACCCCTGACTGCCTACAGAGATGGACAGGTGGGCCTTCCTTCAGGAGCACTGAAAGTGCTTACCATAGAAAGATTCTCTGTTACCCTGATTCTGCAGACCCTCTCTGCCACATGGTTGGTGTCTTCCATCACTACTTCCCCTCTCCCCCTGGGGGAAGACTCATCACGTGTGTCCTGGAACGCTCTCTGGGATTTTCAAGAGCACATTTTTCCACTTCCTTTCTGACCTTTGGGATATGGTCTGGTAGGTAGGGAAAAACTGACTCCTATGGCAGAAATGGTATTTCCTTCTTGTTCACACCTTAGTGTGTCCTTGACTTTGGGCCCAAACAGAGACAAGCCATCAAATGGGACATTCACAAAGGAAGGTTTCTCTAACTGCTCCAGTGACCTAGATTCCCTATTAAGGGGGTCAACCAATTAACACTCTTCCAAGATGCCCTTATTATTGGCTGCCACCATCACAATAGCATCAATGGTGAGACCCTTACTCCAATGTTGTTGATCCTTGAGAGGAGACAAGATCTTATCAGGTGTTTTGGGGATTAGTTACATTGTATCTGGCTCCCTCCAGGCCATCAGAGACACTAAGTCAATAAGTACATCTGGAGGGAGAACCACTGAGGATGTGGATAGGTCCACCCCAAATTCCACCAAAATTACAGACTACTCCAAAGTTGAGGTTTTGGCTGTCCAACTCCCACAGCCTCTGTACTATTAAATCCACATCATTGTTGGACAGGCTCCTAGAAGACAGAGTGGAGGGGGCTGGAGACTTAGAAGGCTGGAGCAAAGGTGATTTAAGAGTAGGGGAGAACTGTTCCAAGACAAGGGACCAGATCCACAACTTGAACTCAACTGGCACAGAGACTGATGGTGCTGGAGCAGTAGATCCCTCAGATCTGATGACCTTAGGATCTGGAGTGGAAATTTTTGTAATCTTTTTAGAAGGCTCCGATGGAGCACTTGAAGAGGAAGATCTCTTCCCAGATTTGTCAGACTGTGAAGAACCCGGATGATCTTGTATTTTTCAGAGAAGGTGGTTTTTAAGAGACCTCTTAGTATTAATTTGTTCTTTCTCTCCAGAACAGCCCTGTGACTGAAGGAGTGACAAGACTCCTGGAGGTGGACAGCTGCTAAGCAATACACACAAATAGGGCATCAGTGAGGGACATTTTCTGTCCACATTTCTCACATTTTGTTAAACCCAGAGGGTTTAGACTCTTTAGAAGATATTGTCAAAAAGGAATAGTAATATGAAAAAGAGCTAGAACACATTTTTTTTTAACAGTAACCACAACCAGTAGTTAATCAATCAACTAACACTTGTAAAGGAAAGGAAAGAGGATGGCACAGTCCTCTAACTTAAATGGGCTATGCCCAGAGGAATGAAAGAAGGGGATGCCCTCTAGAGAACAGGCTTAAGGCAAAGCAGTTCTCTACCTTAGACTAACTTTAAACAGATTTTGAGAAAAACAAAGGTAAGAAGAGCCCTCTAACTAAAACAGGCTATCAAAAGAGGAGACTGGAATAGGAAAAAAAGGCCTAGTGGAAAATGACGGCCAACAGAAAAATCAATAGAATAAAGCAGAAATAATCACAACCAACACCAAACTAGTTATCTAAAAGTAAAAATAATTAGGAAGAAACAATTTCCAACAATATTGGTTATAATCAATAGTAAACGTAGCCAGAGCTAGTAGAACGAGCACCTGATCTTGTTTAGTGACAAATGAGATTGAGGGAGCTTTCCTAGTGCATGCTGGGATAGGGCTTAGCCACAAGCTAGTGGAAGACCTCGAGCTTGTATACAAGGCCGAGTCAGATCAGAGGATCGGATCTGAACCCATCCTGGTAAGAACTAAGGCAACATAGGACAACACATCTCTTATTTACACAAATATATACACACTAACCATGACAATCTTAAGTACCTATTCTGCTTACCAAACCGAGAAAAAAAAAAACACAAACTATTAGTCATTACCACTAACAAATTTTAACAAACTATAGTGAAAAACTCTCAGTAAAGGAGGAGTGATTTGGAAAAAATGTCTGCAAGGGATATAAAAAATATGAAGCCTTCGGACATATGCCTAAACAGTTCAGGAGGCAAGTGAGACCTGAGATGGTGTGGAGACCAGAGAATTATAGGTAGGGAGGAGTCAGGGCCCTGGAAATGAAGGACTTCAAGTTTGCTTCCAAGGTCGGCTTTGGTTGGATAAGACAACCCACAGCTGAATTGGACAAAAATGCACTGGATCCAAAGGTTTCTTTTGAGCGAGTAAGAAACTCTCCAGAGTATGAAGGGGAGACACTCACAGCCAGGAGTTTTACAATCTGAGATGGTGTTCAACTTCCAGCCTATGAACTCCAAAAGTCTGAACCGACTGAAGGCCAGACTTCTGATAGTTTACAGTGATTCCCAAAGAAAGGCACAATTAGTGTAAAGAATCCATGGCCATAACGATACCCTCAATGAGATGTTGAGAAACTAATCATAAAGGTAAGGAAAGACCTGGAAACCCTGCAGCCTGGGCTAGGCTACCATGACGGAGTGATGGTGAGACCAAAGGGCAGTACTCTGAACTGATCATGACTGGCTCCCAGCTGGAAAAGTAGACACCTCCTGGACTGTCTCACTATCTTTATAAGATGGTGGGCACTCTCAAGGTTGATTAAGCACATCCAGTCATCCTTCCTCAAGAGAGGTAGAATGTACTGCACCCTGACAATCTAGAACTTTGTTTAACAAAGTGATTCAATTTGCTTAAATCCAAAATTGGCCTGATGTCCTTGTTTTTCTTTGGAATAATAATGAACCTAGAAGAGACCCTCTTATCCACATTCATCTGGTTGGACTTCTTGGATTACTCAATTTGCTATCAGCTTTTGGATTTCAATAGCTGTATCCCTTCTCTGATGTGGTGGAATGTCTGGAAGGTGCGTAGCATTTCCATTTTTCAAAAATAAAAATGAAATCATGTAGCCTCTGGATGCAACAACACCCGTGCATCTGAGCTGCTGGCCTCCCAAGTTTCTGGGTGTAGAGCCAAGCAACCCTGGTTACCTCTAGAGCGGGAGAGTTGGGCAACCCTTCAGGGATGCTGGAAGGACCTCCTGGAAAAAAGCTCTGCAGAAGCCCTCATTCTACAGACTACCCCTGACATGAGGGTGGCGTCTATTCTGGCTACCCTCCCTGTTGCGAGAGGAATTTTGTGCAGGAGCATTCTGGAAAGAAGTTTGCATTTTCTAGAGACATTTTATCCCTTCTGGTTCCTCGAGGTGGTCTGTTGGGGACAGCAAAACAAATTCTGATAGCATACATTCTTTCCATTTTGTTTACCCCTGGTTGAAGTGTCCTTAATCTTAGGCCCAAAAAGTGAAAAGCCATAAGTGGCATTAACATAGGACACGTTGAAGTAGTCTAAAAGTTGAACAATTTCATCCAGGCATGGCAATGCAGGTTCCAGCTGCCCAGGATGTGCCATCGGGCTGCATGGATGCCTTAGAAATAGAATGCAAAGTGGCCAGCTGTATTTTCAGAATTTTCCAAGACTCTTAAAAGTCTGTTGTGTCTCAACCACTCGATACTTCAGACACAATGTCCCGCTGAAGTCTTGTCAATTTAGCCATGTAATTTAATGCTGTCAATGCAAAAGTGGCGAACAAAGGGGTGTTTCTCTAACTGCTCCAGTGACCTAGATTACCTATTAAGGGGGTTGACCAATTAACACTCTTCCAAGATGTCCTTATTATTGGCTGCCACCATCACAATAGCATCAATGGTGGGACCCTTACTCCAATGTTGTTGATCCTTGGGAGGAGACAAGATCTTATCAGGCTTTTTGGGAATTAGTTACACTGTATCTGGCTCCCTCCAGGCCCTCAGAGACACTAAGTCAATAAGCACATCTGGAGGGAGAACCACTTAGGATGTGGATAGGTCCACCCCAAATGCCACCAAAATTACAGACTCCTCCAAAGATGAGGTTTTGGCTGTCCAGCTCTCACACTGAAGCAGCTCCATAAGATCACCAAAAGAGGCATCTTTGCTGGAGGAGATTTTGGGGACCCCTCTCTTTTCTCAAGGTCAGTATCCTCTTTGAGGAATTCCTCTGTGCAATCCAGGTGCTTTAAAAATTCACAAACAAGGCAGGAAAAGCTCCCTGACACTATAAGAAAAAGCTACATTGCCTAACCCTACCTAATTAAGAAACATATCTACAAATACACATTCTAGTAGAAAAAAACAAGCATAGAGGTAAAGGTGATGAAAAAAGTACAAAGATGCACAGAAAAGGATTTACCCAGCGGAGTTCAAGATCTAGCTTCTATCCTGGAAAACAGCAAATGAAATCTGAGTTAACTCTGTACAGAGCAGGGTGTTATGGGTAGAAGAGGTGGAGCCTAGGGACTGAAGTCTTTGAAAAAGGAGGTCTTGGATCAGAGTCAGATCTGATAACCCACAGGTTGAACCTGGATGGAAAAAGAGAACATTGGATGAAAAGGTATTGCTGCTCAGTGCTAGGAGCCTTAAAACACTCTGCTCCCTACAAGCACTCCTTACTCTGGAAAAGATATATGCACAGTCACACAGACCTGGCTCAAGACCAGTGACAGTACTCCATCAATTTAGAGTTTCAATGCCCACTACAGATTCAGACCTGCATTAAAAGGAGGCACTAAAGGCTACAGTGTCTATTCTTAAACATTTCGCCTCCAGACTTGTTGGAAGAGTTCCTAGTCATCCTATGTCCAACGTACTATGAACAAAACCCCTTATCATATCATAGCTAACTATAGAACCTACTCTATAAGTTCATAGGTAGGTACTAGGCTCAGCTCTGGGGCCTATACAAGCCCAGCCAAAAAGGTACCCTGGCTTTTGCCACCCAAGAAAATTATTTTCCTGTGCCACTGTCGAGCAGAGCCAAAGAGGTGATCCCCGTAGTGAATTTCCTATTTCCCATCCAATTAAGACTATTCTTGGAGTGCTAATGATGAGCTTTGCTTGATATAGATAGGTAGTTTATTCCAGAGTATGGGAAGTCTCTGGGACAGGAATCTATCCCTGCGGCATGTTCTGTTTATTGTGGTGACAAGGTTTAGGTCCCTAGAGCGTGTAGCTCGAAGGGATTGGGATTTCTTTAAGTGGAGCATGCCCAACAGCTCTGGGTTTGACTTAGCTTTGTATGTTAGGCAGATCACCACTGAGTAGGCGATATGCAACGGAGTAAAGCTGGAGTTTTTTTAGACGGTCTACGTAGGGCATCTGTTTGAGGCCGGTAATCCTCTTTGTGAGGTATTTTTGCGGGCTTTCCAGTTGTTGTAGATGTCTTGTGAGGTACATACCAAAAGGGGCATTGTACTCTAATGGATCTAATGAGTGATGAGTAGAGGGGAACAATGACATTTTTTTTCTGGATGAGAAACCTTTTGCAATGAGGTGTGCCACGTAGAAGGATTTCCTGACTACGTGATTATCAAAGGAGACACTACTGTCCACCTGTGTCCCAAGGTCTCTTATCACACTTTTGGTGTTAAGTATACTACCGCCTATGTTGTAGTTCATGGGTACAGAGGTTTTACCAAAGGGGATGACAATGCACTTTTTGGCATTGAGCTTGAGGCCAATGTCCACATTGTTAGGAGTTCCGATTATGGCTCCTAGTTTGCAGTCATCTGCGAACTTCATTAGCCAAAGACCTTCTGTGTTAGCCTGCACTTCAGAGAAGTAGATACCAAACAGGAGAGGACCCAGGGCTGAACCCTGTGGTACTCCACTTGTCATTGGTCTGAAGTCGGATTTGGAGTCTGCTACTTTCACTGTGTGGGTTCTATCAGTGAGCCAGTTGGCAACCCATCTTATGACATAGGGATTTATACCTAGTTTAGTGAGTTCATCTATAATTCCAGAGTGGGGGATGGTATTGAAAGCCTTGGCAAGATCTATATAGACTGTGTGAACCACCTTACCCTTGTCTACGGCTTTGGTGACTGCTTCAAAGAAGTCTATCAGGTTTAGGAGACATAATATGCCTTTTACAAACCCAAACTGGGTGGGGTCCAGAGTTTGGAGATTACCAATGTCTTTGTTTATAAGTTCCATGATGATACATTTCATGGCCTTGCAGACCAGGCTCGTCAGGCTAATGGGGCGGTAGTTCCTGGGGTCCATGGTGGCTCCCCCTTGTGGAGTGAGATAACCATCACTGTGCGCCATTCAGCAGGCACAAAGCCTGAGGTGAGGCTATGATTGAACATGGTACTTAGGTGGGGTGCCAGTTTGTTCTGTAGTTCGTGTAGAACGCAGCCTGGGATGTTGTTTGGTCCCATGGATGCTGTGTTCTTGGCTTTGGAGAGTGTGGTTTTTACCTGTGCAGCCATGATTACAGGAACTTTGCATTCTTCCGGTATAGAGATGAGTTCTTTAGGGGGTGAGAGGGGGGTAAAGTTAGCACCGAACCTATCTGCCAGGATGTTGGCAATATCAGTTGGGTCTGTATATTTAGTGCCATTGTGATGTAACTCAGAGCATTTCAGAGTGTTGCCATTGAGATTCTTGACATAGCTATAGAATGCTTTATGCTTGTCTTTAGAATCAGTGGCAATTTTGTTTTCGTAACTAGCTTTGGAGGATTTTATCAGGGATCGCAGCTTCTTACTGAGGCTAAGCAGGGAGCTCCTCCACTCATGGGATTTTACTCTCTTTTGCAACAATTTCTTCCTTCTGTTGTACAGTTTGTTTATGGCAGGGGACCACCAGATTGGCTTCCTTTTTTTTTGGAGGATATGTTCCCTTCAGCCCATACCTTCCAACCAACCACTATGGAATCTGTATGAAATAAGCCAAACACCATTCTCTGAATGACTTCCCTTACCCCGTCATTAACTGGGAGACTTGCACTCCCCAACATGTAAACCCAGAAATTTCTTAACCACAACACAAACACACTGGAAAAAGTAGCTTGCACCATAACTTGGGATAATAAAATCCTGGACTTTTTTTTTTAATATCAGGCAGAGTTGGTCCCCACTAACTGCACCTTCATCCTTGGTCAAGTAAGACCACAAATCAGTCACCTTAAGACTGAAGTCAGAAACATCTTCCAATACCTCAGCATTCAGATATTATGCTAGAGACAGAGTACAAAAAGTGAGAGATAACCTAGCTAAATTCAAAAGCCACTTCCATCTTGAACCCCACTGCTTAGGCAGACTCCTTTACAGCCAAATTCTACACACATGTAAATAGCTGCATAGATGCATCTATTAAAAATATACCCATATGGTGGAACCCTAACCTGAACAGGCTCTATAATGAAAATAAATTGCAAGCAAAAGTAAATTTAACTCTCAGGATGTCAATAACATTTTATTTAAACTTAGCAAGGATCGTCAGGATCATGATCAAGTTAACCAAAATCAGTTAACATGTAAAAATAGCCACCCAGACAAAGGAAAACCATAAAGCCTTTGGTCATAAAAGGAGATACTGCCAGCCCAGCTATCTGGAATTTTGTACATTATATGTCATTTATGAATATCAACAGGATTCGTATGCTTGTGTTACAAAGATATTATAACTGTATGTTATGTGTATATCAAACTGCTGGTACAGAAATGTGTGTTGAAAAGGGTTGTAAAGTACCGAGCTTTAAAAATGTATCCACAGTGTATCCTACTGGAACAAAATGGAAAAACACATATACTATTGTAACTGTTTAGATGTATACAGTTTATCAATGGAAACTGAACACACAAGGTTAATTTCAGAAAAATAGCTGAAATTTTAAATTACTTTATGATCACATAATAAAAGAATGCTATCTTTCAGTTTCAGTGCAGTAACAGACAATGTCTAGAAAGTACAGTTGTGTACACTTACTATAAATGTAGATGTTTGAGTGTATTCACTGTTGCAGTCATCACATTTGGGTTACTGCTTGGAGTAGCCCTCAGTCAGCCTGATTATCAAAGTCTTGGGTCCTGCATCAGTGGCTGTCTCATCTTCCGTGACGTCAGGTAGTCAGGGGTATAAAGCATGCAGCCGATGCCATTACATCAGTTTTTCTTGCCCCAAATGTCAGGTGCCCTCCTAATGGGAAGCGATTAAATACACACAAATATATATATATATATATATATATATATATATATATATATATATATATATATATATACACAAGGTTATACCTCAAACAAAAAAGCAAATACACTAAAAAGCTTTTAAGCATAGTAAAGGAGCATAGAGGTATAGCCAAAATAAGTCAGGGGGCTAGAGGGAGGGTAACCAGGACTGCAACAGTGAATACACTCAAACATCTACATTTATGGTAAGTGTACACAACTGTACTATGTTCTTCACGTTTCACTGTTGCAGTCATCACATTTGGGTAGATTTCCAAAGCTAAGGATGGGAGGAGGAATTTAGATAGCATAAGGACCAGCTATAAGGCCCTGCAAGACTGCAGTGGCAAAGCCAGCTCTGGATTTAGAGAAAATTGGCAAATGGTAAAGCCTTGTGAAGGTATGTACAGAACTCCAGGTAGCAGCTTCTAGGATGTCTCTGGTAGGGTCACCTCTGAGAAAGGCTGTAGAGGTAGATGCAGCCCTGGTTGAATGGGGTCTAATCTCCTGTGGGAAAGGTTTTCCATGGTGCTTATAGCAGAAATGAATGCAATGGCCTATGCATTTAGAAATGGTTTACTTTGAAATAGCCTTCCCCTCTGCCCCTGCAGCAAATGCCACCAGCAGTTGTTCAGATTTCCTTTGTGGTTTAGTCCTGTCCAAGTAAAATCTAAGTTGTCTGGGCACATCTAAGGAGTGCAGTATCCGCTCCCCTTTAATCTGTGGATTAGAAAAGAAGGTTGGCAAATGAATGGATTGATTAAGAACCACACTCGATACCATCTTGGGCATGAAAAAGGGATTGGTCCTGAGGGACACCCTGTCCGCATGAAAGATGATGAAAGGCTCCACTGCCATAAGGGCCTGTAATTCAGATACCAGCCTTGCTGAAGTGATTGCTAAAAGGAAAGCTGTTTTCCAGAAAGGAATTTTAAATCTGCACTTGCAGTTGGCTCAAAAGGAGGCAGAGTGAGCTTTTCCAATACAAAGTTAAGGTCCCAGGCTGGAGTTGGGGCTCTTCTGGGTGGTCTTAAGTTTTTCGCCCCTCTAAAAAACTGCTTGAGCAGTGGGTGAGAAAAGAGAGGTGGTTCTGTGTTGTAATGAGTTGAAATGGCTGAGGTGTGAATTTTGATGGAGGAAAAGGAAAGGCCCTTGTGAAGCATCTCAGTTAAGTATTGAAGGATCTGAGGTAAATTGGGCACTGCTGAGGCCATCCCTTGAGTTTGGTTCCAGGCACAGAATCTTTTCCATTTTTCAGCATAAGATTTTCTAGTACTAAGCCTCCTTGCCTCCAAAATGACATCCAACACTTGTTTATTGAAGGATGGTAACGGGGACCTTAGGTAATTAGCCAGGCTGTCAGGTTCAGGGTTTGAAGCTGGGGGTGCAGAATCTGGCTCCCCTGCTGTGACAGCAGGGTAGGGGCCTGAGGCAGGTGCCAAGGGGCTAGCTGTGACACACTGCGCAAGAGGGGGTACCAGTGTTGGCATGGCCAGTCTGGTGCAATCAGTATCATCTTTGGTTTGTCCTGTTTGATCTTTAGAAGTACTTTGGAGAGGAGAGGCAGAGGGGAAGGTCATAAGCTGATACATTTTTCCAGCTGAAGGACAGAGCATCCACTTTCCAAGCTTGTTTGTGTGGAGTCCTTATGCAGAATTTGTCCAATTTGTAGTTCTGGGGGGAGGCAAACAGGTCTATATTTGGGCTCCCCCATTTGTTTATCAACATGTTGAAAGTCTTTGGTTCCAGTTTCCACTCATGTGGGTGCATTAGACTTTTGCTTAGTTCATCTGCCAGTGTATTTAGTTTTCCTGGCAGGAATTGAGCCTGTAGATGCACTTGGTAGCTCAAGGCTGTGTTCCACGGAGCATGGCTAGTCTACAAAGGGGTAGGAATGGGTACCCTCCTGCTTGATTATGTACCACATAACAGTGGTGTTGTCCATCTTTACCATTAATTGTCCTGGAAGAATGTGGTCCTTGAAGGCTGTCGGAGCATTCTGTACAGCTAACATTTCTTTTTGACTGATATGCAGGTGCATTTGACTTTTGCCCTGAATGCACTTCCCTACCAGGTGAGCCCCCCATCCATAGTCTGATGCATCTGTTGTTAGGGTTTGGGCGGCAGGCGGTAGAGTGATGGGTAGCCCTTTGTTTTGGTGGCAGGCCTCTGCCCACCAAAGGAATTCCAACCGTAGGCAAGCTATGATAGGAATCATTGCTTCTAAATCCTGAGAATGTTGACACCATAGGCTTTTTACATACCATTGTAGTTTCCTCATATGCAGTCTTGCATATGGAATTAGTAGAATGCATGAGGCCATGAACCCCAAGGCTTGCAGTATTTGCCTTGCAGATAGCAGGGTTTTTGTGGCCACTAGTTTGAAGTAAGTTGTCAAATGAATTTGTTTCTCTGGCGTGAGGAAAGCAATCTGGGAAGTTGTGTTCAAGCTTGCTCCCAGGAATATAATTTGTTGACAGGGCACCAGCTGTGATTTCTTTTCATTTTCCTATCTTGGGAAGCAACTGGTGAAGAGTTAGCATCTTGAATTTTGGAATCACCAAAAAAGTGTTCAGGATAGAAAGGTCCAGGATAGGGCACCATGAGTTGCCTTTTCTGGGTACCAGGAAAAGTCTTGAGTAGAAACCTTGTCCCTTTTCCTCTTCTGGTACAGTCTAAATAGCCTCTAATCTTGAGAGAGAGTACTTGCTTTTGAGCCTCTGCCCACTGATTTGGGGGTAGATCTGGCCAACCGTTTGGGGTTGGTAACGTGTGGAAGTGAAATCTGTATCCTTGGGAAACTATGTTTGAAATCCATTTGTCCTGGGTAATGAGTTCCCAGTTTTTTGCTTGCAGAACAATCCTTCCCCTTAAAGGAGCAGTCATTTGAGAAGTGCTTGGAAGTTTTAAAGTTAAGTCATTGAGACAGCTTACCATAGGGGGAGTCTTACTACTCCCTGATTTGGAAGTGGGACCCCTTCCACCGCTTAGTCCTGTGCATACGCTGGGACTGAAACCTGGTTGTTCTGCTGGTTCTGGGTTTGAACTGAGAAGGCCTGGAAGAGGCAGGAAAGGACCAATTTTTTGAGGACCAATGCCTACTAAATCTTGAAGGCTGCACTTGTAAGAAATCTTTAACAGTTTGCATAGATTTAGCTTTTTCCTCCATCTTTTTAAGAACTTCTTCTGCTTTGTTGCCAAATAGGTGGACTTGATTTAAGGGAGCATTCAGCAATTTAGTTTTAACATAATCTGGCAAAGATTGCTCCTAAAGCTAAGCATGCCTTCTAATTACAGACCCGGTGACAGCAGCCCTGCAAGATGCCTCTAGTGAATCAAAACCACATTGCAAAGTATGTTTTCCAACCTGTTCAGCAGAATGCATTAAATCCTGTAAATACTTATTTTCAGCACAGTCAGGAATCAACATAATTTTCTGTTTAAGCAAACGAATAATATGCTGCCGATACTTTAATATATGAAACTGCCAATTTAAGGCCCTGATGGCCAAGGTTGCAGAGGTGTATGCCTTCTTACCCCATCTATCCAGGGCCCTGGAATCTCTATCAGAGAGGGTAGGATTTTTGGCAGTAGTAGCCTTAATGCCCTTGGGTCCCCATGAAATGGTCTCAGGATCCACAGTAGGATTTTTAAAAAGAAACTTGTGAGAATCAGGAACCCTGTAATATCTATCAGGTTTTATGGGAGTAGAAGGTAAAGAGTCAGGGGCCAAGCTAGATTCCGAAAAGGCATCAACAATGTTCAGTACAGGAGGGATAGCTAAAGGCCTGTGTTGGGGCAGGTGTAAGAAATCTCTAAGCCTCTTTTTAGAATCAGAGTAATCCTGGCTTTCCCAGTGAAAATGCTCCCTAAGAGTATGTAAGTTTTCACCAAAAGAAAAATACTCTGGGGAGAAGCAGAGGGAATAGAGTTCTCTGCATCAGAATCCTCATAAGTGGATAAGGGTAAATCCTGGTCATCAGAGGAGAGAGAAAATTTCAGAATCCTGGTCAGAAGTATCATAAGCAAATTCAGTCCTAGGTCTCTTAGAGGGGGAAGGTTGGCTTCCCTGATTAAAGTAATAAGATCTTCAGCCATTCTTATTTGTTTTTTAGGCATAGAGGCCTGACCATGCGGTCTGGTCGTCAGTTCCCTAGGCATGGTTTGAGTTTTAGGCCTTGAAGAAGAAGATGGCGTCAGTTTAATATGCAAGTCAGTAGGCCTGAATACACCCTCAGAAGCCGGTGCCTGCACAGCGGCTCTGGAACCATCCAAGGTAGAGACATCCATAGGTTCCACAGTTGAAGCATCTCGCGGCATACCGGACTCTGAATGGGTCTCAGTAGAGGCCTGCGAATCTGAAGTAGTGGGTATCAGGGGCTGTGAAAGCGCCTCACTGAGTACTGGCAAACTGGCGACTAGCTTAGGAGAAGCATCATCGGCAGCTTTGGATCTAGACGGCCTGTCTCTATCTTTATCCTTGCATTTTTTCAGAATGTCGGTAGTCGGGTGGCTTACCGAAGACATATCTGGACAATTGAACAGAGTACAAAAATATTTAGAAGCAAAAGTATACAGACGATGAATAGTTCGTGGTTTAAATAAGGCACAAACCCGATAGCTAGGTACGTCGTGGTCAGGGCCTAGGCAAGGAATACAGTACGAATGAAAATCTTTATGAGGTATTTGCTTTCCACAAGAAATACAATTATTGACTTTCACTTACATCGGTTTAGAGCAAGAAAAAGTTTCCCCAACGGGGTACTTATCTTTAGTTGAAGACTTCGGTTCTGAAACTCGACCGGCACTTGCGAACTACTTCTGCTAACGGCACCGCATGGCAAGAAAGACTGATGTAATGGTGTCGGCTGCATGCTTTCTACCCCTGACTACCTGACGTCACGGAAGATGAGACAGCAACCGATGCAGGACCCAAGACTTTGATAATCAGGCTGACTGAGGGCTACTGTAAGCAGATAACCCAAATGTGATGACTACAACAGTGAAACACGAAGAACATCTAGAGGTTCTCTGCATTGTCTTGCAAGTGTTTTGTTTTATGACTTCCAGCAAGTAATAAGATTGGAGGAAAAGCCTTATGTATTTTCACAGGTTGATGCTAAATGCTACCAGCTGCAGCAATGGTTTTCAGCTGGGATATAGTCAGATGACAAGTGATGTCATCCTGAAGCTACCCCAGCAGTAATACTTGGGATATTAATTTAAGAACTCTGAGACTGAGTATACTGTATTTTTCTTTGACCTGACAACATCACCACATCTACCTTGGTTGTTCTGTAATTAAGTTAACTAGGGTGTAGTAATTCTCTTAGATTCAGTCAAGAATATAGTGAAGTATAGTTTAGACGTTTTCTTTATTTATTTGAGACTGTCCTGCAATGTTGTTTTAAATATTTCCTGTGATTTTGACCTCTGATGTGATTGTGATGATATATTCAGTATTTTTTATTCTTTTATTAAATATGTTTAAAACCTTTCATTGTGGGTGATATTTGTGAGACATATTTAAGTTTTGCGAGTGCTTGCATATTTATTTGGTGACACTATGGGCCACTCCTACTAGACTTCCCCTTGGTCAAACTACCATTGTATTGAAAGTAGCATTGCACAGCAAGATTGGACACCCTTTAAGGGCCATAAAGTAGCTGATAACGACATGGCTGGTGACAATAACTACCTTATGGTCTGGGCAGAAGGGGGTGGGCATCTGTGGTGGTGCAGTAGTTAGCGTTGCCGCTGCACAGCAAGAGGTTCTCCGGTTTGATCCTTGGCTGGGGTGCCTTCTGTGCGGAGTCTACCATGTCCTCCCTGTGGTCACGTGGGTTTCCTCTGGGTGCTCCAATTTCCTCCCACATCCCAAAGACATGCTGTATGTGGAGTGGACACTCTAAATTGGCCTTAGGCGTGAGTGTGCATGTGTGTGTGTGTGTGCCTTCTGTGGAAGGTTGGGTACTGGGCTGGCAACTCGGCACCGTAAAACTCCACTGCCAATCATGAGCAGACAGGTGATCTGTAGTGGCGACCCCTAACCAGGAAAAGTTGAAAGAAGAAGTCTGGGAAGAAGGGGGCATAGATAGTTAACCTGTGCCAGCTTTTCCCAGGTGTGTGTGTGTGTATAAATCAAACCTCAATGTGTGTGTGTCAGCTATCTGGGCACGGACATGAAGCACTGTTTGGACAGAGAGGGTGCTGGAAATCTTGGCTTGGCTACTCAGCTGAGATCTCAACCCTACAGCTGTGCCAGTGGGGATTCTTATTGGGGATTTGGAGTAAGAGGGAGAAACCAGCCCTGGACTGACTGTGGCCTTTGTGTGTTTTTAAGGGAAATTGCATTTGATGCAGAGATCTGCATCTGGAAATAGTGCGTGTACCTGTCAGCCTCCCAACTCATGTTCACAATGTTGCCAGTGGTGAGGATTGAGGCTCCTTGATTACTGGGGTCAGTGGTTAGGTGTCACACCTTCTTTATGTTAGAAATCTCAGAAACAATGTCCAGACCTGCACAAAGCTAAGAATGAGAAGTTATGTTCTTACCATAACGTTCCATGTTAGTTGTCTTCTTCTCGCCTTCTTTCTTGCTGGATGGGTTTGGAGCCGAACCTCGGCTCTGACTCGGCCTAATACTAAAGCTCGAGAGCTATTTTCACCAGCTTGAGGCTATGCTATGTCCCATAATGCTAGGCATCATATACCCAGATCTCGTTTGATAGCTAACACTATGGACATATATGTCCCACCATAACAGAGAATAATCCACCTAATCATAGATACAAAAACAGAGAAAGATATATCCCCTAAAAGGGAAGGCATCTCTGATGAATACTAGCAAAAAACTACGATCACTCATAAAATAATCCAAGGCCAACTTTGAGAGAAAAATCGCTAATGACACAAAAGACAATCATAAGGCCTTCTTTAGCTATGTTAGAAACCTGGGTGGAAACTCCCAGATATGCTCAGAATTAGTCCAAAATGATAAAAAAATCACTGAACCCACAGACATTGCCAACATACTGGCAGACAGGTTCAGTGCAAATTCCCCCCCCCCCAAAAGGAGAAATATCTATCCCACCAGAGTCTAGCCTCCCAAACATCTCAGATGCCCAGGTGAGAGCTGCTCTCTCTAAAGCAAAAACACAGCATCAATGGGACGGACGGTGTCCCCGGCTGTGTGCTACATGAACTCAATGAGGAACTAAACCCACACATAAGGCTGCTGTTTAATCTTAGCCTTACTACAGGATACATACCCAAAGAATGGCGTGCGGCAACTGTGGTCCCACTCCACAAAGGCGGTGCTTCTGGACCCTGAAATTACCACCCCATAAGCTTGACGAGCCTTGTCTGCAAAGCTATGGAGAGGATCATAATGGAACTCATAAATAAAGACATTGGGGACCTACAGACACTGGATCCTACCCAATTTGGCTTTGTCAAGGGCAGATCCTGCCTCTTGAACTTGGTGACTTTTTCGAAACAGTCACTAAGGCCACTGATGAGGGTAAGGCAGTTCACACAGCCTACCTTGACCTAGCAAAAGCGTTGACACAATACCCCACTCGGGCATCATAGAAAAGCTCACCAGCTTAGATGTAAACCCATATGTCACAAGATGGGTTGCAAACTGGCTCAAGGACAGAACACACAGGGTTAGAGTTGCTGGTGCCATGTCAGACTCTAAGCCGGTCACGTGCAGTGTCCCACAGGACTCAGTCCTGGGCCCCTCTTGTTCGGCATTTATTTTTCTGAAGTGCAGGCAAACATAGGGGGATTGTGGCTGACAAAATTTGCAGATGACTGCAAACTGGGCACCATAATTGACACACCATCAGACACAGACATCCTCCAGAGAGGTCTCATAGAAATGGATAACTGGTGCCAGAGCCATGGCCTTAAGCTAAATGCCAAAAAATGTATAGTCATACCCTTTGGGAAAAACAAGGTAACCCCTAATTACCACATAGGTGGTAATCCATTAAACACGGAAGAAGTTATCAGGGACCTAGGGACCTGGGGACCCAAGTTGACAGTAACCTCTCTTTTGACACTCACATTGCCAAAGTGGTTAGGAAGACCTTCTACATTGCCAACCTGATCATGAAGGGATTCACATCCAGATCAGGAGAGGACATTGTACCCCTGTACTCTTCACTTATCAGACCAATGATCGAGTACAACGCCCCATTCGGAATGTACCTTACCCGACACCTGCAGCAGTTGGAAAGACCCCAAAAGTTCCTCACCAAAAGGATAAAGGGGCTCAAACATATGTCATACGATGCCCGACTGAAGAAACTCTAGCTCTATTCAGTCGCATACCGTCTGCTCAGAGGTGATCTGTGCCTGACATACAAGGCCATGTCCAACCCAGAATTAATGGACATGCTCCACCTCAAAAAATCCAAATCCACCAGAGCCACGAGAGCAAGAGACTTAAACCTCAACACGGATATAAATAGGACATGCTGGAGGGACAGATTCATCACCCAAAGACTCCCTACACTATGGAACAGAATCCCAGTCCAGAGCCCCTCACTGACTCTGTTCAAGAGAAATCTTGACGAGTGGATGGGAGATCATAGGTTTACCCCGGGAATCATCTCTGTATCACTGCTGGACAGAGGCACGGCAAACTAATGGGTATAGTATTCTCATCCTAAGGGGTGGTGAAAGCCACACACACTCTGGCTAGGCTTATAAATGCCCTAGGGCAGATAGCCTAGTATGAACCTATGAACCTATATATATATAAATATATATAAACCCATCTAGAAGAGCTAGCAAAAAAGAGGGAGCAAGGGAGCTAGCTGGGGAAATAACTGAGGTGGCAATAATTCTCACAAGGTACTCTAGATCTTCCCAGGCTAGGGGGATGGAGGGTGGGACGCAAGAAAGAAGGCGAGAAGAAGACAACTAACATGGAACGTTATGGTAAGAACTTAACTTCTCAATGTTAAGTTGTCAATCTCACCTTCATTCTTGCTGGATGGGACAGTGTCCCTAGCACCTAAATCCTGGGTGGCTCAATGGAACAAACTCTTGAGTACCATGAAACCAAAATCAGCCCGACATCTGGAGGCCAAATCGAGCTTGTAATGAGAAATGAAGGTATGAGGAGAGGCCCAAGTGGCCACTGCGCAAATGGAATCCATCGACAATCTTGCCTGAAAGGCTATTGAAGAAGCTAAAGCTCTGGTTGAATGGGCTCTAGGCTTAGTAGGAAGTTCCCTGTTCCTCAACTGATAGACCAACATGATAAGACAGGACAACCACCTGGACAAAGTTACCTTAGAGACTAGTTGGCCTTGCTTCCCTTCCGCATAAGACAGGAAGAGCTGGTTTGATTTTCTCATCTGCTTAGTTCTATCCAGGTAGAAGCATAATTGACGGTGAACATCCAAACAATGTAACTTTCGTTCAGCTCTATTGGTGTAATTTGGGAAGAAGACTGGAAGATCTATGGTCTTATTCAGATTTTTCTCTGAGATTATTTTGGGTAAAAAGGACGGATTAGTCCTAAGTGACACTCTGTCTTTGTGAAAAACAAGATAAGGAGGGTGAACGCAAAGGGCTTGAAGTTCCGAGACCCTTCTTGCTGAGGTGATGGCTACTAAGAAGAGTGTCTTCCACGAGAGCAACTTCAACAAACAAGAAGCCGCCGGCTCAAAGGGAGGAAGAATTAAAGAAGACAGTACCAAATTTAAGTCCCAATGTGGGGGAGGGTCCTTAACTGGGGGCCTAAGTAAAAGGGTTCCTTTTAAAAAGGCTTTGCAAAGTTTGTGGGACATGATGCTGGCCTCTGACAAGCCAACGTGGAAATTTGCAATAGCTGCCAGTTGGACTCTGATGGTGGCTGAGGAGGAGCCCAATCGAAAGAGTTCTGCTAGAAACTCTAGAACTGTCTGGACAGGAGCCATAAAGGGGTCCACGTGTTTTTCCCCTGCCCATACAGAGAAACGCTTCCATTTGCTAGCATAAGTCTTTCTGGTAGTAAACTTGTGAGAAGCGAGGATGATATCGCGAACTGGTTGAGAGATAAGGGGAAGCCTGGCTAGGGTTGGAAGTGGAGTAACCAAGCTGTGAGGTTGAGAGATCAAAGGGACTGATGCAGCCCGCATGACTGATGGGTCAGAAGATCTGGCACTGGGTCCAGATGCCAGGGCTGCTTCAGTAGATGGTAATTGCAGGAATGGAAACCAAATTTGTCGAGGCCAGTAAAGGGCAATGAGGATCATCCTGGCTCTCAAGGCAGTTGCTTTCTGGATTAATTGAGTAATCAAGGGAAGGGGGGGAATGCATACAGAAGACCCCGGGGCCAATAGTGAACTAGAGCGTCTCTGGGGGGTAGACCTGGGAGAGGGGAGAGGGTGAAGAAGTCTGGGCACTTACTGTTTAGAGGTGTTGCAAAAAGGTCGCAGCAAAGCTGACCCCACCTTCTGAAAATTCTTTCCGCTACTGTCTGGTTGAGAGACCACTCGTGAGGCATGAGAATGGCTCTGCTCAGTCTATCCACTATGACGTTGGACTTCCCAGGAATATGCATTGCTACCAGAAACTGTTGAGAAGAGATCGCCCATTGCCAAAGTCTGAGTGCTTCTCGACATAGGGGGTAGGATCTGGTTCCGCCCTGCTTGTTGATGTACCACACTACAGACATATTGTCTGTTTGAATTGCAATAGTCCCAGTGGGTACAGAGTCCTGAAGGGCCTGCAACGCTAAAAGTACCGCTCTCATTTCCAAGACATTTATGTGCAAGTGGTATTCGAAGGGTTGCCATGTGCCCTGGAATTTCCTGCCCCGAAAATGCCCCCCCCACCCGATCAGGGAGGCATCCGTTGTCACAGTGGCAACAGGAGGAGGAAGGACCACAGGTCTGCCCTGGAGTACTTGAGGGGAGACCGTCCACCAAGAAAGGTGTCTTTTGCATGATTGAGTGATTAGAATGGTGTGTGACATGGGGAGCTGCAGGATCCGCATATGAAAACGCGCTAGGGGGAGTAAAGTGATTGCTGCTGCCATGAGACCAAGTGTTTTTAGTACAAATCTGGCTTGGACTCTGCTTTCCTGTAATAGGATCTGAACATGGTTGCGAATGTCTGAAACTCTTTGTGTGGGTAGTTTTGCTGAGAGCTCCACTGTGTTTAAAACGGCGCCTATGAAGGTAATAGACTGACAAGGTGACAATGCAGACTTTTCAAAATTTATAGAGATACCTAGCGCATTGCACGTTTGTACAGCGTAATCTCTGGATTGGAGTAGTCGATACCTGGTGGTGGCAGTAAGGAGCCAGTCGTCTAAATATGGAAACACCTGGAATCCTTGTCGTCTCAGGTGAGCCGCAACCACTGCCATGCATTTGGTAAACACCCTGGGGGCTGTGGTGAGGCCAAAGGGCAGGGCTCTGAATTGGTAGTGACTGGCTCCCAGCCGGAAGCGGAGAAACCTTCTAGAGCGCCTGTTCATCTTGATATGGTAGTACGCATCCTGAAGGTCTATAGAGCACATCCAATTGTCCTGACCCAGAAAGGGTAGAATGGACTGTAGCGTGACCATCCGAAACCTTGTTCTTTGAACCAACTTGTTCAGCCTGCTGAGATCCAAAATAGGTCTCCAGTCCCCTGTCTTTTTTGGTACCAAAAAGAACTTGGAGTAGATACCGGATCCTTGTTGGTCTGCTGGGACTGGCTGGATGGCCCTTTTTCTTAGCAGCTTTGAAATTTCTAATGCTGCTAGATCCCTCAGACCGGGTGGGACATCTGGAAGGGGCCCTTTTGGCTGTTGTGGGGTGTGAATAAAGGGAATTCTGTAGCCCTTGGATATGATTGACCGTACCCATTTGTCTTGCGTGAGGGAATGCCAGGCTTCTGGGTACAGTGATAGTCTTCCCCCAACTGCCTCCGAAGGTGGACAGTCGGGCAGCTCCTCAGAGGTGCTGGAAGGGTTTGTCAGAGAAAGATTCTCTGCTACCCTGATTCTGTGGACCCCCCCTGCCCTTCGGGCGGTGTCTATTATTGTTCCCTCCTCTGCCTCTGGAGGGAAGCTCACCACATGCGTCAGGCAGTACTCCCTGAGGTTTGCGGAACCACATTTTCTCATCTTTCTGACACTTAGGGTATGGTCTAGAAGGGGTAGAAAAATGGACTCCTACGGCAGAGAGAGTCTTGCTTTCCTGCTCGCACCTGGTCAATGTATCCTTCACTTGAGGTCCAAACAAGGCAGAACCATCAAAGGGGGTGTTAGTGAAGGACGCCTTGAAGGGGTCGGCAAAGTTGCAAAGCCGCATCCAGGCGTGTCTCTTTAGAGCAACGCCCGTGCTTGCAGCCCTACTCGCTCCATTGGCGGCATAGGAAATGAGCCACATGGAGGAGTTTACAATAGACTTCAGGGTCCCTAGCTGGGAGTTGATCTTTTCCTGAGACCCTGCAGCTGATGGGTCCTGTAGGGTATCACCTAGTTCTTTGAGAAGGTCTCTCTGAAGATGGGTGAAATGGCACAAATAATTCAGCGAACGCATGGCAAAGGTCACTGAAGAAAACATCCGCTTGCCGTACCTATCCATAGTCCTAGATTCCTTATTAGGTGGACGTACAGGAACTGAAGGGTCAGTCAACTCCTTCTTAGTGGCTGCCGCCACCACCATGGCATCAACGGGGACACCCTTAGTGAGAAACTGCTTGTCCAAAGGGGCTGCAATAAATTTTGTGGGCCTCTGGGGAGTTGGTTCCATAGTATCCGGAGCCATCCACGCCTTCAGAGCCACCACCTCCATGAGTGGGTCAAAAGGCGGGGGACACCAAGGAGGTGGAAGGGCGTGAACCGAATGCGCCCAGGTACACCGACTCGTCCTCAGAAGGGTTGAGGGCAGACCAGTTCCCCCTCTGTTTAAGGATCTCTAGGATGTCAGAAAATGAGACATCCTCAGAGGGGGACCCTTCCGAATCATCCAGGTCGGTGTCAGATGTCACTGACTCTGGGGAGTCCACATGCTTCCTCTTGCATGTCCTCTTCCGAGGGGGCTCCCCCGCAGGATCAGGGGAGGCCACAAAAGAGGAGGATACGCCCAATGGGGTGACCTGCAGCATTGGTTCTCCACGCTTGGGTTCGGGAGGGTAGGCAGAGGCCGAAGCAGGCACCATGGAAGGAGGGGCCAATGGGGCCAACCGTGGCACCGGTATAGGAGCCAGCATGCTCTTCATGACCTCAAAGGTGCCCCTATCAGGCAGAGAGGAGGGACCCGGCTCCGAAGAGATGAGAACTCCTCCCGGCACCGAGAGGGATGGCTCTGAGGCCGATGTTGGAGTCGAGCTCACCTGCGCCGACGCTCCGAGAGAGAGAAAGGGGTCAGACAAGGGTCCTATGCCACTCGCCCCCTCGGAACCGACGAGGGAGTCCCAGCACTCGGATCCCTCCAAGGACGGAGCCAATGAAGGGATCAGAGCCGACAAAGGAACCGATAAGGGTGGAATCGGTTCCGACGCCCCCACGGTACCAACCCCGACGGCCTCCAGCTCCGAGCTCGAAGGAATAGTCAGAGGAGGAACTGGAGCAGGCATTGGGGAAGCCACTGTCTGTTGAGACGGGCTATGCAATAACTGGGTGAGTGCCTGCAACTTTAAAAGCCTACTGACTACCCTCGAGGTCATGGCCCGAAAGCCTGGAAGATCTAGAGGAATGAGACCTACGGCTCTGCTCCGACAGCAAAGGGGACTTCGGAGCCGACCTGACTGACTCCAATTAAGGAGATTGGGAGCACTTTCGGCTTGGAGACTGCTCCGACGCCAAGGTCGGAGCCGACTGAGGACTCGATGTATCGGTTCCGGCCAGAACCGATGAGGCAGAAGAAGGTCCGCTCAGCGCCGGCTCCGGACATGGAGCCGATGGTTTGGCGGGCTTAGAAGGTTTTCCTGACAGAGGCTTGGTAGGAGAACCTTCGGGCTTTAATAAGCCCCTTAGGATGAGCTTATTTCTGCACTCCTGCAGGACTCTTGGGCTAAAAGCATGACAGATGGAACAAGAGTCCTGCAGGTGCAGAGGGCCCAAACAATACACACAAGAAGTGTGACCGTCTGTCAGAGACATCTTCTGACAGCACGAGTCACACTTCTTGAATCCCAATATCTTGGTATCCTTAGCCATGATACCACAGGAACGGGACAACAAAGTCTAAACAAGTATACAAACACAACACTTGACAGACACTCAAAGTTACTACAATAAAACAAAACAAAATTCCACACACACACCTACTGAAAGGAACCTGTACAAACCTACTGTACAAAACTACTATACAAAACTACTATAAAAGGGGGGGGTAAAGGCCTAACCACCTTAATGGTGGAAAAGAGTAGGAAAACTATTAATAAAGGGAGGGAAGACTAGTCAGGAGACTACTAACACTACTAGAAAAGATCTAGGGAAAAAATATCAATCAAAAAGTAACTATAATTATAAAAAATTTTAAATACGACCTGGAGCCGGTGAAAACGCTACCTCATAGCTGAAGCGGCAAACGAGATCTGGGTATATGACGCCTAGCATTATGGGACATAGCATAGCCTCGAGCCGGTAAAAATAGCTCTCGAGCTTTAGTATTAGGCCGAGTCGGAGCCAAGGTTCGGCTCCGAACCCATCCAGCAAGAATGAAAGCGAGATTGACAACTTAACATTAAAGGGTATCAAATAAACTGACCCAGAGGACAGTCAAACTACTGGTGGACAAATTTAGTTCAAACTTCACACCCCTCTCTCCCTTCCTGTATTATCAGATAACATACCTGCATCTAACCACCCCTTTCAAATCTCTCACAAACAAATCCTAAAGGCACAATCCAAGGTCAAGAACACTACTTTTACAGGGATGAATACAGTACTGGGCTGCTTACTGCTTGGTCTGAAAAAGTACAGTTGTGTACACTTACCATAAATGTAGATGTTAGAGTGTATTCACTGTTGCAGTCATTACATTTGGGTAATCTGCTGGCATGTTGCCCTCAGTCGGCCTGAATATCAATGTCTTGGGTCCTGCGTTGATTGCGGTCTCCTCTTTCATGACATTAGGTCATCAGGGGTATAAAACATGCAGCCAACGCCATTTTATTCAGTTTTTCTTGCCCCAGATGTCAGGTGCCCCCCAAATGGGGAGCAAACAAAAAAAAAAAAAAAAAAATATATATATATATATATATATATATATATATATATATATATATATATACAGTAAATATATAAATGCACTATTAGAAACAAACTTTACCTTCAACTAAAAGCCAATACACCACAAAGGCTTTTGAGTATAGTGAAGGAAAGAAGAGATATAGAAAGGGGGGTGGTGGGTGGGTAACCTGGACTGCAACAGTAAATACACTCAAACATCTACATTTATGGTAAGTGTACACAGCTGTACTATGTTCTTCGTGTTTCACTGTTGCAGTCATTACATTTGGGTAGAATCCCAAAGCTATGGATGGCAGGATGGAACTAAACAGCATTATGAGCGGCTATAAGGCCCTGCAGAGCTGCAGTGGCAAAGCTTGCCCTGGATTTGGAGAAGAGAGGCAAATAATAATGCTTTGTGAAGGTATGAACAGAGCTCCAAGCAGCAGCCTCTAGAATGTCTTTGGTTGGAACCCCTCTGAGAAAAGCTGCTGAGGTAGAGGCAGCCCTGGTGGAATGTGACCTGATTCCCTTGGGCACAAGTTTACCATGGTGCAAGTAGCAGAAACGAATGCAGTGGCTTATCCACTTAGAAATAGTCTGCTTTGATATAGCCTTCCCCTCTGATCCTGCAGCAAATGCTACCAGTAGTTACTCAGACTTTCTTAGAGATTTGGTCCTGTTTAAGTAGAATCTTAGTAGTCTGTGTACATCCAATGAATGCAGAATCCACTCCCCCTTGTTCTGTGGATTAGGGTAAAATGTTGGCAGGTGAATTGTCTGGTTAAGAGCCACACTGGATACCACCTTAGGCATAAAAGAAGGATTGGTCTTGAGGGACACACTGTCCGGGTAAAATGTAATAAAAGGCTCCACAGCCATGAGAGCCTGTAGTTCTGAAACCCTTCTTGCGGAAGTGACTGCCAAGAGAAAAACTGTTTTCCATTATAGAAATTTTATATCTGCAGTAGCTGCTGGTTCAAAAGGAGGCAGGGTGAGTTTTTCCAACACAAAACTGAGGTCCCATGCTGGAGTTGGTGATCTTCTGGGAGGCCTTAAATGTTTGCCCCCCCCTAAGATACTGTTTAAGCAGAGGATGAGAAAAGAGGGGAGGCTCTGTGTTGTAATGAGCCGAGATGGCAGAAGCATGGATTTTTATTGAAGAAAAAGATAGGCCCTTGTCAAGCATCTCAGTCAAATATTGTAAAATCTGAGGAATATTGGGCTTTGCTGTGTCTGTTCCTTGTGCTTGGTTCCAAGCACAGAATCTCTTCGATTTATCAGCATAAGATTTTCTAGTACTAGGCCTTCTGGCTTCCAAAATGACATCCCATCACAGATTTACTGAGAGGTGTTGTTTGAAAAATTAAATGATCAGCCATGCTGCAAGATTCAGAGTTTGGAGCTGAGTGTGCAGAATTTGATTGTTCTGCTGAGACAGTAGATTAGGCATTTGAGGCAGGTACCAAGGAGGAAGTTGGGACATACTCCTTAGAACTGGGTACCAGTGCTGGCGAGGCCAGTCCAGAGCAACTAGGATCATTTTTGGTTTTTCCTGTCTGACTTTTAGTAAGACCTTGAAGAGAAGAGGCAGAGGGGGAAAGGCATAGACTGATAGTTTTTTCCAAATGAAGGACAGGGCATCCACTTTCCATGCTTTTCTGTGATAAGTTCTTGTGTAGAATTTGTCCAGCTGATATTTTTGGGGAGAGGCAAATAGATCTATGTCTGGGCTCCCCCATTTCTGTGTTAACATGCTGAAGATTTGTGGATCCAGTTTCCATTCGTGCAGGTCCATAAGATTTCTGCTTAGGTCGTCTGCCAGAGTATTTTGTTTTCCTGGCAGGAATTGAGCTTGGAGATGTTTTTGGTAAGTCAAAGCTGTGTTCCACAATGCCATGGCTAGTCTACAAAGGGGGTAGGAATGTGTACCCACCTGCTTGTTTATGTACCACATAACTGTGGTGTTGTCCATCTTTATCAATAGTTGTCCTGGATGAAGTAAGTCCTTGAAGGCTGTCAGAGCATTCTGAACAGCTAGCATTTCTTTCTGGTTATGCATTTGTTTTGGGCTCCATTTGCCCTGAACGCATCTCCCCGCCAGGTGGGCCCCCCAAGCATAGTCTGATGCATCTGTAGTTAGGGTTTGGGTGGCAGGGGGTAGAGTGAATGACAGTCCCTTGTTTTGGTGACGTCTCTGCCCACCAAAGAAACTCCTGCTGTAGGCAGGGAATGAGAGGAAAGTACAGTTTTGTACCTACCATAAATGCAGATGTTCGAGTGTTTACACTGCTGCAGTCATCACACTTGGGTTATCCTGCCATCAGGCGGTCCCGCAGTCGGCCAGAGTTCCAAAGTCTTGGTCTGGCGTTGGTTGTTGTTGCTTCTTCCCTGACGTCAGTGCGCCAGGGGTATATAAGATGCATCCAATGCCATTTTCTTCAGTTTTTCTTGCCACAGATGTCAGGTGCCCTCATAGGTAGGCAATACATATTGCTAATAAAAAATATATAAATAAAAATAAAACAATACCTTCAGTTACAAGCAAATACACCACAAAGGTTGTATAGGATAGAAAGGTGTAGATATCTCCAGCTAGTTCAGAGGGGATGGAGGGAGGGTAACCTGGACTGCAGCAGTGTGAACACTCCAACATCTACATTTATGGTAGGTACAAAACTGTACTATGTTCATCATGTTACACTGCTGCAGTCTTCACACTTGGGTTGAATCCCAAAGCTAAGGATGGGTGGCGGAACTAAACAGGGTTTGGTGAGGCTAGTAGACCCTGCAGAACTGCAGTGTCAAAGCCAGCTCTGGTTTTAGAATATAGAGGTAAGTGATAGTGCTTGGTGAAGGTGTGCACTGAACTTCAAGTTGCAGCCTCCAAAATATCCTTGGTTGGTACCCATCTGAGGAAGGTTGTTGATGTTGCTGTAGCCCTGGTGGAATGGGGCCTGATGTTACCAGGCACAGATTTTCCATGGTGTGTGTAGCAGAAACAGATGCAATGTCCTATCCATTTTGAAATGATCTGTTTTGAGATAGCTTTTCCTTGTGATCCTGCAGCATAGGATACAAAGAGCTGGTCAGATTTTCTGAGAGTCTTAGTTTTATCCAAGTAGTAACGTAATTGCCTGTGAATGTCCAAAGAGTGTAGGAGCCTTTCCCCTTTGTTCTGGGGGCTTGGATAAAATGTGGGCAAATGAATGGCTTGGTTTAGGGCCACACTGGATACCACCTTTGGCATAAAGGAAGGGTTAGTTCATAAAGAGACTCTGTCTTGATGAAAAATGATGAAAGGCTCCACTGCCATTAGGGCCTGTAGTTCTGAGACTCTTCGTGCCGAAGTTATTGCTAGCAGCAGGGCAGTTTTTCATGATAGGAACTGTAGATCAGCTGTGAAAGCTGGTTCAAAGGGCGATAGTTTACGTTTTTCCAAAACAAAGTTGAGATCCCAAGTTGGTGTTGGTGCTCTCCGGGGCGATCTTATATTCTTAGCCCCTCTGAGGAACTGTCTTAGTAATGGATGTGAAAATATAGGAGGATCCATGTTGTATTGAGATGAAATAGCTGAGGTGTGGATCTTAATAGATGAGAAGGAAAGTCCTTTGTGCAACATCTCAGTTAAATATTGAAGAATCTGAGAAATATTTGGTACAAGGGGATTTTGGCCTTTAGTCTGGTTCCAGGTGCAGAATCTTTTCCATTTGTCTGAATAGACTTTCCTGGTGCTGGGCCTCCAGAATGACATCCATCACAGCTTTAGAGAGAAGTGTTGACTGGTTGTTTAGGCAATTTTCCATGCGGCCAGATTTAAAGTCTTGAGCTGGCTGCGTAGAATCTGATTGTTTTGCTAAGTGAGCAGGTGAGGTATTGTAGGTAAAATCCATGGTGGGCCTTGAGCCATGTTCCTTAGTATTGGATACCAGTGTTGGCGTGGCCAGTCTGGAGCAATGAGTATCCTTTGTGGCCTCTCTAATCTGGCTTTCAGCAGCACCTTTGCCAGAAGAGGCAGTGGAGGAACGGCATACACTGCCAATGTTTTCCAACTGAATGAGAGGGTGTCCACTTTCCAAGCTAGTGTGTGGTATGTCCTTGTGCAGAATTTCTGCAGTTGGTAGTTTTGGGGGGAAGCAAACAGATCTATGTCTGGGCTCCCCCATTTTTGAGTTATCATTGCGAATACTTGTGGATCCAGTTTCCACTAGTGAGGATCTATGATGTTTCTACTTAGATCGTCTGCCAATGTGTTTTTCTTTCCTGGCAGGAATTGTGCTTGTAGTTGAACTTGGTAGGTCAGTGCTGTGTTCCACAAGGTCATTGCTTTGTCTGGATAGGGGGTAGGAATGTGTGCCTCCTTGCTTGTTTATGTACCACATCACTGTGGTGTTGTCCATCTTTATTAGGAGTTGTCCTGGATGTAGGAGATCCTTGAAAGCTGTTAGGGCATTTTGAACAGCTAGCATCTCTTTTTGATTGATATGTAGATGCCTTTGATCTGCAGACCATTTGCCCTGAATACACTGTCCTGTCATGTGCGCTCCCCAGGCATAATCTGATGCATCTGTTGTTATAGTTTGCCTGGCTGTGGGTAAGGTGAAAGGATGACCCTTGTTGAGGTGACATGCCTGAGTCCACCATAGAAACTCCCGTTGAAGGCAGGGTATGAGTGGAATTATTGTTTCCAAGCTGTGGCTGTGTTGAGTCCATAAGCTTTTCAGATACCATTGTAATTTCCTCATATGCAGTTTTGCAAATGGTAGTAGTAGTATGCAAGATGCCATGAATCCCAAGGCCTGCAGAATTTTTCTTGCAGGGAGTTGGGTCTTTGTTGCCATCATTTTGAAGTATTGAGTCAGTTGTCTTTGCTTGTCTGGCATGAGATAAGCCATCTGGGCCATTGTATTTAAGCTGACACCCAGGAATATTATGTCTTGTGAGAGCAATAGTTTTGACTTTTTGTTTACTGTGTACCCTAGGCAACTTAGTAGGTTTTTGACAAACACCAGATGCTTTAATAGAATGTCCTTGCTTTCTGCTTGAATAAGGCAGTCATCCAGGTATGGATATATTTGAATCCCTCTTTGTCTGCAGTATGCAATTACTGGTGCCAGGCATTTTGTGAAGACCCTGGGCGCAGTAGATAAGCCAAAGGGCAGTGCAGAGAATTGGTAATGAGTTGAACCTGCTAAAAATCGGAGGTATCTTCTACAATTTTGTCTGATAGGGACATGCAGGTATGCCTCCTTGAGGTCCAACATTACTAGCCAAGCCTTCTTGCCCAGCATGGGAAGACGTTTCTGTAGTGTTAGCATCTTGAATTTGGGTACTTCCAGGTATGTGTTTAGAATTGAAAGGTCCAGAATGGGTCTCCAGGCTTTGTCCTTTCGGGAAACTAGAAACAGTCTTGAGTAAAATCCTTGTCCTTGCTCCTGTGTAGGAACCTGTTGAATGGCTCTCATGTTCATGAGAGCTGAAATTTGCTTTTGAGCCTCTGCCCATTGATTTGGTGGCAGGTTTTTCATTCCTTTTATCCTTGGCAAAGTGTGAAAGTGGAATCTGTATCCTTGAGATACAATATTTTGGATCCATTTGTCTTTTGTGATGATGTGTCAATTGTCTGCAAAAAGTGCTAGTTTTCCCCCAAAGGGAGCTGCCAAGAGGGTTTTGCTTGGAAGTCTGAAGGGTAAGTCATTGTGTTTGTCTTCTGGTAGTTTGAGACCTGTCTTCTCCTCCTTTTTGGGTTGTGGCACCCCATTGTCGAGGCTGGTAAGAGCCTTGTGACTAGCCTCTGCCCCTTGGGCATCTGTATCTGCCCCTTTGTGGTCTGGCAGAAGCTGGAAAGGACCAATTTTTGGTTGGCCAATTTCTGCTGAAACAAGGGGGTTGAACCTGTAAAAAATCCTTGACCGTCTGCATAGATTTTGCCTTATCCTCCATTTTCTTTAAAACAACTTCTGCTTTTACACCAAACAAAACATCCTGTTGTAAAGGTGCATCCAATAACTTTGTTTTGACATGATCAGGTAAAGTTTGTTCTTTTAACCAAACATGCCTACGTATGACAGACCCTGTCACTGCTGCTGTACAAGAATCTTCCAATGAATCAAATCCACATTGCAAAGTATGCTTTCCCACTTGTTCAGCTGCATGCAACAAATCTTGCATTTCCTTGTAATCAGGCTGTTCTGTATGTGTGAGCAATTTTTGTTTTAATTGAGACATCAAATATTGTTGATATTTCAGCATGTGAAACTGACAATTTAAGGCCCTCATAGCTAGAGTAGCTGAGGTATATACTTTCTTTCCCAATCTGTCTAGTGCTCTAGAATCCCTTTCAGAGGGCACAGGATTTTTAGCAATAAGATGTCTTAACCCCTTTGGGACCCTGGGAAATGGTTTCTGGGTCAGCAACAGGGCTTTTATACAGGAATTTGTGTGAGTCAGGGACTCTGTAGTATCTGTCTGGTTTGGCTGGTGCAGGAGGTAGTGAATCTGGGTTAAGACTAGATTCTGAATAAACATCATCCACAATGTCTAACACAGGTGGAATAGCAAGTGGTCTGTGCTGGGGTAGTAAAAGGAACTCTCGGAGCCTTTTCTTAGAATCAGAGTAATCCTGGCCTTCCCAGTGGAAATGTTCCATCATGGTATGTAAGGTTTCCCTAAAAGAGTAGTCTTCTAGGGGAGATGCAGAAGCGCTTAACCTTTGAAGTTCGGTGGTTGTTTTGTCTTGTTTTACAATAAATTTCGTTCTTCCAGTTCGAGCCGAGGATTTGGTCAGTTTGTATCAGCTATTACACCAGGCATTCGTGGGTGTGGGAGATGCAGAAGGGATAGACTCTTCAGCATCAGAGTCTTCATAAGGGGGAAAGGAATATTCCTGTTCCTCAGAAGAGTCTGAGGAAATTGAAACCTGGTTAGAGGAAGCATAGTCCTCCTCCTGTCTTGGCCTTTTATCAGGAGGGGGATGGGAACCCCTGATTAGGGTAATTAAGTCTTCATCCATCTTAAGCATCTGTTTCTTAGGCATGGGGTCTTGTACTGGAGACTGCTGTACAGATCTTTGTTTTTAAAGGAGTTTTCAGCTTTGCATAGGATTTAATAGTGAGTGTAGTTGGTCTGAAGACACCTTCTGCAACTGAAGGCGTTTCAACTGCACTGCAATCTCCTTCAAGCATGGAGTCAGAAGGGCCTAAAGGTAAAGGTTGTGGAGGTCTAGCAATCTCCGCTTGTGAATCGGATGTCGCCTGGGGTTCTAAATCAGTGGTCGTCAGGGGCTGCGTAGGTGCCTCACTGAAAACCGGAGAACTGGCGACTGGACTAGCAGAGGCCTTGGAGTCTGGTTTGGGTCTCGGCTGCCTGTCCTTATCTTTGCATTTTTTATGCATTCTGGTCGTCGGTTGATCCGACGGCATGGTAGAATTACATTTCCTACCAAAATAATGTCGGGCGAAATCAAACCGACGCTTAATAGTTCGTTTATTAAACCTAGCACAAAACCGACAACCTGTGACGTCGTGGTCTGGGCCTAGGCAAGGAATACAATAAGAATGAAAGTCCTTATGAGGTATTTGCTTCCCACAAGAAATGCAATTGTTAACTTTTTCTGACATCAGACTGAGGCAAGAAAAGGTTCCCCAACGGGGTACTTAGCTTTATTGAAGACTTCAGTCTGAAATTCAATTTGAAAATCTCAGGAGTCGGCCGACCGGCACTTGTGAACTGCTTCTGTTTCAGGCATCGCGCAGCAAGAAAGACTGAAGAAAATGGCATCGGATGCATCTTATATACCCCTGTCACACTGATGTCAGGGAAGAAGCGATAGCAACCGATGCCGGACCAAGACTTTGGAACTCAGGCTGACTGCGGGACCGCCTGATGGCAGGATAACCCAAGTGTGATGACTGCAGCAGTGTAACACGATGAACATTCATTGTTTCCAGACTGTGACAATGTTGACTCCATAAACTTTTTACGTACCATTGAAGTTTCCTCACATGCAGTCTCGCATATGGAATTAATAGAATGCAGGATGCCATGAACCCCAAAGCCTGCAGAATTTGTCTTGCAGATAACTGGGTTTTTGTTGCCATTTGTTTGAAGTATGTTGTCAGGTAAGCCATCTGGGCAGTTGTATTTAAGCTTGCACCCAGGAATGTAATTATTTGAGAGGGTACCAGTTGGGATTTATTTTCATTTATTGTGTACCCTAGGCATGTCAGAAGCCTTCTTACAAATGCCAGATGTTGAAGAAGAGTGTCCTTGTCCTCTGCTTGAATGAGACAGTCTTCCAGATAAGGATAAATTTGTATGCTTCTTTGTCTGCAGAGAATTGGTAATAAAAAAAAAACCCTTGTGGGAAGTGGAGGTATCTTGCATGATTTATTGAGATAAGCAGGTATGCCTCTTAAGTCTAGAGTCACTAACCAAGCGTTCTGCCAGCATATGACATAGCTGCTGTAAGTCAAGCATTTTTGATTTGGAATGTCCAGGGAGCCGATAAGTCCAGTATTGGGATGCAGGCATTGTTTCTTTTCTAGAGGGACAGTCTTGAATAAAAAAAAATGTCCTTTTTTTTTTCTGGTTACTGGTTGACAACAAGCCCCCCCCATATCCATGATGACATAACTTGTTTTTTTAGCCTCTGCCCACTGATTTTTGTCTGGCTCTGGGCCATCTGTTTGGAATTGGGAAATATGGAAATAAATCTGTACCTACCTTACCCACTTTTTAATGGTAACTTCCTGTAATTTGAGATTGGTGAAGTGATAGTTTGAAGTTCCCTAGGGGGGGCTAAAGAAGTGTGCTGTGAAGAAAGAGAGAGAGTCATTAGACTGCTAGCTTGTGCTTTGTTTCCTTGTTTTTCTCTAGATTTGGAGGTGGAGGCACCCCATTGCTTTGACCTGTGATTGGTATCTGGAGCCTTTTGAGCACCTGGATTTGCTTTGAGCGTCTCTGTTGGATACAGGAAAGGATCAATTTTTAGTAGGCCAGTGCCTACTGAACCTGGGTGGCTGCACTTGCAAGAAGTATTTTACAGTTTGCATAGATTTAGCTTTGTCTTCCATTTTCTTTAAAACATCTTCTTATTACCAAACAGAGTATCATGCTGCAAGGGGGCATCCAACAATTTAGCTTTAACATGATCAGGCAGATTTTGCTCCTCGAGCCAGGCATGCCTTCTAATCACAGATCCAGTAACTGCGGCCCTGTAAGAGGCCTCCAAGAAATCAAAACCACATTGCAAAGTATGCTTTCCAACCTGTTCTGCTGAATGCTATAATTCCTGTAACTCTATTTTCCATGCTATAATTCCTGTAACTCTATTTTCCACACAATCAGAAATCAACATAATTTTCTGTTTCAGTAAGCCCATAACATGCTGTTGATATTTAAGCATATGAAACTGGCAGTTTAAGACTCTGATTGTCAAGGTTGCAGACGTATAAACCTTCTTTCCCCATCTATCCAGCGTCCTGGAATCTCTATCAGAGGGGGTAGGATTTTTTGCTGTAGAGGCCTTTACACCCTTGGGACACTGAAATAGTCTCAGGATCAGCAGCAGGATTTTTGAATAGAAATTTGTGGGAGTCAGGAACCCTGTAGTATCTGTCTGGCTTGCTAGGAGCCAGAGGTAGGGAATCAGGAGCCATGCTTGATTCCGAAAACACATCAACAATGTCTAATACAGGTGGTACTGCCAAAGGCCTATGCTGAGGAAGGAGGAGGAAATCCCTAAGCCTCTTTTTTGATTCAGAGAAGTCCTGACTCTCCCAGTGAAAATGTTCCCTTAAAGTATGCAAAGTCTCTCCAAAAGAGTAATCCTCAGGAGGAGATGCAGATGGGATGGATTCCTCTGCATTAGAATCCTCATAGGATGGAATAGAAAATTCCTGATCAGAGGAGGAATCAGAAGAAATGGAAACCTGATCTGAAGAGTCATAATCAGTGCCTTGCCTAGGCCTCTTAGCAGGGGGGGGGGTTGGGAACCCCTGGTCAAGGTAATTAAGTCCTCAGCCATTTTAATCATCTGTTTTTTAGGCATAGGGGCCTGAGCATGTGGCTCATGCGCCGGTTTTTTAGACATAGATGTTTTTTTATCTTGATTTTGAGGCTGGTGTCGATTTAATATAAAAATGTTGAGGCCTGAAAACACCCTCAGAAGCCAGTGCCTGCTCAGCAGCTCCAGACCTATCCAAGGGTGAGACATCCACGGGTTCAATACTCTGAGAATCTCGCAGCATACCAGACTCCGAATTGGTCTCGGTAGAGGCCTGCGACTCAAAAGTAATGGGTATCAGGGGCTGCGAAAGCACCTCACTGAGTACCGGCGAACCGGCAACTGGCTTAGGTGAAGCTTTGTCATCGGTTTTGGACCTCGACGGTCTGTCTCTTTTTCTTTGCGTTTTTTGTGAACTCCGGTAGTCGGATTGCTAACAGACAAGATTTCAGGATAATTAAATCTTGATCCAAAATATTTAGAAGCAAAAATATAGCAATGCTTAATAGTGCATTGGTTAAATCTAGCACAAAACCAACAGCAAGGCACGTTGTGATCTGGGCCTAGGCAAGGAATACAGAACAAATGAAAATCCTTGAGGTATTTGCTTCCCACAAGTAATGCAATTAACTTTTACTGACATTGGTAAGGAGCAAGAAAAAGTTTCCCCAATGGGGTACTTCGTTTTTAGTTTGAAGACTTCGGTTCTGAAACTCGAATGCGAAAATTTCAGGAGTCGGCCGGCTGGCACTTGCAAACTGCTTCTGCTTCGGGCACCACACAGCAAGAAAGACCGAATAAAATGGCGTCAGCTGCATGTTTTATACCCCTGACAACCTGACGTCATGGAAGAGGAGACAGCAACCGACGCAGGCCCCAAGACTTTGATATTCAGGCCAACTGAGGGCAACTTGCCAGCAGATTACCCAAATGTAATGACTGCAACAGTGAAACACGAAGAACATCATGATTTGTCAGACCCTCTACAGAAGTGATTTAATATCAGCCTCAAAAACATGCTTCATGTCAGATTAATGAAGGACAGAAATCCACCTTTTGCACAAAGTGGGGGAAGTCACTGTATCCAGAAAATTATAGACACATAAAAATGACCAAACTTGCAGATGACTGTAAACTTGGTGTCATCAAACTCTCAACATCCAAGAAGGCTTATCCAAACAGCTGGTCTAAAAATCACGAACTGAAACTAAATGCAAATAACTGTAAAATCATATACTTTAGGAAGCATGACTTCTCTTCTAACACATTAACATATCTCTGAAGGCTGACCCTGGAAAGTCATGGTTCTTGGAACCTATTTTAATAATGAACTGTTCCTTGATCACCATGTACCCACTACTGTAAGGATGTCCTTTTTTCATTGCACAGCTTTTACGTATGGTATCTTGTCCAGGTTCAGTGATGTAATCTTTTCACTATACTCAGCTCTCATCTGGCTAATCATGGAATTTGTCACATTTGGTATGTACCTGTCCAAGCACTTATAACTGGTGTAATCACAATACCTTCTCACTAAAAGATAATGAAGAGCCTAAATCACAAAAGGTATGCAGACAGTCTCAAAGCCTTGTCTCTATTCTTGGTATCATACAGGCTATTAAGAGGTAACCACCACCTTGTGTGTAGATACTCAAGAGAACCTATCCTATCAGAACTGTTACATACTTACAGGTCCAATGGCAGTGTTAATACCCACTTAAGGGATCCAAATTGTTTTTGTAACATAAACAGAACATGTTGGAGGGAAAAGTATGTACCACAGAGAACACCTAGTCTATGGAACAGTCTTCCATGCCACACAAATCAAAGTACTTCTCAGTCTTTTCAAATATAATTTGGATGTTTGGAAACCACATCACTCATGAATAGGGGCAACAAAGTAAATGTCTCACCATATCCTTGTTCTGCCTGCTTCTGGACAATTCATATAGGTTCATAGATTCATACTAGGCTATCTGCCCTAGGGCATTTATAAGCCTAGCCAGAATGTGTTTGGCTTTCGCCACCCATTTTAAATTTATTTTGCTATGCCCTTTTTCGAGGTTAGTATACTGTGCCTCTGTCTAACAGTGACAAAGAAGTGATACCCGGGGTAAACCCATGATCTCCCATCCACTCATCAAGATTCCTCTTGAAGAGAGTCAATGAGGGACTCTGCCTAACCTGGACTGGGATTTTATTCCAGAGTGAAGGGAGCCTCTGGGTTATGAATCTGTCCCTCCAGCATGTCCTATTTATTTCAGTGCTGAGGTTCAAGTCTCTCGAGCGCGTAGCTCGATGCGATTTGGATTTTCTGAGGTGCAGCTGTCCATTAATTCCGGGTTGGACATGGCTTTATACGTCAGGCACAGATCACCTCTGAACAGGCGGTATGCCACTGAGTAGAGCTGGAGTTTCTTTAACCGGGCAGCATATGGCATTTGTTTGAGCCCTTTGATCCTCTTGGTGAGGTACTTTTGGGGTCTTTCCAGTTGCTGCAGGTGTCTGGTAAGGTACATCCCAAAAGGGGCATTGTACTCAATTATGGGCCTGATGAGGGATGAGTAAAGAGGCACGATGACCTCCCCTGATCTAGATGTGAATCCCTTCATGATTAGGTGGGCTATATAAAATGTTTTTCTAACCACTTTGGCCACGTGGTTGTCAAATGAGAGATTGCTATCAACTTGGGTCCCAAGGTCCCTAATTACTTTTTCTGTACTTAATGGATTACCACCTATGTGGTAATTTGTGGGCACTTTGTTTTTGCCAAAGGGGATGACTATACACTTTTTGGCATTTAGCTTGAGGCCATGGCTCTGGCACCAGTTGTCTGTTTCTATGAGGCCCTTTTGGAGGATGCTTGTGTCGGCTGGAGAGTCGATTATGGTGCCCAGTTTGCAGTCATCTGCAAACTTGGTCAGCCACAGTCCTTCCGTGTTGGCCTGTACCTCCGAGAAATATATTCTGAACAAGAGAGGTCCCAGGACTGAGCCTTGTGGGACACCATTTGTAACTGGTTTGAGTCTGACATGGCTCCAGCAATTCTAACCATGTGGATTCTGTCCTTGAGCCAGTTTGCAATCCATCTAGTGACACAGGGGTTTATATTTAAGCTGGTGAGCTTATCTATAATGCCCGAGTGGGGTATCGTATCGAAGGCTTTTGCGAGGTCCAGGTAGGCTGTGTGGACCACCTTCCCCTCGTCAATGGCCTTGGTGACTGTTTCAAAGAAACCAACCAGGCTTAAGAGGCAGGATCTGCCCTTAACAAAGCTGAACTGGGTAGGATCCAGTGTCTGTAGGTCCCCAATATCTTTATTTATGAGGTCCATGATGATCCTTTCCATAGCTTTGCAGACCAAGCTAGTCAGGCTTATGGGGCGATAGTTTCCAGGATCCGTTGAGGCACCACCTTTATGGAGAGGGACCACTGTTGCTGTACGCCACTCTTTGGGCACATATCCTGTAGTAAGGCTGAGATTGAACAGTAGTTTTATGTTTGGGTTTAGCTCTTCTTGGAGTTCATGTAGGACGCAGCCGGGCACCATCTGGTCCCATTGATGGTGTGTTGTTTTTGCTTTGGAGAGGGCGGCTCTTACCTGAGCAACTGAGATGTCAGGGGGCAGCACTCTGCTGGGATAGATATTTGCCCTTTTGGTGGGGAGGAGGGGAAGAAGTTTGCGCTGAACCTGTCAGCTAGGATGTTGGCAATGTCTGTGGGTTCAGTGTATTTTTTGTCATTTTGGACTAATTCTGAGCATATCTGGGAATTACCACCCAGGATCCTAACATAACTAAAAAAAGCCTTGTGATTATCCTTAGTGTCCTGTGCAATTTTTCTCTCGAAGCTGGCCTTAGACAATTTTATGAGTGCCCATAGTTTTGTGCTAATACTGATCAGTGATGCCTTCCCCTTTTGGGATTTTGCTCTATCATTTAGTAGCTTCCTCCTTCTATTGTATAGTTTGTTTATGGCTGGGGTCCACCAGACAGGATGTCTGCCTTTGGAAGATTGGGTCTTGGTTTTATTTGGGATCGCATGATCCATGCATTCTTGAAGGTGTTCATAGAATGCATTTATAAAGGATTCTGTGGTCTGGGCCGTATTTTCCACAGGCCCGGGGGCTTTGAAGGATTCCACCTCGGTTTTGAGGAATGTGAAATTTGCTTTAGAGAAGTTTTTCACTGTGGTTTTCTGGGCAGGGGGTGGAGTTGGGATGTGAATATCCAGTGAGATTAGTTTATGGTCTGATCTTACCAGTGAGGGATACACTTCTGGTCTGGAGCATAGAGTCCCCATGTTGGTGATGATCAGGTCCAGTATGTTTTCCCCTCTTGTGGGAGTGGTAACAAGTTGTTCCATAGCACTTGAGTTTATAAATTCTAGGAACCTTTGGGCTAGGGTGTTGGAGCTAGAGTAATGCTCCCACTCTATGTTTGGGTAGTTGAAGTCGCCCAATATAATGGTGTTTGGAGAGACCTTCATATTTTCCAGTGTTCTCAGAAAGGCCGAGTGGGGTTCCTGGGTTTGGGAGGGTGGTCTGTAGCAGGCTATAAACTGGAAGGCCGTTTTACCCACTGTTAGTTGCACATGGATGTCTCTGATGCTTCATGCTTTGCCACCAACCTGGAGGTGTGGGTATCTTTGATGAATATCGATACGCCCCCTCCTTTTGTGGTTTGGTCCAAGTTTTGGGGCCGAAAAGCATGGTATGAGGTATAACCTGGTAGTGCTGAGGTGCTCTCAGGAGCCCTGAACCAGGTTTCTGTTACTGCACAGATATCGATGTTCTCCATGCTAAGGAGAGTTTCGAGTGCATGCATCTTCAGGTTTAGACTTCTGGTGTTGAGTAGCATTACTCTTAGTTTCTTATCCCTTGTGATACCTATACAGGTGGGTTTGTCTTTTGAGCTTTGCCTAAAAAAGGCACTATGAGGGTAGCAAGAGCCTTTGCCAATATCCGAAAGCCCAGGGGTGACAGGTGCAAGCGTCCTTAGCGAAGCATCGTGGCTTGTCGAGCATATCATCCCAAGCTGACAGGCATTGAATCCCCTTTGAATGACACCAGTACTTAAGCCAATTGTTGAAATTGATCATCTTGTCTTCATATTGTGGCATCATTCTTGGTGAGGGTAAGATGCTACTCAAGGTCAGGGTCATACCGGCCTGGGCTACATGCTCAGAGAGCTTCTTTATGTCTCTTTTCATGTAGTCCAGGGAGGTACGTCTCAGGTCATTCACACCAGCATGGACAATGACCTAGTCATATTTGTACTTGCCTTGGAGTGACCTGAGTGCTTGTGTTATGTGGCGGATCCTAGCGCCCGACAGGCTGCTCACCGTGATCCTCTCCTTGTTCAGCCTGGTGAGCGGGACATCAGTATGCCTGACGATAGAGTCACCTATTACAAGTGTATCAGGTGTGTTGTTTAGTCTTAAGGGCTGTGACTGTTCGGCACACTGGCTTTGTGAGATATGTGTTGCATGTGTTTTGTTTTGGGGTAGCGGTTGCTTGGGTGTCTGCTTTGGAGGTCTTTGCTGCTTAGGCAGATCTTTATTTAGAGCCTCAGTATGTTTTGTGTGATTATGTGTTTGGTTTGCTGTCGTGGTAGGTCTATGTGAGACTGGAATTGTAGTGAGTGTGGTTTCCTTCTCCTCCTGACTGGTTATGCCAGTACTGAGTTGAGAGAGCTTAGCCTCCAGTTTGGCTATATGGTTGCATCTCTCACATGTGTTGGAATTTGTTGGGAGGAGGAGAGGGTTGTCTGTGTACATGAAGCAGTTGTAACATTGCCTCAAGATTCCCAGATTCACCAGCTGGACCGGAGAGGAGATTGACAACTGACCTTTGGACATGCTAGAATAATATTGGGAATTCCTTAATAATTGAAAACAAGGGCCAGTGGGGAGTGAGGGTGTAGTGCTTTTAATTTTTAGTGCTGACTTATATAAATGCTTTAGCGCGCAAGTGCCAGGTAGAATGCAAAAACGACAAACAGTAACTTTCTTTCAAGTGAAACAAGAAAATAAGTACAGTAAGCAATGCAGATATCACTAGTGATCCACAGAAGCGCTGAGAAGCCGCGTATTAGGTGGAATTAGCGTTCCAGGGAAATAACAAACAAACAAACATATAAACAAAGCTAGATTCAGCAGCCCTGGATCTAGTCTATGCTACAGCAAACAAGGTGTACCAATTTCAGTAAGATGCAGTTCAAATATTCAAGCACTATAAACCTTTAACCAGAAATTCCCAGCTCAGAAGGGCAGAGTCCAGCCTCTTCTCCCACAAGAGTGCAGACCACAAGCCTTCTTAATGTAAAATAACTGGCCTGAAGCCCAAGTGCCTAAACCAGAACTACTACACTTTAAGAATAACAGACACTGGGCTCTCAATCAGCAGTTCCCAACTTAGAAGGATGAAAGCTACCTGTCCTGCCACACAGTGCATGCCACAAACCTTCCTAATGTAAAACAACTGGTCTGAAGCCCAAGTGCTTAATCCAAAAGACTTAGAATGATAGCTATACTTTAATCAAGTTACTACCAAGCAGTAATAAATACAATTGAATACTTTAGAGAATGCCTGGATTAGTGCTCAAGTTACACAAACAAAGCTAGATCCAGCAGGCCCGAATCCAGTCTATGCCAGAGCAAACAAGGCGCACCAACTTCAGTAAGAAGCAGTTCAGATATGCATGCACTATAAGCCTTTAACCAGAAATTCCCAGCTCAGAAGGGCAGAGTCCAGCCTCTCCTCCCACAAGAGTGCAGACCACGAACCCTCTTAATGTAAAATAACTGGCCTGAAAGCCCAAATGCTTAAACCAGAATTAATACACTTTTAGAATAACAGACACTGAGCCTTCAATCAGCAGTTCCCAACCTAGAAGAATGTAAGCTACCTGTTCTGCCACTACAGTGCAGACCACAAACCCTCGCAGTGCTGCAAAATGTAAGGGCTAAAAACTAGCATGGGAATACAAGGCTAGGCTTTAAGATTCTCACAGAATAATAGCCTACTCATTATTTATTAACATATGAATGGCTTTTTTGTTGTAAGAAATTTCACAGCTACTTTCCTTCCTACTCATTTTTGATCAGGTGGGATGACTTTCAACGACAGAGAGAGAAGCCATGAATAGGCCACAAAGGGGACTGTGCACCAGTCTTGGTAGTGCTTTTCTCAGCAACTTGTCCCTTGTTCAAAATTGTTCACGTCAACAAATGTAGGCAAGAATAACCTCAGTATGTCTTCAGGGAGGGATCAGTGAAAGTCTTCAGGACTGCCACTACCCATCTATGGTATCAGAATGCTGAAGACCTTTACATTTAGGGCTATGATCTTGCTGATTTTTGTACATCTGTTTGAGGGGGGTGCAGCCACTCTTCAGCACACATGGGTTGCTGTGAATGTAGCTGAGTGCCCTGATGAAACTGGATCTGACACACTGTTCTGCATTGTATTAAATGAACAATGGAAAGAGTGAAACACACAGCCACAAAGGTTTAAGCCATGTCTTTACATTTTCTCCAGGTTTTGCACTTTTTACCTAAAGTGGAGTAAACCTGTCATGGATAATCTAAAAAGTACAGTTGTCTACACTTAGCATAAATGCAGATGTTCGAGTGTATTCACTGTTGCAGTCATTACATTTGGGTAATCTACTGCCAGGTTTCCCTCAGTCGGCCCGATTAACAAAGTCTTGGGTCCTGGGTTGGTTGCTGTCCCTTCTTCTATGACATCAGGGGTATAAAACATGCAGCCGACACCATTACATCAGTTTTTCTTGCCCCAGATGTCAGGTGCCCCCCAAATGGGGAGCAAAAAAAATCTATATATATAATTTAAACACAAAACATATACCTCCAAACAAAAGCAAATACACCCAAAAAGGCTTTTAAGCATAGTAAAAGAAAGGAGAGGTACAGTAAGAGAAAAACAGGGGGCTGGAGGGTGGGTAACCAGGACTGCAACAGTGAATACACTCAAACATCTACATTTATGGTAAGTGTACACAACTGTACTATGTTCTTCATGTTTCACTGTTGCAGTCATTACATTTGGGTAGAATCCCAAAGCTATGGTTGGGAGAATGGATTTATACAGCATTAGGAGCAGCTGTAAGGCCTTGCAGGACAGCAGTGGTAAAGCCAGCTCTGGATTTAATGAAGAACGGTAAATGGTAATGTTTGATGAACATGTGAACTGAGCTCCAGGTAGCAGCTTCTAGAATGTCTCTGGTAGGAACCCCTCTGAGAAAGGCTGCAGAAGTAGATGCAGCCCTGGTGGAATGAGACCTGATCCCCTTGGGAATAGGTTTAACATGGTGCATATAGCAGAAACAAATACAATGGCGTATCCATTTGAAAATAGTCTGCTTTTAAATAGCTCTTCCCTCTGCCCCTGCAGCAAATGCCACCAATAATTGTTCAGATTTTCTTAGAGATTTCATCCTGTTTAAGTAGAATCTAAGTTGTCTGTGTACATCCAATGAATGCAGAATCCGCTCACCCTTGTTCTGTGGATTGGGGAAGAAAGTTGGCAGATGAATGGTCTGATTAAGAGCCATACCGGATACCACCTTAGGCATGAAAGACGGATTTGGTCCTGACTGCCACCCTGTCCGGATGAAAAATAATGAAAGGCTCCACTGCCATAAGAGCCTGTAATTCTGAAATCCTTCTAGGTGAAGTGACTGCTAAAAGGAAAGCTGTTTTCTAGGAGAGAAATTTTAGGTCTGCAGTAGCAGCTGTCTCAAAAGGAGAGAGTGAGTTTCTCCAAAACAAAATTGAGGTCCCATGCAGGAGTTGGTGCTCTTCTGGGAGGTCTTAAATTTTTGGTCCATCTGAGATACTGCTTTAGCAGAGGATGAGAGAAGAGGGGAGGTCCTGTGTTGTCATGAGCTGAAATGGCTGAGGCATGGATTTTTATGGAGGAAAAAGATAGGCCCTTGTGAAGCATCTCAGTTAAGTATTGCAGAATCTGAGGGATATTTGGGCATTGCTGTGCTTACTCCTTGTTATTGGTTCCAGGCACAGAGTCTTTTCCATTTGTCAGCATAAGATTTTCTAGTACTAGACCTTCTAGCCTCCAAAATGACATCCATCACTGGTTTGCTGAAGGATGCCAAGGGTGAAATTAGTTGATTAGCCACGCTGCAAGATTCAAAGTTTGGAGCTGAGTGTGCAGAATTTGGTAGTTCTGCTGAGACAGCAGGTAAGGTGTCTGAGGCAGGTGCCACGCAGGAAGGTGTGTCACACTGCACAGGAGTGGGTACAAGTGTTGGCGAGGCCAGTCTGGAGCAATCAGAATCATTTTTGGTTTGTCCTGTTTGACTTTTTGTAGAACTTTGGAGAGCAGAGGCAGAGGGGGAAAAGCATAGACTGATAGGTTTTTCCAGCTGAATGATAGAGCATCCACTTTCCAAGCTTTTGTGTGAATTCTTGTGCAGAATTTGTTCAACTGATAGTTCTGGAGTGAGGCAAAAAGATCTATGTCTGGGTTCCCCCATTTACATGCCAACATACTGAAAACTTGTGGTTCCAGTTTCCATTTGTGTGGGTCCATAAGATTTCTGCTTAGTTCGTCGGCCAGAGTATTTAGCTTTCCTGACAGGAATTGAGCTTGTAGTTGTATCTGATAGGTCAAGGCTGTGTTCCACAATGCCACGGCTAGTCTGCAAAGGGGGCAAGAATGTGTACCCCCTGCTTGATTATGTACCACATAACTGTGGTGTTGTCTGTCTTTATCATTTGTTGTCCTGGATGAAGGTAGTCCTTGAAGGCTGTCAGAGCATTCTGTACAGCTAGCTTCTCTTTCCTGATTGATATGTAAGTGCATTTGATTTGGGCTCCATTTGCCCTGAATGCACTTCCCTGCCAGATGAGCCACCCCAAGCATAGTCTGATGCATCTGTTAGGGTTTGGATGGCAGGGGGGTGGAGTAAATGGCAGTCCCTTGTTTTGGTGGCAGGCCTCTGCCCACCATAGGAACTCTAGTTGCAGGCAAGGTATAATAGGAATCATTGTTTCCAGGCTGTGACAATGTTGACTCCATAAACTTTTTAAGTACCACTGAAGTTTCCTAATATGCAGGCTTGCATATAAAATTAGAAAAATGCAGGAGGCCATGAATCCCAAGGCCTGCAGAATTGGTCTTGCAGATAGCAGGGTTTTTGTGGCCACCTATTTGAAGTAAGTCATCAATTGAATTTGCTTTTCTGGTGTAAGGTAAGACATCTGGGCAGTTGTATTCAAGCTTGTACCCAGGAATGTAATTTTCTGAGAGGGTACCAGTTGTAATTTCTTTTCGTTTATGGTGTACCCTAGACAAGTTAGAACCCTTTTTACAAATGCCAGATGCTTTAGAAGAATGTCTGTGTTTTCTGAGAATGTCCTTGTTTTCTGCCTGAATTAGACAATCGTCCAGGTATGGATATATTTGAATATTTCTTTGCCCTCAAAATGCAATTACTGGTGCCAGGCACTTTGTGAAGACCCTGGGCACAGTAGATAAGCCAAAGGGCAGTGCAGAGAACTGGTAATGCAAGTAGCCTGCTTTGAAGTGGAGGTATCTTCTACAAGAATCCCTGATTGGGATATGCAGGTAAGCCTCTTAAGTCTAGAGTTACCAACCAGGCATCTTTGCCTAGCATAGGTAGTAACTGTTGAAGAGACAGCATCTTGAATTTTGGAATGTCCAAAAATGTATTTAGAGTGGATAAGTCCAGAATTGGATGCCATGATTTGTCTTTTTTGGGTACCAGGAAAAGTCTGGAATAGAAACCTTGTCCCTTTTCCTCTTCTGGTACTGGTTGAATAGCTCCCATGTTCATGAGGGATAGAACTTGTTTCTGGGCCTCTGCCAACTGATTTGGGGACAGATCTGGCCATCTGTTTGTGATTGGCAACGTGTGGAAGTGTAATCTGTATCCCTGGGATACTATATTTAAAACCCATTTGTCCTGGGTAATAAGTTACCAGTTTTGTGCATGAATGCTAGTTTTCCCCCCAAAGGAGCGGCTAAGAGGTAACTGCTTGGTGATTGTAGAGGGAAGTCATTGAGACTATTTAGCATAGGGAGGTGCCTTGTTGCTTCAAGATTTGGAGATGGAGGCACCCCATTGTTTTGTTCTAAAAGTTCCTTGTGACTGAAACCTGGAACCTTTGGAATATCTAGATTTGACTTGAGCGGCTCTCGAGGGGACTGGAAAGGACCAGTTCTTTGTAAGCCAGTGCCTACTAAATCTTGGAGGTTGCACTTGTAAGAAATATTTCACAGTTTGTATAGATTTAGCTTTATCTTCCATCTTTTTTTAACACTTTTTCAGCCTTATTACCAAAGAGACGGTCCTGTTGTAAAGGAGCATCCAACAATTTTGCTTTAACATGGTCAGGCAGAGCTTGCTCTTTGAGCCAAGCATGCCTTCTTAGCACAGATCCAGTTACAGCAGCCCTGCAAGAGGCCTCCAAGGAATCAAAACCACATTGCAAACTATGTTTTCCAACTTGTTCAGCTGAATGCAATAAATCCTGCAATTCTTTATTTTCCACAGTCAGAGATTAACATCATTTTCTGTTTAAGTAGTCCCATGATATGCTGTTGATATTTAAGCATATGAAATTGACAGTTTAAAGCCCTGATTGCCAATGTTGCAGACATGTAAACCTTCTTACCCCATCTATCCAGCGCCCTGGAATCTCTATCAGAAGGGGTAGGATTTTTGGCAGTAGATGCTTTAATGCCCTTGGGACCCTGAGAAATGGTTTCAGGATCAGCAATAGGGTTTTTGAAAAGGAATTTGTGGGCATCAGGAACCCTGTAGTATCTGTCTGGCTTACAAGGAGTTGGAGGCAGAGAATCAGGAGTCATACTAGATTCTAAAAAACATCATCAACAATGTCTAGAACAGGAGTTATAGCCAAAGACCTATACTGAGGAAGTAGAAGAAAACAGTACAGTTGTGTACACTTACCATAAATGTAGATGTTCAAGTGTATTCACTGTTGCAGTCATTACATTTGGGTAATCCTGCTGGCAGGTTGCCCTCAGCCGGCCTGAATTCCAAAGTCTTGGGTCCGGCGTCGGCTGCTGTCACCCCCTCCCTGGCGTCAGGTCGTCAGGGGTATAAAAGAAGCAGCCAACGCCATTTTCTTCAGTTTTTCTTGCCCCAGATGTCAGGTGCCCCCAAAAAGGGTAGCCAAATGTTATAAATATATTCAGAAATACACCAATATAAATTGTACCTTCATCTATAAGCAAATACACCACATAGGTAGTATAAATCAGAGAAGGAAAGATAAGATCCAAAAGAAAAAAGGGGGAAGGGGGAAGGTGGGTGGGTAACCTGGACTGCAACAGTGAATACACTTGAACATCTACATTTATGGTAAGTGTACACAACTGTACTATGTTCTTCATGTTTCACTGTTGCAGTCATTACATTTGGGTAGAGTCCCAAAGCTATGGTTGGGAGGCTGGAACTAGACAGCAGTAGCAGCAGCTATGAGGCCCTGCAGGACTGCAGTGGCAAGGCCTGCCCTGGATTTAGAGTAGAGTGGCAGATGGTAATGTTTTGTAAAGGTGTGCACTGAACTCCAAGTAGCCGCCTCTAAAATGTTTGTGGTTGGTACTCCCCTGAGAAAGGCTGCTGAGGTGGCTGCAGCTCTGGTGGAATGAGGCCTAATGCCCTTAGGCACTGGCTTGCCATGGTGTAAGTAGCAGAAACGAATGCAATGGCTTAACCACTTAGAAATAGTCTGCTTTGAGATGGGCTTTCATTGTGATCCTGCAGCATATGCCACTAGTAATTCCTCTGTCTTCCTGAAAGTTTTGGTTCTGTCCAAGTAGAATCTAAGCAGTCTGTGTACATCCAAAGAATGCAGGATTCCCTCCCCCTTGTTCTGTGGATTTGGGTAAAAGGTTGGCAGATGGGTGGCTTGGTTAAGAGCCACACTGGACACTACTTTAGGCATAAATGTTGGGTTTGTCTTCAGGGAGACCCTGTCTGAATGAAAAATGATGAAAGGCTCCACAGCCATGAGCGCCTGTAGCAGGGCCGGCCTTAGCTAAAATGGCACCCTAGGCGAAGTCGTGCTCTGGCGCCCCTTAAGCCCCACCCACACCACACATGAAACACCCCTATTTGAGCCACACCCACTGAGTCATTCCCCAAGAAAGCCACTCCAGTCATTTCCTTAAATTATTTAAATGCTTAGGAAGAAAAAGATACCTTGTAATCTAGTTAAACTGCAGCTACCTTTGCATATGTATTTTCGACTTGAAATACCAGAGCCAGATCATGGTAAAGTAGAGTCCTAGGAAGGGTAATTGACCGCCACCCCAGAGCAACTCCCAGCAGCAGTCCCCTCCTCAGCCATTCCAGTGTTCCATTATTTGGTTATCTCACCAGTTTGTCTGGCGTGAGGTAAGCCATCTGGGCAGTTGTATTCAAGCTTGCACCCAGGAATGTTATCTCTTGTGAGGGTACTAGTTTTGATTTCTTTTTGTTGACTGTGTACCCTAGGCATGTTAGTCTTTTGATAAATGCCAGATGTTGAAGAATGTCCTTGTTCTCTGCTTGAATGAGAGTCTTGTCCAAGTAAGGATATATCTGTATTCCTCTTTGTCTGCAGAATACAATTACTGGTGCCAGGCACTTTGTAAAGACCCTGGGCACAGTAGATAAGTGAACGGGCAGTGCAGAGAATTGGTAATGCATTGAACCAGCCTTGAATCTAAGGTATCTTCTGCATGATTGTCTGATGGGAACATGCAGGTATGCCTCTTTTAGGTCTAAAGTCACAAGCCAAGCATTCTTGCCCAGCACGGGCAGAAGCTGCTGCAAAGTCAACATTTTGAATTTTGGAATATCCAGGTAAGTGTTAAATGATAGGTCCAGTATCGGCCTCCAGGCCTCGTCCTTTCTGGGTACCAAGAACAGTCTTGAGTAAAATCCTTGTCCCTGCTCTTGCTCTGGTACTTGTTGAATGGCCCCCATATCCATGAGGGATGAGACTTGTTTTTGAGCCTCTGCCCATTGATTTTTTTGGCAGATCTGGCCAGCCGTTTGCCTTTGGCAGAGTATGGAAATGGAACTTGTAGCCTTGTGACACTATGTTTAGAACCCACTTGTCATGGGTTATGATGTGCCAATTTAGAGCAAAAAGTGCTAATTTTCCCCCTAAGGGTGCTGCCAGAAGATAAGTGCTTGGTGCAGGCAGGGGGAAGTCATTGGGACTGTTTTCTGTATGTTTGTGATCTATCTTCTCCAGCTTTGGAGGTAGAAACACCCCATTGCTTGGGCCTATGAGGACCTTGCGCCTGGGATCTGCCCCTAGGGCATCTGGGTCTACCCCTTTGAGTTCTGTCTGAGACAGGAAAAGTCCAATTTTTTGTAAGCCAGTGTCTACTAAACCTAGGTGGCTGTACTTGTAAAAAGTTTGACAGTTTGCATAGATTTAGCTTTGTCCTCAATTTTCTTTAACACCTCTTCTGCCTTAACACCAAACAAAGTATCATGCTGTAAAGGTGCATCTAGTAATTTAACTTTAACATGATCAGGCAGATTTTGTTCCTTTAACCAAGCATGCCTCCTAATTACAGAACCCGTAAGTATGGCCCTGCAGCAGGACTCCAAAGAATCAAAACCACATTGCAAAGTATGTTTTCCAACTTGTTCTGCTGCATACAATAAATCCTGCATTTCCTTGTTTTCTGCACATTCAGAATTTAACATTTTCTGTTTAAGCAATCCCATGACATGTTGCTGATACTAAAGCATATGAAATTGATAGTTTAAGGCCCTTATAGCCAAAGTTGCACAGGTGTAAACATTTTTTCCCCATCTATCTAGTGCCCTAGAATCTCTGTCAGAGAGGGTTGGGTTTTTTGCAGTGGAAGCCTCAACTCCCTTTGGACCCTGTGAAATAATTTCTGGGTCAGCAGCAGGGTTTTTAAAAAGAAATTTGTGTGAGTCAGGAAACCTGTAATATCTGTCAGGCTTAACCAGAGATGGGGGTAAGGAGTTAGGGGTCAGACTAGACTCTGAAAACACATCATCTACAATGTCTAACACAGGTGGAATGGCTAGAGGCCTGTGCTGAGGTAGTAAAAGAAAATCCCTGAGCCTTTTTAGATTCTGAAAAATATTGGCTCTCCCAGTGGAAATGCTCCCTCATGGTGTGCAAGGTTTCCCCAAAGGAATAGTCCTCAGGAGGAGATACTGAAGGTATAGATTCTTCAGCATCAGAATCCTCATAGGGGGAAGAGAATATTCCTGATCAGAAGAGGAATCAGAAGAAATAGAAACCTGATCTGAAGATTCCCAGTCAGTGTCTTGCCTAGGCCTCTAATCAGAAGGGGGATGGGAACCCCTGATCAAGGTAATCAAGTCTTCGGCCATTTTGGGTATAGAGGACTGTCCACGTGGCTCTTCAGTTTGTTTCCTCGCTTTAGAAGGTGCTTTAGTCTTTGCCTTTGAAGCTAAAGTTGTTTTAAGGTAAAGATGTTTAGGTCTGAATACACCCTCAGAAGCCGGTACCTGCTCAGCGGCTCCGGACCCATCTGAGGGATTAGCATCTGAGGCTCCAATACCTTGAGTATCCAGCGGCATGGCCGACTCCACATGGGAGTTGGTAGCGGCCTGTGACTCTAAAGTAGTGGGCGTCAGGGGCTGCAAAAGCACCTCACTGAGAACCGGCGACTGGTTTAGGAGAAGCTTTGTCATCGGTTCTGGGCCTCGGTTGTTTTTCTCTATCCTTTTCTTAGCGTTTTTTGTAAACTCCGGTAGTCGGATGGCTATCCGACGACATTTCAGGATAATTAAATCGGCATCCAAAAAAGTTTAAAGCAAAATCATATCGATGTTTAATAGTGCGTTGGTTAAATCTAGCACAAAACCGACAATCAGAAACATTGTGATCAGGGCCTAGGGCAAGGAATACAGTAAGAATGAAAATCCTTATGAGGTATTTGCTTCCCACAAGAAATACAATTATTAACTTTTTCTGACATCGGTCTGGAGCAAGAAAAAAAAGTTTCCCCAACAAGGTACTTGGCTTTATTGAAGACTTCGGATCTGAAACTCAAATATGAAAATCTCAGAAGTCGGCTGACCGGCACTTGCAACCTGCTTCTGCTTTGGGCACCACGCGGCAAGAAAGACTGAAGAAAATGGCATTGGCTGCTTCTTTTATACCCCTGACGTCAGGGAGGGGGCGACAGCAACCTCTCTAATGCTCAATCCATATTTTTTGCCAAATCCCACTGGAAATACCCAATGTGTACAGCATAATTTAGCATCTACAAGGATAATGTGGCAGACAAATATATATTTCCAGAACTGGCTCATGGAACATGACTCACCGTCTGCTGGATGGGCAGCAGGGCTCTGAGATGTGTCCTCTTTCTTTACAGCCACTTAAACAACATAACATCTAGTTTGGGAATGCCCCTTAAACAGAACACACTCGTTTGGGCCAGAACATACAGTAGGCCTTATTTAGATCACAGCCCACCACATTTGTATTCTCCCACGATACCCTTGGTGGAATCATTGTGCATCAACAAGAGAATCCACCCAGGAAGATTATAGGGTAAATATCTGAAGGTTTCTGCAATCTACAGTGGAGAAAGGGTTTGAGATAGGCTAGCCAGCCCTCTCACTTCGGTATCAGCTGCAAGTACTCCCTAAATACAGTCATCTTGGGGGAGAGTGGTGGCAAAAGTTTTTCCTCTTTCCTCACCCAGATCTTCTACTAGGGTGTCCCAAAGACCAGACTGGTTTGTCCTGGCCAGGGTTTTTCTTACGGTGGGGGGAAGAGGGAACAGAGCTCATTTTGCAGGGGCAGACCTGGATGAGAATCAAGGAAGAAGGAAACTATTTTGATGTAAAAACTATGAAAGAAATCTCACTGTTCTATGGACAGAAGTATAAGTCATGACTTTTATCACTGCTGGAAAAGCACCAGAAACCATGGTGCTAATGGTGGAAATGCATCAAAAGGATCAGTGTCAAAAAAGGACATCAATAATACAGGTATCTGAGATACTGAAAAGCAGGTAGAAGGATGCCAGATGTATCTGATCTGGAGCAGCATCAGGAACCAGGCTGCCAACCACTTAAACTCTGGAGCTAGTAATGGAGATGGATAATGGGGGGGGGGGGATCCAAACTTAAGCCTCTCTACACCACAGGGCAGCAAAGATTTACTTATTTTACATTTGTTTACCGGGATGGTCCAACTGGGACAGTGCCCATTTTCATCAGAGGTCTGGGCAGAAAAGCTCCAGCTTAAGCTTACATACAAAGTCATCACATCAAGTAATAGAAATTATAGACAAAAAAAAAAAAATGAGAAGTTATGTACCTACCATAACGTTCCATGTTAGTTGTCTTCTTCTCGACTTCTTTCTTGTTGGATGGGTTCGGAGCCGATCCTCGGCTCCGACTCAGCCAATACTAAAGCTCGAGAGCTATTTCCACCGGCTCGAGCCTCCCCTATATCCCACAATGCTAGGCGGTAAATACCCAGATCTCGTTGATAGCTGAAGAATAGCAGTGCTGGTCTCCTAGAGACAGAGAAAAGGGAAAATCCACCTCTATAGAAAGACTACCTGTAGAACTATCAAACAGGGGCAATAGAGGTGGTCGACGCTATGGAAGATAAAAGATCCCAAGGATCCTCTCGGTCTGTCCAGGCTAGGGGATGGAGGTGGGGCCAAGAAAGAAGGCGAGAAGAAGACAACTAACATGGAACGTTATGGTAGGTACATAACTTCTCAATGTTAAGTTGTCAATCTCGCCTTCATTCTTGCTGGATGGGACCGTGTCCCTAGCACCCTTATCCTGAGTGGCTCATCGGAACAGACTCGAGTACGGTGGAACCAAAGTTAGCCCGGTTTCTGGAGGCCATATCCAATTTATAATGTGGGATAAAGGTATGAGGAGAAGCCCATGTAGCTGCTTGACAGATGGAATCTATGGGCAGTCTGTCTTGAAATGCTACAGACGTAGCTAGTGCTCTGGTTGAATGAGCTCTAGGTCGTGATGGTAGCTTTTGGTGTCTGAGATCATAAATGAAGGAAATTACAGAGGCCAGCCATCTCGAAAGAGACACTTTGGAAACTGGAAGGCCCATCTTGCCTTCTGCATAGGATAGAAAGAGCTGGTTAGACTTCCTAAACTGTTTAGTCCTATCCAAATAATAGCGAAGCTGGAGACGAACATCTAGGAAATGTAACTTTTGTTCTGCCTTGTTGGAATAATTAGGGAAGAAAACTGGAAGGTCGATTGTCTGATTCAGATTCGCCTCAGTAAGAAACCTTTGGTAAAAAGGAAGTGTTGCTCCGAAGGGACACCCTGTCTTTGTGGAAAACTAAGTATGGAGGACGACTGCAAAGAGCATGAAGTTCAGATACCCATCTAGCAGATGTTATGGCTACTAGAAAAAGGGTTTTCCATGAAAGCAATTTCAAAAAGCAGGAAGCGGCCGGTCCGATGGGGGGGGAGAATCAAGGAGGATAGAACCAAATTTAAGTCCCACTGAGGTGGGGGGTCTCTAATTGGGGGGCTTGAGCAAAAAGATACCTTTTAGAAAGGCTTTGCAAAGGTTATGGGACTAGATGCTGGAGTCTGAAAAGCCTACATGGAAATTAGATATAGCCGCCAATTGTACTCTAATAGTAGACGAAGAAGAACCTGAGTGAAAAAGTTCTGCCAGGAAGTCTAGTATAGACTGGATAGGTGCAGTGAAAGGGTCTATGTTATTAGTTGCTGCCCAGAAGGAAAAACGTTTCCACTTGCTATTGTAAATCCTTCTTGTAGAAGACTTGTGGGAAGCTATAAGTATGTTACGGACCGAATGGGAAATTAAAGGAAGCCTGGCTAGGGTAGGAAGTGGAGCAACCAAGCTGTGAGGTTGAGAGATGGGAGGGAGTGGTGCAGCTGACCCGATTGATGGGTCAAAAGATCTGGCACTGGATCCAGATGCCAAGGCTGCTCCAACAGAAACCGGTGAAGGAACGGAAACCATATCTGACGAGGCCAGTAAGGGGCAATGAGGATCATGTCGACTCTCAATGAGGTAGCTTTCTGAATTACCTGAGAGATCAGTGGAAAGGGGGAAAAGGCATACAGAAGTCCCCGGGGCCAATCGTGGACTAGAGCGCCCCTGGCGGGTTGACCTGGTAGGGGAGAGAGGGTGAAAAAATCATGACACTTGCTGTTTTGGGGAGTAGCAAAAAGATCGCAGCAAGGTCGGTCCCATTTCTGAAAACTTTCTTCCAGCACTGACTGTTTGAGAGACCACTCGTGTGGTATGAGTATGGCCCTGCTCAACTTGTCTGCTATCACGTTGGACTTCCCGGGGATGTGCGTTGCTATCAGAAACCGCTGAGATGAGATCGCTTACTGCCAAAGTCTGAGTGCCTCTCTACATAAGGGATAAGATTTGGTTCCGCCCTGTTTGTTGATGTACCATACTACAGACATATTGCCTGTCTGAACTGCAATAGTCCCGGTGGGAAGAGAGTGCTGAAGGGCTTGCAACGCTAAAAGGACTGCTCTCATCTCCAGAACATTTATGTGCAGATGGCTTTCGAAAGGTTGCCATGTGCCCTGGGCCGTCCTGCCCTGACAATGCCCCCCCACCCAGTCAGGGAGGCGTCCGTTGTCACCGTGGCAACCGGAGGGGGGGGGCAAATGATCTGCCCTGAAGAACTTGAGGGGAGGTCATCCACCAAGTTAGATGCTTCTTGCATGATTGGGTCAGCAGAATACTGTGAGACATTGGGAGCTGTTGGAAGGACCACTGAGAAAACAGCATCTACTGGAGGATCCGCATGTGAAAGTGTGCTAGAGGCAGAAGTGTAATGGCAGCTGCCATGAGACCTAAAACCTTCAAGACAAACCTGGCTTTGATCCTGTTGCATTGAAGAAGAATGTGAACATGTTTGCGGATATCTGATACTCTTTGCTCTGTTAGTTTCGCGGAAAGATGAATTGTGTCTAAGGTGGCGCCTATAAAGGTAATAGCCTGACAAGGCAACAAGGCAGATTTTTCAAAATTTATAGAAATGCCTAGAGCTTGACAAGTATGAATGGTGTAGTCTCTGGATACGAGAAGTTGACACCTGGTGGTAGCAGTAAGGAGCCAGTCGTCCAAATATGGAAACACCTGGAATCCTTGATGTCTCAGCTGAGCCGTGACCACTGCCATGCATTTGGTTAACACTCGGGGGGGCTGTAGTGAGACCAAAGGGCAGGGCTCTGAACTGGTAGTGACTGGCTCCCAGCCAGAAGTGGAGGAATCTTCTGGAGCGTCTGTGCATCTTGATATGATAGTACGCATCCTGAAGGTCTATTGAGCACATCCAATTGTCCTGACCCAAGAAGGGTAGAATGGACTGAAGCGTGACCATCCGGAATTTTGTTTTGTTTACAGACTTGTTTAGTCTGCTGAGATCCAATATTGGTCTCCAGTCCCATCTTTTTTGGAACCAAAAAGAATTTGGAGTAGATTCCGGATCCTTGCTGGTCTGCCGGGACTGGCTGGATAACTCTTTTTGACAGCAGCTTTGATATTTCTAACGCTGCTTGTTCCCTTAGACCGGGTGGAACGTCTGGAAGGGGCCCTTTCAGTTGGGATGGGATGTGGACAAAGGGAATTTTGTAACCCTCGGATATAATCGACTGTACCCATTTGTCTTGAGTGAGGGAAAGCCAGGCTTCTGGATACAGTGATAATCTTCCCCTGACTGCCTCCGAAGGTGGACAGTCTGGCAGCTTCTCAGGGATGCTGAAAAGGTTGGTCAGAGAGAGTCTCTCTGCTACCTTGATTCTGTGGACGCCCCCCCCTGCCCCTAGGGCGGCATCTATTGTTGTTCCCCCCTCTGCCTCTTGAGGGGAACTGACTGCATGCATCAGGCGAGACTCCCTGTGATTTGCGGAACCACATTTCCCCCCCCTTCTGACCCTTGGGATATGGTCTGTAAGGGGTAGAAAACCGGACTCCCACGGCAGAGAGAGTCTTGCCATCCTGTTCGCACCTAGTCAACGTGTCCTTCACCTGAGGTCCAAACAACGCTGTACCATCAAAGGGGGAATTGGTGAAGGATACCTTCAAAGGGTCTGCACGCGGCCCTACTCGCCCCATCGGCCGCATAAGAAAGAAGCCGCATGGAGGAGTTGACGATTGAATTCAGGGTTGCCAGCTGGGAGTTCATTTGGTCTCGAAATCCCTCAGTTGTTGGATCCTGCAAAGCATCACCCATTTTCTTGATCATATCTCTCTGAAGACGGGTGAAGTGACACAAGTAGTTCAGCGAACGCATAGCAAAGGTCACTGAGGAGAACATCCGCTTACCGTACCTATCCATAGTCCTAGATTCCTTATTAGGAGGATGGATAGGTACCGAAGGATCAGCTAATTCCTTCTTAGTGGCTGCGGCCACCACCATAGCATCAACAGAGACGCCCTTGGATAAGAATTATTTGTCCTTAGGAGCTGTAATAAACTTGGACGGTCTTCGTGGGGTAGGTTCCACTGTATCAGGGGTTGTCCACGCCTTCCTTGCCACCACTTCCATGAGGGGGTCAAAGGGAGGAGATACCCAGGAGGTGGAAGGGCGAGAGCCAAAAGCCTCAAGATAGACTGACTCGTCCTCTGAAGGGTTAAGGGTGGACCAGTTCCCCCTCTGTTTAAGGATCTCAAGGATGTCTGAAAAGGAGACATCCTCACAGGAGGACCATGGGGACCCTTCAGACTCATCCAAGTCGGTATCTGAGGTGATAGACTCAGGGGAGTCAATATGCTTCCTCTTGCATTGTTTCTTCCGAGGGGGTTCCCCTAAAGGATCAGGAGAAGCCTCGGAAGAGGAGGATATTCCCAGTGGGGAAACTTGAGATGTTGGCTCTCTATGGTCTGGGATGAGAGGGTGGGTAGAGACCATTGCAGGCACTGTAGAGGGAGGAGCTGAGGGAGCCGACCATGGAGCAGACACCGGGTCTAGCATGTTCCGCATGACCTCGAAGGTGCCCCGATAAGGCAGGGCCGAAGATCCCCACTCCGAAGAGACGAGGACTCCTCCCGGCACCGAAAGGGACGGCTCCGAGGCCAATGTCAGGGCCGAGCTCACCAGCGCCGAGGCTCCGAGAGGGAGAACGGGCTCGGACAAGGGTCCGATGCCACTCGCCCCCTCGGAGCTGATGAGGGAAGCCCGGTGCCCAAATCCCTCGAAGGAGGAGATCGGAGCCGACGACGGAGCCAAAAGTGGAAGTATCGGCTCTGACGCACCGACAGTCATTGCTCTGAGAAGCTCCATCTCCGAAGTCATGGGAATCGGAGGAGGAACTGAGGAAGGGATGGGTATAGCCACTGACCGTTGGGTAAGGCTATGCAGTATTTGGGCTAGTGCCTGGGACTTGAGAAGTCTGCTCACCACCCTCTCTAAATCATGGTCAGACAGTCTGGAGGACTGAGAGGAGTGGGACCTATGGCTCCTCTCTGATAATAGTGGAGATCCTGGGGCCGAGTGGATAGAGCCAATGGAAGGGGATCTAGACCTCTTTCTAGTAGGTGGCTCCGACAAAACTGTTGGAGCCATCTGAGTCTCGGACTTCTTGAAACCGGCCGGAGCCGAGGTGACCATTTTAGTCTTAGAGACATCGGCTCCAGAAGGAGTCTATGTCGAAGAAACCTTAGAGCCACCAGCGGACGGCTCCGAAGCTGGAGCTGAAGGCTTGGAAGGCTTTCTTGACACTGTCTGGGTCAGGGAGCCTTCAGGCTTTAATAAGCCTCTCAGTATTAATTTATTCTTGCGTTCCTGCAGGACTCTTGGACTGAAAGCGTGGCAGACAGAACAAGAGTCCTGCAGATGCAAAGGTCCCAGGCAATATACACAAGAAGTGTGACCGTCTGTCAGAGACATTTTCTGACAGCACAAGTCACACTTCTTAAAGCCTGAGACCTTAGAGTCTTTAGACATCTCAAACAAAAACTTTGAGACACAGACACACCTGTTAAGGGGAAAATAATCCAACCACTCCCACAAAAAGTATGACTAAGGGGAAGGGAGGAGGGCCCGAAGGCCTAGAGTATAAACAGGGATAAACGGGAAAAACAATTAGGGGAACCCGAAGAAAACTAGGGATAGTTAACTAAAGAACTGTAAGGAAAACTATTCTAAGAAAAAAATAAGGGGTTTTGAAGATTTACAACTATAAAAAGTCACTAACCTTCAGAGCCGGTAGAAACAAGCACCTCGTAGCTAAAGCGGCAAACGAGATCTGGGTATTTACCGCCTAGCATTGTGGGATATAGGGGAGCCTTGAGCCGGTGGAAATAGCTCTCGAGCTTTAGTATTGGCAGAGTCGGAGCTGAGGATCGGCTCCGAACCCATCCAGCAAGAATGAAGGCAAGATTGACAACTTAACATTGAGTGTTAACACATTTACAGGATAAAAATTTAAAAACAAAAATATATAAATAGTATCAAATAGAAATAGATACTTGAATATAGGCAAATATATGGTTGCAGTTATATGTGGAGGAACACAGCATTAGTTAGGAAATTAAGTAGGGAGAATCACTTGGGCAAAGAAGTGCATAGTTAGTACTACTTCCGTGGTGAGAGTTGCAGCTAGGAATGTAACTACTTATAGAAAAGTAGTGTTAGAAGGGATATGTTAACAGAGTTAGCACATTTAGACAAATTGTATAAGTAGTGCTAAGTTAATAATTAACCTGCAGTGTTAACATCTGCAAAGCCAAGATTCAAATGAGTGTCTTGAGAGATATTTTGAAAGGATTACAATTACTTATGGATCTAATACTATGGTGCAGTGGTTAGCATTGTCGCCTCATAGCAAGAGGCTCTCCCATTCGATTCTCGGCTGGAGTGCCTTCTGTGTGGAGTCTGCATGTCCTCCCCGCGGTAGAGTGACGCTAAAGACATGCAGGTAGGTGCGAGCGTGAATGGGTGTGCCTTCTTTGAAGGTTGGGTGTTGGGCTGGCAACTCGGCACCGTAAAAATCCACTGCCACTCATGAGCAGACCGGAGTTCCGCTGTGGCGACCCCTAACCGGGAAAATCTGAAAGACTTTATTTTATGGATCTAATACTATGTGGAAGGGTATTCCAACTTTTGGCAACAAGGTTAAAGAGAGCTACCTGCTGCATTGGATACTTTGGTTACCTGCAGTAAGTCTTTGTTAGATGATTGAAGATTATGAATGTTAGAATAGGGTTGTAGAAGATTTTTTAAGGAAGGTACATTGTCAAGATTGTGCATTATTTTGTGAGCCATTATTAATTGGTTATAGTTCATAACATGAAAAGGTGCTAGGATCCGCTACATAACACAAGCACTCAGGTCACTCCAAAGCAAATACAAATATGACTCAGTCATTGTACATGCTGGTGTGAATGACCTGAGACGTACCTCCCTGGACTACATGAAAAGAGACATAGAGGAGCTCTCTGATCATGTAGCCCAGGCTGGTATGACCCTGACCTTGAGCAGCATCTTACCCTCACCTAGAATGATGCCACAGTACAAAGACAAAATGATCAATTTTAACAATTGGCTAAACTTTTGGTGTCATTCAAAGGGGATCCAGTGTCTGTCAGCCTGGGATGACATGCTTGACAAGCCATGTTGCTTCGCTAGGGACGGCTTGCACCTGTCACCACTGGGCTTTCGGATATTGGCAAAGGCTCTTGCCACCCCCATAGTGCCTTTTTTAGGCAAGGCTCAAAAGTCAAACCCACCCCCATAGACAGCACAAGGAAAGTACAGTTTTGTACCTACCATAAATGTAGATGCCCGATAGGTATGCATCTGCAGTCATAACATATGGGTTTTCCTGCCTCAGGCAGCCCTTCGGTCAGCCGGATTCCAAAGTCTGGGTCTGGCCTCAGCTGATGTCGTACTTTCCCCGATGTCAAAGCGTCTGGGGTATAAAAGCATCAGCCGACGCCATTTTCCTCAGTTTTTCTTGCCCCAGATGCCAGGTGCCCTCTAGGAAGGCTAAATTTGGATAAATGCTGAAAAGTTACAAACATTTGCAAATTATATACATGAATAAACAAACAAATACACCATAACAGATTCCCCCAGCTAGCTAAAAGAGGGGTAAGCACCCTAGGAATACCACAGAGGGGAAGGAGAGAGGGTAATCCTGACTGCAGATGCATACCTATCGGACATCTACATTTATGGTAGGTACAAACCTGTTCTATGTCCTTCAAGGATGCATCTGCAGTCATAACATATGGGTAGAATACCATAGCCAATCTGGGGGTGGAGGTACTAAGAAAAGGATGGTGTAGTTAAGATCCCCTGCAGGACTGCAGTTGCAAACCCTGCTCTGGATCTAGAGTACAAAGGAAGATTGTAATGCTTGGCAAATGTATGCACGGAGGTCCAAGTAGCAGCTTCTAAAATGTCCTTGGTAGCCACCCCCCGTAGGAAGGCTGTAGTGGTGGCCGCGGCTTTTGTGGAGTGAGGCCTGATATTTTCAGGAACTGTCTTTCCATGAAAGGAGTAGCAAAAGCGAATGCAATTTCCTATCCATTTGAAATCGTCTGTTTGGAAATTGCTCTTCCTTGCACCCCAGCTGCATATGCTACAAAAAGTTGGTCAGTTTTTCTGCTAGTTTTTGTTCTGTCCAAGTAGTAGCATAGTTGTCTGTGTATATCCAGGGTGTGCAAAAGTTTTTCCCCTTTATTCTGTGGATTAGGGAAGAACGTAGGCAAGTGAATAGCTTGGTTCAAGGATACCTTAGATACCACCTTTGGCATAAAAGTAGGATTGGTTCTTAGTGACACTCTGTCCTGGTGGAAAATAAGAAAAGGCTGCACTGCCATTAATGCTTGTAACTCAGATACTCTTCTTGCTGAAGTGATTGCCAGAAGGAATGCAGTTTTCCAAGATAGAAACTGTAGATCCGCTGATGCTGCTGGTTCAAAAGGAGGTAGTGTCAGTTTTCCAGCACAAAGTTGAGATCCCAGGCAGGTAGAGGGGGTCTTATTGGAGGTTTAACATTTTTGATCCCTCTCAGAAATTGTCTGAGGAGAGGGTGTGAGAAGATAGGTGGATCCACATTGTATTCTGCTGAAATTGCTGAAGCATGAATCTTAATGGAAGAATAAGACAGGCCATTGTGGAACAATTCTGCTAAATATTCTAGGATATGTGCTAGGTTTGCCACTGTGACATCTGTGCCCTTTGATGTGCTCCAAATGAGAAATCTCTTCCATTTAGCTGAGTATGTCTTCCTTGTGGAAGGCCTGCGAGCCTCCAGGATAATGTCCTTCACCCTCTGAGATAAAACAGTTTGATTGGGATTTAAGGAATTTTCCAGGCAGTTAGCTGCAATGTTTTCAAGTTGGGATGCAGGGTCTTGAAATTGTTCTGCGTTAGAAGAGGCCATAGGGGGAGAGGCCATGATTTTGCCTGAGACATGCTTCTCAATAGTGGATACCAGTGCCGTCTTGGCCAGTCTGGAGCTATTAGTATCACTTTTGGCTGTTCCTCCCTGATCTTCAGTAGAACCTTGTGCATCAATGGGAGAGGTGGGAAGGCATAAACTGTTAGGGCTTTCCAGCTGAAAGAGAGTGAGTCCACCCTCCAAGCTTGTGGGTGGTATGTCCTTGCGCAGAATGTCTTCAGTTGATGGTTGAGTGGGGAGGCGAACAGATCTATCTCCGGCATTCCCCACGTCTTTGTTATGAGTTTGAAGATGTCTGGGTGCAGCATCCATTCGTGTGCATCCATAGTAGTTCTGCTTAGGCTGTCCGCCAGTGCATTTTCTTTCCCTGGCACAAATTGGGCCTGTAGTTGGATATTGAGATTCAGGCATAGATCCCACAGATTCATAGCCATCCGGCATAGCGGGTAAGAATGTGTGCCTCCCCGTTTGTTTATGTACCACATGACCGTGGCGTTGTCTGTCCTTATTAACAGATGTCCTTGTTGGAGGAAGGGTTTGAATGCCTCGATTGCATGCCTCACTGCCAGCATTTCCTTTTGGTTTATGTGCATGCTTAGCTGCCCTTGAGGCCATAGGCCTTGGATGCATTTGTCCTCCATGTGTGCTCCCCATCCTCGGTCCGAGGCGTCCGTGGTGATGGTCTGCCTTGTTTTTGGTTTGTTGAAAGGCAACCCTCTGTTGGACTGGCAGGCCTGAGCCCACCGCAGGAATTCCTTTTGAAGGCATGGAATGATTGGTATCATGGTTTCTAAACTGTGACTGTGTTGAGACCATACACTCCTTAGGTACCATTGTAATTTCCTCATATGCAGTCTGGCATGTGGGATTAGAATTATGCAGGAAGCCATGTAACCCAGGGCCTGCAGGATTTTCCTTGCAGTAAGCTGAGTTTGTCTTGTCAAAATCATGAAGTAATTTGGAAGTTGTTTTTGCTTTTCTTCTGTGAGAAAGGCCATTTGGGTGTTTGTGTCCAGATTTGCACCCAAAAAGGTGATCCTTTGGGATGGTACTAGTCTTGACTTTTGGATGTTGACTGTGTATCCCAAGGCCTGTAACAGGTGTATGGCATAGGCCAAGTCCTTTAACAATTTCTTCTTCTTGTCCGCTTGTATTAGGCAGTCGTCCAGGTATGGATAAATTTGAATTCTCTGTAGTCTGCAATGTGCAACTACTGATGCCAGGCATTTCGTGAATACTCTGGGCAGTAGATAAGCCAAAGGGCAATGCTGAGAATTGATAATGCTCTGATCCTGCAAGAAATCTGAGGTGTCTTCTGCAACTTGGTCAGATAGGGACGTGCAGGTATGCCTCCTTGAGATCTAGAGTCACCAGCCAAGACTCCTTGCCCAACATGGGAATAAGTTGCTGTAGGGTCAGCATTTTGAATTTTGGCACAATGAGATAAGTGTTCAGTGTGGACAGGTCGAGAATAGGCCTCCATTGATTTTCTTTTCTTGGTACAAGGAATAGTCTGGAGTAAAATCCTTGGCCTTGTTCTGAACATGGTACCTTTTCTATAGCTTTCATCTGAAGTAAATTGCTGATTTGTTTTAAAGCCTCTGCCTTCTGATTTGGTGGAAGGTTTGGCATTCCACTTCTTTTTGGCAAAGTGTGGAAGTGAAACCTGTATCCTTTGTCTATTATTTGCAATGTCCATGTATCCTTTGTAATATAATGCCAGTTTTTTGAGAATAAAGCCAGCTTTCCGCCCAAGGGTGCTTCCAGTTGATCCCTGGTAGGCGGAATCAAAGTCAAGTCATTGAGTCTGTCCTGTAGTAGTGGTGGTTGTTGTAGCTGTTGCACTACTCCTCTGGTTGGCAGGCTGCCACTGACGGCCTCTGTTGGAGCCCTTCGATTGACCTCTGCCTCTAGAGCGCCTGTTCCTGCCTCTCTGGGCTCTGTCCGAGTCTGGAAAGGACCAATTCTTTGTAGGCCAGTTTCTGCTGAATCTCGGTGGTTGAACTTGCAGGAAATCTTTTAACTGTTTGCACAAATTTTGCTTTTTCTTCAACCTTTTTTAGAATCTCCTGAGCAGGGGAGCCAAATAAATTTTGTTTCTCCATTGGAGCATCGAGGAGTTTAGCTTTGACATGGTCTGGCAAAGATTGCTCCTTCAGCCAGGCATGCCTCTAATAACTGCCCCAGTCATAGCTGATCTAAATGAAGCCTCCAGTGCATCATAGCCACATTTTAAGAAATGATTACTAACCTGTTGTGAGTTATGTACCAAATCCTGAAGGGATTTACGGTCTAGGGGTTCAGGAGAAGAAAGTTTCTTATTCAGTTCATCTAACAAATACTCTCGGTACTGTATCATATGGAATTGACAGTTTAATGCCCTGACAGAAAGAGTTGCAGATGTATACACCTTCTTGCCCCATCTCTCTAAAGCTCTAGACTCTCTTTCAGAGGGTAGGGGATTTTTGGCAGTAGCGGCTGCAACCCCTTTAGGGCCCTGAGAAATCGTTTCTGGGTCTGCAGAATGGGCTTTATACAGATGGAAATGAGAATCCGGGACCCTGTAATATCTGTCAGGTTTGGCAGGGGCCGGAGGAAGAGTATCAGGGGCTATACTGACATCATTGTACACATCATCAATTACATTTAGAACAGGAGGTATAGCTAAGGGCCTATGCTGAGGCAAATGCAAAAAGGTCCTTAATCTTTTTCTAGAATCAGAGAAATCCTGACCTTGCCATTGAAAGTGCTCTCTCATGGAGTGTAAAGTCTCCCCAAAGGAAAACTCTTCAGGAGGGAGGCCGAAGGGATAGATTCCTCTGCATCTGAATCCTCATAAGGCGAGTAAGCCCCTTCCTGGTGGTCTGAGAACTCAGATCCATCCGTGGAATCATCTGAGGAGTGGGGTTCAGAGGGGTCAGTCCTGGGCCTTTTGTCTGGAGGAGGTTGAGAGGCCCTGTCTGGGTGAGGTTGTGAACCCCTTAATTAAGGAGATAAGGTCCTCAGCCAGGCTGAGGATCTGTGAACTAGAGGAAGGCCTCTGGGGTGTAGATTTGGCAGGCAAAGCTTTTGAAAGTTTGGCAGCTTTAGCCCTAGAAAAGGCCTTAATGGATATAGAAGCTGGGGGCCTAGCTGCCCCACGTGCAGGGGTAGAAATGTCCAAAGGTATGGTGTCGGACAATTCCTGAACACTAGCTTCGGTAGGTAGTTCTGAAGCCGACTCAGCCGGGGCCTCTCAGGCCTCGGTGGTCGGAAGTATGGTTTTGGAAGAAGGAATCGCCGAGGACTCGGTTTCGGCCGAAACAGAGACACTCGCGGTAGACCTAGCCGTGGTTTCAGCCGAAACCGTGGGCCGCGAGTGTCAGTCCTTTTCCTTACGTTTTTTGACCACATGCGAAGTCGGAGTCTCCGATGGCATTTTATAAGCAAAAGCGGCTCCAAAAAATTCCTCTGCAAGCCGACCGGCGCCTAAGAGTTCGTCGGTTGAAGGAGGCACAGGCTAAACAGGCCGATACGTCGTGGTCTCGGCCTAAGCAAAGAAGGCACTAAGAATGGAAATCCTTATGAGGTATTTGTTTCCCACAAGTTAAACAATTATTTACTTTGTCTGACATCGGCTGAGGCAAGAAAGAGTCCCCAACGGGTACTTAGCTTTTTCAAATCTTCGGTAGCTGAAATCTCTGGATCTGACCGACCGGCACTTGCGAACAGCTTCTGCTTCGGGCACCGTGCGGCAAGAAAGACTAAGGAAAATGGCGTCTGCTGATGCTTTTATACCCCAGACACTCTGACGTCGGGGAAAGTGCGACATCAGCCGAGGCCAGACCCAGACTTTGGAATCCGGCCGACTGAAGGGCTGCCTGAGGCAGGACAACCCATATGTTATGACTGCAGATGCATCCATGAAGGACATCAAGAAACTAAGGGTAATGCTGCTAAACGCCAGAAGTCTTAACCTCAAGATGCACGCACTCGAAGCTCTCCTCAGTATGGAGAACATTGATATCTGTGCAGTGACAGAAACCTGGTTCAAGGCTCCAGAGAGCACCCCAGCACTACCAGGCTATACTTCATATCATGCTTTTTGGCCCCAAAACCCAGACCGAACCACAAAAGGAGGGGGAGTTTCCATATTTATCAAGGATATCCACACCTCCAGGTTAGTGGCATTGCACGAAGTATCGGAGACCATCCATGTGCAACTAACAGTGGGCAAGACTGCTTTTCAGTTTATAGCATCCTACAGACAACCCTCTCAAAGTCAGGAATCCCACTCTGCTTTCCTGAAAACATTGGAGAACATGAAGATCTCTCCGAACACCATTATATTGGGCGACTTCAACTACCCAAACATTGACTGGGAGCACTACTCAAGCCCCAGAACCTTAGCCCAAAGGTTCCTGGAAATTATAAACTCAAACTGTCACCACTCCCACAAGAGGGGACAACATACTAGACAGTACAGTTTTGTACCTACCATAAATGTAGATGTCCGAACTGGATAGCATCTGCAGTCATAACAACTGGGTTGTCCTGTCGTCAGGCAGCCCTTCAGTCGGCCGGATTCCAAAGTCCGGGTCCGGCTTCGGCTGATGTCGCACTTCACCCGTCGTCATCTCTGCTGGTCTTCGGGTATAAAGGCATCAGCCGACGCCATTTTCTTCAGTGTTTCTTGCCCCAGATGCCAGTTGCCCTCCCTGGAAGGCTAAATTTTGGATAAATGCCAATGTTTGCAAAAGGATAGAAGGCAAACTCAGAAAATAAGCATGTATGTACATATATACAAACAAATACACCATAAGAGACTCCCCCCACCAGCTAGCTATTAGGAGGGTAAATACCCTAGGAGTACCATAGAGGGGAAGGAGGGAGGGTAATCCTGACTGCAGATGCTATCCAGTTCGGACATCTACATTTATGGTAGGTACAAAACTGTACTATGTCCTTCATGGATGCATCTGCAGTCATAACAACTGGGTAGAATACCATAGCCAACTAAGGGGGGAGGAAAAAATAGATTATGGTGTGGTTAGGATCCCTTGCAGTACAGCAGTGGCAAACCCTGCTCGGGATCTGGAGTACAAAGGTAAATTATAATGCTTGGCAAATGTATGCACGGAGGTCCAAGTAGCCACCTCAATAATGTCCTTGGTTGCCACTCCTCGTAAGAAGGCTGTGGTAGTGGCTGTTGCCCTTGTAGAATGAGGCCTTATGTTCTGTGGAATTGGTTTTCCATGGAAGGAGTAACAGAATCGTATGCAATTTCCTATCCATTTGGAGATTGTCTGTTTGGAAATAGCTTTTCCTTCTCTTCCTGTTGCATAGGCTACAAAAGCTGGTCAGTTTTTCTGTGACTTTTGTTCTGTCCAGGTAGTAGCGTAACTGTCTATGTACATCCAAGGTATGCAGCATTCTTTCCCTCTGTTTTGTGGGTTGGGAAGAAGGTAGGTAGGTGGATTGCCTGGTTTAAAGACACTCTGGATACCACCTTAGGCATAAATGTAGGATTAGTCCTCATGGACACTATCTTGGTGGAAGATTAGGAAGGGCTGTACTGCCATTAGGGCCTGAAGTTCAGACACCCTCCTTGCTGCGGTTATTGCCAGTAGGAAAGCAGTTTTCCACGATAGATGCTGTAGCTCTGCTGTTGCTGCTGGCTCAAAAGGTGCGAGTGTCAGCTTGTCTAGCACAAAGTTCAAATCCCAAGCTGGCAATGGTGGTTTCCTAGGGGGTTTTACATTCTTAATCCCTCTGAGGAACTGCCTGAGTAAAGGATGTGAAAAGACAGGTGGATCAAAGCTGTATTCTGCTGAAATAGCTGATGCATGTATCTTGATGGAGGGGTAGGACAGGCCTGTATGCAGAAGTTCTGCCAAATACTCCAGAATGTTAGCCATATCTATATTTGACACATCCTTTCCTCTTTCAGCACTCCAAATGACAAATCTTTTCCATTTTCCTGCATAGTTCCTTCTTGTTGAAGGTCTGCGGGCTTCAAGGATAATGTCTTTCACCCTTTGGGAAAGTTCTGGATTAGTTGTTGCTATGTAATGTTCCATGCAGTCAGTTGCAACGTTTTTAGGTTTGGATGCATGATGTTGTAGTTGTTCTGAGTTAACATCAAAGGCCTGAGGGGTATTGACCACATCTTGTCCCGAGACATGCTCCTTAGCAATGGGTACCAGTGTTGTCTTGGCCAGTTTGGAGCTATCAGGATTATCGTTGGACGCTCCTCCTTGATTTTAGTAATACCTTGTGTAGCAAGGGAAGAGGTGGGAATGCATATGCTGTCAGACCTTTCCAGCTGAAGGAGAGAGTCCACTTTCCATGCAAGTGGGTGGAATGTCCTTGTGCAGAATTTTTGAGCTGGTGATTGAGAGGCGAATAGATCTATCTGTGGCATTCCCCATTTCTTTGAGATGGTCTTGAAGATGTCCGGGTGTAGCATCCATTCGTGAGCATCCGAGGTGGTTCTGCTTAACATGTCTGCTAGAGTATTCTCCTTTCCTGGTACGAATATTGCCTGTAACTGGATGTTGTAGCTGAGTGCCAGGTTCCAAAGGTCCAAGGTCATTCTGCACAGGGGTATGAATGAGTGCCTCCCTGTTTGTTGATGTACCACATGACAGTGGTGTTGTCTGTCCTTATCATCAATTGGCCTTCTTTGAGGAATGGTCTGAAGTTTTGGATTGCCAGTTTTACTGCCAGCATTTCTTTTAGGTTGATGTGTAGGTGAAGCTGGTCCTGCGTCCATAATCCTTGTACACATTTGCCCAGCATGTGAGCCCCCCATCCTAGGTCTGAGGCATCTGTTGTGATGGTTTGGCTTGCTTGATAGTTGTGAAAGGGTAGGCCTGGGTTTGACTGGCATGCTTGAGCCCACCATAGGAACTCCTGTTTTAGGCATGGTATTAGTGGAATTTCTGCTTCTAGGCTGTGCCTGTGTTGGGACCATAAATTCTTTAGGTACCACTGTAGTTTTCTCATATGTAGCCTGGCATGTGGAACTAAGATTATGCATGATGCCATGAAGCCCAGGGCCTGCAGAACTTTTCTTGCTGTTAGCTTGTTCCGTCTTGTTAGTGCCAAGAAGTAAAGAGGGAGTTCTTTTTGTTTTTCTGTAGTTAGGAATGCCATTTGTTTTACTGTGTCCAATTCCACGCCCAAGAATGTCCTTGTTTGGGATGGTATCAGCCTTGACTTTTGTAAATTGACTGTGTATCCCAGAGCTTGTAGCAAGTAAATGACCCTTTGTAAATCTGTTGTCAGCTTGCTTGGGTTGTCCCCTTGTAGCAGACAGTCGTCCAGGTATGGATAAATTTGAATTCCCTGTAGTCTGCAGTGGGCGATCACTGATGCCAGGCATTTTGTGAATACTCTGGGTGCAGTAGATAAGCCAAAGGGCAATGCTGAGAATTGATAGTGCTCTGATCCTGCAAGAAATCTGAGGTATCTTCTGCAAATTGGTCGGATGGGGACGTGCAGGTATGCCTCCTTGAGATCTAGAGTTACCAGCCAACACTCCTTGCCCAGCATGGGAAGAAGTTGCTGTAGAGTCAGCATTTTGAATTTTGGGACAATGATATATGTATTTAAGGTGGACAGGTCGAGAATAGGTCTCCAACTTTTTCCTTTCTTGGAACTAGGAATAGTCTGGAGTAAAATCCTTTGCCTTGTTCTGTTCTTGGAACTCTTTCCACAGCTCTCATCTTTGTTAATTGCATTATCTGTTGTAGAGCTTCTGTTTTTGATTTGGAGGCAGGTTTGGCATTCCTCTTTTGACTGGTAAAGTGTGGAAGTGGAACCAGTAACCTTGGTCTATGGTTTGCAAAATCCACTTGTCTTTTGTGATATAGTGCCAGTTCTTTGAAAATAAGGTTAATTTTCCGCCTAATGGTGCTGCTATTTGTTCCCTGGTAGGCGGAGTTAGAATCAAGTCACTGTTGTTGTGCTGTTGTAGTGGTAGTGGCTGTGTCTGTGCCTCTGTTATTACCTTGCCACTGTCGTCCTCTGTAGGCACCCCCTCTGGGTTGATTTCTGCCTCTGGAACGTCTATTCCTGCCTCTTTGGGATCTTGTGGAGTCAGGAAAGGACCAGTTTTGGCAGGCCAGTTCCTGCTAAACCTTGGGGGCTGAACCTGCAAGAAATCTTTTACTGTTTGGACAGATTTTGCCTTTTCTTCCATTTTCTTCATTACCTGTTGGGCAGGCGTACCAAACAAACTGGCCTTATCCATAGGAGCATCTAATAACTTAGCTTTAACATGATCCGTAAGACCTGTTCCTTCAGCCATGCATGTCTTCTAATCACTGTGCCAGTCATGGCTGATCTAAATGAAGCCTCCAGTGCATCATAGCCACATTTCAGTGAATGGTTACTAACCTGTTGTATGTTATTTACCATCTCTAATACATATTTCTTATCTATAGAGTCATCAGAGGATAGCTTTTAGTTAACTGATCAAGCATAAACTCTTGGTATTGTATCATGTGAAACTGACAGTTTAAAGCTCTGGCTGAGAGAGTAGCTGAGGTGTAAACCTTTTTGCCCCATCTGTCTAAAGACCTGGCTTCCCTTTCAGAAGGAATAGGATTTTTTGCTGTGGTCGAGGCTACTGCCTTAGGCCCCTGGGATATAGTTTCGCGGTCTGCAAGTGGGGCCTTGTATAGGTGAAGATGGGTGTCTGGTACCCTGTAAAATCTATCTGGTTTGGCAGGGGCTGGAGGTAAAGAATCTGGTGCAGTGCAGACATCATTAAAAGCATCGTCCACAACAGATAGGACAGGAGGTATAGCTAAGGGCCTATGTTGTGGAAGGTGCAGAAAAGTCCTAAGTCTTTTTCTGGAATCTGAGTAATCCTGTTGCTGCCATTGGAATTGTTCTCATGGCATGCAAGGTTTCCCCAAAGGAGAATTCTTCTGGAGGGGAAACAGCTGGGATGGATTCTTCAGCATCTGAGTCTTCATAATTGGAGAAAGGAGCCTCTGGCTGGTCTGTAATATCTGAGTCATCCGCAGAATCATCAGAGGACCCAGGCTCTGGGGGCTCTGCTCTAGGTCTCTGGGGGCTGCGAGGCCCTGTCTGGGTGAGATTGAGATCCCCTAATTAAGGTTATTAAATCTTCTGCCAGAGTAAGCATTTGTGCACTAGAAGTGGGCCTGGTTGAGGGGGGCTTAACAGGCACTGATTTAGTAGACTTGGCTGCTTTAGCCCTGGCAAAGGCCTTAATTGACATGGCTGCAGGAGGCCTAGCAGCACCACGTGCTGGGGTAGAGACATCCAAAGGGATGGTGTCTGACAAGTCACTAGGAACCACTGTAGTAGGTAAAATATCTGAGGTCGATTCAAGTAATGTAGCAGGAACCTCAGTAGTCGTCATAGATTCAGCTGTGCTTTGATCAGTTTTCTCGGTTTCGGCCGAAACCGAGACACTCACGGTTTGCTTAACCATGGTTTCGGCCGAAACCATGGACCGCGAGTGTCGGTCTTTTTCTTTGCGTTTTTTACAATTTGGGAAGTCGGAGGATCCGACGGCATAATGTACGCAAAATCAGAACCGAAAAACTGTTCAGCAAACTCCGACCGACGCCTGGCGTTGCCGGTTGAATGAAGCACAGGCCAAACAGGCTGCTACGTCGTGGTCTGGGCCTAAACAAGGCAAACAGTAAGAGTGGAAATCTTTATGAGGTATTTGTTTCCCACAAGTTAAACAGTTATTGACTTTTTCTGACATCGGCTGAGGCAAGAAAGAGTCCCCAACGGGTACTTAGCTTTTAGAAGTCTTGAGTAGTATTCGTAGTAGTAATCTCTGGATCCGACCGACCGGCACTTGCGAACAGCTTCTGCTTCGCCACGCGGCAAGAAAGACTGAAGAAAATGGCGCCGGCTGATGCCTTTATACCCGAAGACCAGCAGAGATGACGTCGGGTGAAGTGCGACATCAGCCGAAGCCGGACCCGGACTTTGGAATCCGGCCGACTGAAGGGCTGCCTGACGACAGGACAACCCAGTTGTTATGACTGCAGATGCATCCATGAAGGACATCTGATCATTACCAACATGGGGACTCTATGCTCCACACCAGAAGTATATCCCTCATTGGTAAGATCAGACCATAAACTAATTTCACTGGATGTCCACATCCCGACCCCACCCCAGCCCAGAAAACCACAGTGAAAAACTTCTCTAAAGCGAAGTGGAATCCTTCAAGGCCCCAGGGCCAGTGGAAACTACGGCCCAAACTGCAGACTCCTATATAAACGCATTCTACGGACATCTCCAGGAATGCATGGATCCTGCTATCCCAAACAAAACCAAGACCCAATCATCCAAAGGCAGGCATCCAGTCTGGTGGACCCCTGCCATAAATAAACTGTACAACAGAAGGAGGAAGCTACTACATGATAGAGCAAAATCCCTAATAGGGAAGGCATCTCTGATCAGTACTAGCAAAAAATTACGATCCCTCATAAAATCCTCCAAGGCCAGCTTCGAGAGAAAAATTGCACAGGACACCAAAGACAATCATAAGGCTTTTTTCAGTTATGTAAGCAATCATAAGGCTTTTTTCAGTTATGTTAGAAACCTGGGATGCAACTCCCAGACTTGTTCTGAGTTGTTTCTAAACGACAAAAAATACACTGAACCCACAGACATCGCCAATATCCTGGCAGACAGGTTCAGTGCAAAATCCCCCCCCCCCCCAAAAGAGCAAGTATCTATCCTGGCAGAGGGCTGCCTCCCAAACATCTCTGATGCTCAGGTGAAGGCTGCCCTCTCCAAAGCAAAAAACACTGCTTCCATGGGACCAGATGGCGTCCCAGGTTGCGTCCTACATGAACTCCAAGAGGAACTAATCCCTCAAATAAAACAGCTATACAATCTCAGCCTCACTACAGAATATGTGCCCACAGAATGGCGTACAGCAACAGTGGTCCCACTCCACAAAGGTGGAGCCTCTACGGACCCTGGAAACTATCGCCCCATAAGTCTGACTAGCTTAGTCTGCAAAGCTATGGAGAGGATCATCATGGAGTTCATAAACAAAGACATTGGGGACCTACAGACACTAGATCCTACCCAGTTCGGCTTTGTCAAGGGCAGATCCTGCCTTTTGAACCTGGTTGACTTCTTCAAAACAGTTACCAAAGCCATAGATGAAGGGAAGGTAGTCCACACAGCTTATCTGGACCTTACAAAGGCATTTGACACAGTACCCCACTCGGGCATCATAGATGAGCTATCCAGCTTAAATATAAACCCCTATGTCACAAGATGAGTCGCAAACTGGCTCAAAGACAGAACCCACAGAGTGAGAGTTGCTGGAGCCATGTCAGACTCGAAACCGGTCACAAGTGGCATCCCACAGGGTTCTGTCCTGGGACCACTCTTGTTCGGTATATACTTTTCCGAGGTACAGGCAAACGTGGGAGGACTATGGCTCACCAAGTTCACAGACGACTGCAAACTGGGTGCCATAATCAACTCTCCAGCTGACACAAACATCCTTCAAAAAGGTCTCAGAGACAGATAACTGGTGCCAGCACCATGGTTTAAAGCTAAATGCCAAAAAATGTATAGTCATACCCTTTGGCAAAAACAATGTGCCCACAAATTACCACATAGGCGGAAACCCATTAAGTACAGAGAAAGTTATTTGGGACCTGGGGACCCAAGTTGATAGCAAATTTTCCTTTGAAAACCACATTGCCAAAGTGGTTAGAAAGACCTTCTACACAGCCCACCTCATCACGAAGGGTTTCGCATCTAGATCAAGAAAGGTAATCGTGCCCCATTATTCATCCCTCATCAGGCCCATCATAGAATACAATGCCCCTTTTGGGATGTACCTTACCCGACACCTGCAGCAATTAGAAAGACCCCAAAAGTATCTCACCAAGAGGATCAAGGGTCTCAAACAGATGCCATATGCTGCTCGGTTAAAAAAACTCCAGCTCTACTCAGTTGCATACCGCCTACTTCGAGGCGATCTATGCCTGACATACAAAGCTATGTCAAATCTAGAATTAATGGACATGCTCCACCTCAGTAAATCTAAATCCCTTAGAGCCACACGCTTGAGGGACTTGAACCTCAGCACAGAAATAAATAGAACTTGCTGGAGGGACAGGTTCATAACCCAGAGGCTCCCTTCGCTCTGGAATAGAATTCCAGTTCATGTGAGGCAGAGCACCTCACTAAATCTCTTCAAGAAGAATCTCGATAGGTGGATGGGGGATCGTAGGTTTGTCCCAGGGATTACTCCCGTGTCACTATTAGACAGAGGCACAGTAAACTAAACCTTAAAAAGGGCACAGTATACTCAAATCAAGGGGTGGCGTAAGCCATACAGAATTGGGCTAGGCTTATAATTGCCCCAGGGCAGATAGCCTAGTATGAACCTATGAGATAGTTCCAACCACGAAAGATTTTTGAGACATTGATGGTGATGGGTTGAATGTGTGGAATCTGTTGCAAATGTGGCAATCTTATTGTAACACGATTCTAATTTACTTAGTTCTGACTTTTTGAGGTTGGTTAAGTATGGGGGATGCATACAAGAGTGAGGAGAGAAGTTCTAGCTATGGCCATTCTTGCAGCATCTGTTGAGAATTTTTTGTTTCTATACATTGTTCCCATTTTCTTGTGAACCATTTTGATTGTGTTAGAAATGCGCATGTCAAAGTTTAGTCTGTTGTCAATTATGATGCCTAACAGTTTTGTTTGGGAATCTGGGAAAATCCTAGGGATTACAGGCAGTGATATAAAAGTTAGCTGGGAGGTTAGTAGGTTTAGATGGATGAAAGATCATAAGTTTAGTTTTATTAGAGTTCATAGGTTAGTAGTAAGCTAACTGCCCTTGCGAGCCATTTTAAGCCTAGCCAATTATCCCTTGTGAGACTTAAACCCTGCACCTTGTGTTTGTAAGGCAAACACCTTAACCGTTAGGACACCCTCCCTCTTGAAAATGAGTTATGAGCTTGCTACCCACATTTCAATATCACAGAAAGCTTTTTGTGCGACTATAAGAAGTTGAGTTATTTTAAGTATGTCATTGATTGTGTTCGACATTTTGTGGATTCATTCTACATTTCCATTATAAATTATAGAATAGTAGTGTTGTTTGTCTAGTTTAATGTAGTGTTTGGTACAGTTTCTTAGTTGCTTGTAAATTAAATGGTTTTGGAGGGATTTAATTTTAGCCCAAGTTTGCCATGGTTTGTCCCTTTGTTTTAGGAGGGAACAAGTATCGTGGGTTAACCATGGTGTGTAGTTGGCTTTGACTCAAACTATTCTTGGAAGTGCAAGTCAGTTTAGACTAGTAAGGAAGGTGTCACTGAAGTGTTGCACAGCAGCATCTAAGGGCAGTTGCTTAAGAGGAGTCCAGTCTATTTCTTTCAAGAATATCAAGTAGAATCTGTAAGTTAAAATTTTTCTTATTACGAACATGGCATAAGTTGATTAGTTTAGTAGGGCTACTGTGATTTCTTACCTAGTAGGTTACAAAGTGGTCACTTAAGTCATCTGGGAGACACCCTGTTATTTGGTAATACTGGTGTTTATTAGTTAGGAACCAGTCCAAAATAGATTATCCATTTTCTTGTCAATTCTAGTTGGGTGCGAAATCATTTGGGTGAAACCATGGAAGTTTAGGTAGTTATGAGGATTGTTAGTTACATGTCGAGAAATGGAGGAAAAGCTCCAGATATCCTTTTATAACCTTTTAATTGGACCAATGAGAACTCATTTATGGCAGGAAAGGAGGAAGAGAGTGTGTAGACTTGTGAGCAAAATAGGTCTAGAATCAAGGGTTTAAAAATGGGGCAGTGAGGGCTTCACAAGAAAGGCTCAGCAATTACTAGTCCAAGACTTGACATACTAAGCAAAAGTAATGTACGCTAACAATAATGTTGGCAGCAGGATCTTCTTATTGAAGGCAAAAGCAAGACAAGGCCTGGATAGAGAGAGAAGTAGACTTCTTTGATTTAAGTAAGGAAGAATGGACTCCATCTGGTCTTTTTTGAAGTTCCTGCTTGAGACATGGAAGAAGAGGAACTAAACATTTGATGGGATGAGAATGCTGAGGCCAAAATGACTTTAGAACCCACTGAAGTTTTCTCATGGAGTTTGGCAAAAGGGAGCATAGGAATGGTGAAAACCATGAACCCTAGAGTTCTCAGAAATTATCTGGCTGTTACTGAAGCCAGAGGAAGGAGGAATTGAAAAAAGGGGATGAGAGTTAGGGCCTTGGGAGGAGGCAGGGATGCCAGCATAGGAACAGTCTGGATCTTGCACCTCAGAAGGACATGATCCCGAGGAGGAGTCAGAAAGGACTTTTTGAAATTTAACCTCAGGTTCTGCCGAAGGGAAATGGCCAAATGGAGATTTTGCAACAAAGCCTCTTGAGAGGATGCCTGAAACAGGAGGTCATCCAAGTAGGGAGAGACTTGGACCCCCCTTAACCTGCAAAAAGCAATCACAGGAGCAAGGCACTTGCTGAATACCCCTGGGGCAGTAGAAAGGCCAAAGGGTAAAGCAGAGATCTGAAAATGCCAGGAAACAGAGAAACATAAAAAAACTTCCTGAAAAGGGGATGAATCAGGATATGAAGAAAAGCATCTTTCAGGTCCAGACACACAATATAAACATGAGGAAGCAGAAGAGGGAACAAGTTCTGAAGGGATAACATATGAAGAGGGGACCTTCAGAAAGGTGTTTAGATGGTCCGCAGTAAGTCTTAAAGTGCCCCCTTTCCTGAGCACCAAAACCATTCTGGAGTAACCCCCCTTTTGGTAAATTAACTTCCTGAATAGTTCCCAGAGTCAAGAGATTCCAAAGTACCCAGAGAAGGAAGAGCAACTGCTCCTGAGGGGACTGAGGAATTCCCATAAAGGGGGAAGAGATTTCCAGACCACAAAATACACTTGGTGGATAATGAACAGAAGCCAGGAGTCTTGAGTAATCTTTAACCAAAGAGAAAAAGAAAGGGAAAGACGAAGAGAAAAAATGTAGACAAGAGGAACACAATAGTCAGACAGCACCTAGTTTATCAGGAAAAGGAGACGTCTGAGACACAGGAGTCTGGGTAGCTTCAGCAGGAGGAGCCTGCTTTCTAACCTTCTTATCCTTGGGGGGAGGGTAGGACTGCCTATGAACAAAACCTGGCTTACTGGGGTAATTTTTCTGAAATTTATGCTCAGTAGTAACAAAAACATGTTTAAGTTACTGCAAGGCCTTGCCCTTATCCTGAAGGGACTTAAATCAACAGCAGCTCCACCAAACAAGTGTGTGTTGTCTAGAGGAGCATCCATCAACTTAGCCTTAATATAATCAGGCAAAAGGTTGAAACCAAAGCCAGGAATATCTTCTAATCACAGAATCAAAGGCAGCAGCCCTAGAAGAAGCTTCTGCTGCATCATAACTACACTTAATAGAATGACGAGCCACCTGGGAAGAAGAGTTCCCAACAGGGAAAGAGCAGAAGTCTTCCCTTCAGTGTCAGGGAGATCAGAAATTACCCGAAAGGCTTAGGAAAGAAGGGCCAAAATGTACCTGACATATGGGTCTGATAATTGACAGCCCTAAAAGCTAAAGTAGCAGATGTATAATCCCTTCTTACCTAGCCTTTCCATAGTGCTGCTACCTGTCGGAGAAAGTAACTTGACAGAATGCAGCAACTGAAATGTCTTGTTAGAAGCCACAGATACCACAGACGGGTCAGGTTTCTTGGGGGCAGGGGGCTGGAAAGCAGGAGCTTGAGCAGCAGTAAGAAAAGGCATCCAACAAATCAGCCAAAACAGGAGCAACAGAAGGTCTAGTAGAGTCCATTTACAGGAGCTCATAATACCTCTTCTGTACCTTAAAAACCTGGGTACAGTCTAATTTAAAAAACTCCATCATTTTGAAGATTGTATCCCCAAAAGAAATTTCCTTAAAAGAAGTGTCAGGACTAGTAGATTCCTCTTCCTCAGATCCATAGTCTAAAGGAGAGGGAATCTGAGATGAGTAAGCAAGGGATTCCCCATGAGTCCACCTCTTCTTCAGAGGCATCCTGCTCCCTGGGATTTTTAAGGGGAGTACAGGACCAAGGGGAAGCTGGAACAGAAACTGCATGAGGAGGTTTCAAAGCCAAAGCACTTAAACAACCCTGAGTGAAATACTGCCATTCACTCTGTGGATCCTTAGGAGCTGGAGAAATATGCTTAGCCTTTTGCTTTTTCAAGGGGATGTCCGCCTTATAAAAACTTAGAAGGCTCAGACATCAGGACAGCATTCAATAGTAGTAGCTGGGTCTTCCTTTCTGATCAAAATCTGAAGAACACCCCTAAGCCCCTCAGAAATAATTGGCCATGGTTCCCCCGAACGTTCTAAGTAGACATCTGCAAGGCCTTTAAGGACAGCTGTAAGGTTGGATCCATGCTGACCTCCAAAATGGTCATGACAGAAGAATCCAACTGCAGAGTCGGATGACCCTCCGGGCTTTCACACCTCAGGACAGACGTCCAGCAAATGCTGCACAGCAGCAGAATCTGACCTAGATTTCTTGGCCTTCTTCAAGGATGGCTGTCCCTCAGAGCGGGAAGTTCCTTCAATTGTGTCTTTAGCTAAAAGCTTAAGACATTGGCTCTACATACAAAGCCAAAGAGGAGAGCTAACTATGGAGAGGCTTAAGAAAGTACAGTTGTGTACACTTACCATAAATGTAGATATCCGAGTGCATTTACTGTTGCAGTCATTACATACGAGTTATCTGCTTGCAGGTAGCCCTCAGCCAGCCTGATTATCAAAGTCTTGGGTCCTGCATCAGTTGCTGTCTCATCTTCCATGACGTCAGGTAGTCAGGGGTATAAAGCATGCAGCAAACACCATTACATCAGTTTTTCCTGCTCTAGATGTCAGGTGCCCCCCATAATGGGAAGCAATTATATACAAGGTTGCACCTTCAACAAAAATCAAATACACTAGAAAGCTTAAATACAGTAAACAAGAATAGAGGTATAGTCAAAAGACATCAGGGGGCTGGAGGGAGGGTAACCAGGACTGCAACAGTGAATACACTCAAACATCTACATTTATGGTAAGTGTACACAACTGTACTATGTTCTTCATGTTTCACTGTTGCAGTCATTACATGTGGGTAGATTCTCAAAGCTAAGGAAGGGAGGAGCCAATTAGGACCAGCTATTAGGCCCTGCAAGACTGCAGTGGCAAAACCAGCTTTGGATTTAGAAAACATTGGCAAGTGGTAATGCTTGGTGAAGGTATGTACAGAACTCCAGGTAGCAGCTTCTAGGATGTCATTGGTAGGAACACCTCTGAGAAAGGCTGTAGAAGTAGATGCAGCCCTGGTGGAATGGGATCTTATCCCCTGTGGGTAGGTTTTCCATGGTGTTTATAGCAGAAATGAATGCAATGCCCTATCCATTTATAAATGGTTTGCTTTGAAATGGCCTTCCCCTCTGCCCCTGCAGCAAAGGCAACTAGCAGCTGTTCAGTTTTCCTGAGAGGCTTCGTCCTATCCAAATAAAATCTACGTTGTCTGTGCACGTCCAAAGAGTGCAGTATTAGTTCTCTTTTGTTCTGTGGATTAGAAAAGGTTGGCAAATGAATGGACTGATTAAGGGCCACACTGGATACCACATTGGGCATAAAGGTAGGATTGGTCCTGAGGGACACCCTGTCTGCATGGATGATGATGAAGGCTCCACTGCCATGAGGGCCTGTAATTCAGACACTCTTCTTGCTAAAGTGATGGCTAGAAGGAAGGGTGTTTTCCAAGAAAGTAATTTCAACTCTGCAGTTGCAGCTGGCTCAAAAGGAGGTAGAGTGAACTTTTCCAATACAATGTTAAGGTCCCAGGCTGGAGTAGGGGCTCTCCTGGGTGGTCTTAAATTTTTGGCCCCTTTAAGGAATTGCTTCAACAGGGGGTGAGAGAAGAGGGGTGGCTCAGTATTATAATGTGCCGAAATGGATGAGGCATGAATTTTAATAGAAGAAAAGGAAAGGCCCTTGTGAAACATCTCTGTTAAGTACTGAAGAATATGCGGTAAAGCTGGGCACTATTGTGCCCATCCCCTGAGTTTGGCTCCAAAAACAATATCTTTTCCACTTTTCAGCATAGGATTTTCTAGTACTAGACCTCCTTGCCTCCAGAATGACATCCAGCACTTGCTTACTGAGGGGTGGTACTGGAGAGCTCAGGTAATTAGCCAGGCTGCAAGGTTCAGGGTTGGAAGGTGGGGGGTGCAGAATCTGGCCCTCCTGCTGGGACAGTAGGGAAAGAGTCCGAGGCAGGTGCCATGGTTCCAAGCAGTGACATACTGCGCAAGAGGGGGTACACCAGTGTTGACGTGGCCAGTCTGGTGCAATGAGTAATGTCCTTGGTTTGTCCTGTTTGACCTTTAGTAGAACTTTCGAGGGGAGAGGCAGAGGGGGAAAGGCATAAACTGAGGCTTTCCCAGGTGAAGGACAGGGCATCCACTTTCCAAGCTTGTCTGTGGGGAGTCCTTGTGCAGAATTTGTCCAATTGGTAGTTCTGAGGGGAGGCAAAGAGGTCTATCTCTGGGCTAACCCATTTGTTTGTCAAAATGTTGAATATCTTTGGTTCCAGTTTCCACTCGTGTGGGTCCATGAGGTTTCCACTTAGGTTTGCCAGTGAATTTAGCTTGCCTGGCAGGAGCTAAATTCATTGGTTGTGAGCCTGTAGGTGCACTTGGTAGCTCAAGGCTGTGTTCCATAGAGCCATGGCTAGTCTGCAGAGAGAGTATGAGTAGGTTCCCTACTGCTTATGTACCACATAACAGTGGTGTTGTCCATCTTTACCAATAATTGTCCTGGAAGAATGTGGTCCTTGAAGGCTGTCAGAGAATTCTGTACAGCTAACATTTCTTTTTGATTGATATGCAAGTGCATTTCACTCGGGTTCCATTTGCCCTGAAAGCACTGCCCTGCCAAGTGAGCCCCCATGTGTAGACTGATGCGTCTGTTGTTAGGGTTTGGGCGGCAGGGGGCAGAGTGAATGGCAGTCCCTTGTTGTGGTGGCAGGCCTCTGCCCACCAAAGGAACTCTGTCTTTATACAAGGAATGATAGGAATAATTGATCCCATGTCCTGAGAATGTTGGCACCATAGGCTTTTTAGATACCATTGTAGTTTCCTCATATGCAATCTTGCATATGGAATTAGTAGGATGCAAGAGGCCATGAACCCCAGGGCTTGCAGCATTTTCCTTGCAGATAGCTGGGTCTTTGTGGCCAGTAATTTGAAGTAGTCTGTCAAATAAACTTGTTTCTCTGGCGTGCGGTAGGCCATCTGGGAAGTTGTATTCAAGCTTGCTCCCAGGAATACAATTTGTTGGCAGGGTACTAGGTGGGATTTCTTTTTGTTTATGATGTACCCCAGTGAGGTTAGCAGTTTCTTTACAAATACCAGATGATTTAATAGTATGTCTTGGTTTTCTGCCTGAATTAGACAATCGTCCAGGTATGGGTATATTTGAACATTTCTTTGCCTGCAGAATGCAATGACTGGAGCTAGGCACTTGGTGAATACCCTGGGTGCAGTAGATAAGCCAAAGGGCAGTGCAGAGAACTGATAGTGCATGTAGCCTGCTCTGAAGCGTAGGTATTTTCAGCAAGATTCCCTTACTGGGATGTGCAGGTAAGTGTCCTTTAAGTCCAATGCTGCCAACCAGGCATTTTTGCCTAGCATGGAAAGCAGCTGATGAAGAGTTAGCATTTTGAATTTTGGGATTACCAAAAAGGTGTTTAGAATAGACGGTTCCAGGATAGGACGTCAGGAGTTGCCTTTTCTGGGTACCAGGAAAAGTCTTGAGTAAAAACCTTGTCCCTATTCCTCTTCTGGGACAGTTTGAATAGCCCTGATACTTAGAAGAGAAAGAACCTGCTGTTGAGCCACTGCCCACTGATTTGGGGGTAGGTCTGGCCAACCACTTGGGGTTGGTAAGGTGTGGAAGCAGAATTTGTATCCTTGGGAAACTATATTTAAAACCCATTTGTCTTGGGTAATAACCTCCAAGTTTTTTGCATGCAGGGCGATCTTTCCCCCTAAAGGAGCAGTCAGTTGAGCAGGGCTTGGAAAGTATAAGGTTAAGTCATTGCAACAGTTTACCATAGGGGGTTGTTTTACTTCCAGCTTTGGAAGTGGGAGCCCCCCACTGCTTAGGCCTGTGAGTACCTTGAGACTGTAGCCTAGGTGGTCTGCTGTGCCTGGGTTTGGACTGAAGGCCCAGAGGAGACAGGAAAGGACCAATTCTTAGAAGGCCAATGCCTACTAAATCTGGGAGGCTGTACTTGCAGGAAATCTTTAACACTTTGCATAGATTTTGCTTTTTCCTCCATCTTTTTAACTACTTCTGCTTTGTGGTCAAACAGGCGGTCCTGGTTTAAGGGAGCATCCAGTAATTTAGCTTTAACATGATATGGCAATGTTTGCTCCTCAAGCCCAGCATGCCTTCTAAGAACAGACCCAGTGACAGCAGCCCTGCAAGATGCCTCTAAGGAGTCAAAACCACACTGCAAAGTATGTTTACCAACTTGTTCAGCAGAATGTATTAAATCCTGTAATTCTTAATTTTCAGCACAGTCAGGAATAAACATAATTTTCTGTTTAAATAATCTAATAATATGCTGCTGATACTTTAACATATGAAACTGGCAGTTTAAGGCCCTAATGATGGAAGTAGCAGAAGTGTATACCTTCTAACCCCATCTGTCCAGGGCCCTGGAATCTCTATCAGAGGGTGTAGGGCTTTTGGCAGTAGTAGTCTTAATGCCTTTGGGTCCCTGTGAAATGGTATCTGCGTCCGCAGTGGGATTCTTAAAAAGGAACTTGAAAGTCAGGTACTCTGTAATCCTAGTCAGGTTTCCTGGGAGCAGGAGGTAGAGTGTCTGGGGCCAGGCTAGATTCCAAGCAGGTATCATCTACAATGTCCAGTACAAGAGGGATAGCTAAAGGCCTGTGTTGAGGTAGGAGCAAGAATTCCCTAAGCCTCTTTTTGGAGTCAGAGTAATCCTGGCTTTCCCAGTGGAAATGCTCCCTAAGAGTGTACAAAGTTTCACCAAAAGAAAAATCTTCTGGAGGGAAAGCAGTGGGTATGGAGTCCTCTGCATCAGAATCCTCATAGGTAGATAAGGGCAAATCCTGGTCATCAGAAGAAACAGAAATTTCAGAATCCTGATCAGAAGAATCAGAAGGAAAATCTGTTCTAGGTCTCTTAGAGGGAGAAGGCTGGTTTCCCCTAATTAGAGTAATAAGGTCTTCAGACATTCTTATTTGTTTTTAGGTATATGGGCCTGACCATGTGGTTTGGACGTCAGTTTTCTAGGCATGCATCGAGTTTTAGGCCTTGAAGAAGATGGCATCGGTCTGATATGCAAGTCAGTAAGCCTGAATACACCCACAGAAGCCAGTGACTGCACAGCGGCTCCGGACCCATCCAAGGTCGAGACAACCACAGGTTCCATAGTCGAAGAAGCATCTTGCGGCATACCGGACTCTGAATGGGTCTCAGTAGAGGCCTGCAAATCTGAAGTAGCAAGTATCAGGGGCTGCGAAAGTGCCTCACTGAGTACTGGTGACTAGCTTAACGGAAGAGTCGTCGGCAGCTTTAGACCTATGCGGCCTGTCTCTGTCTTTATCTTTACATTTTTTCAGAATGTCTCTGGTCGGATGGCTTACCGAAGCCATTTCTGGATAATTAAGCAGAGTACCCAAGTAGTTTGATGCAAAAATGAACCGACGACAAATACTTCGAGGATCGAATAAGGCACAAAACCGACAGCGAGGGATGTTGTGGTCTGGGCCGAAGCAAGAAATGCAGTACTAATGAAAATTAATATGAGGTATTTGCTTTCCACAAGACATACAAATGTTAACTTTTACCAACATCGTATTAGAGCAAGAAAAAAGCTTTTTTGAAGACTTCAATTCTGAAACTCGAAAAAAAGAAGTTATGTACTCACCATAACGTTCCATCTGAGTAAATAAACTTCATTTGTCAGCAACCTGTGGGTTACGGATCCGATATGGATCCAAGCCGGCAGCATACCAAGCAAAAGATCTGAGCTCCAAGCTCCTCCCCCTACCCATACTGCACTGCAACCTCCTTCCAATCCTCAGATCGAGTTTGCCACTCCATACATGACACCAACAAACTAACCTGAGACCCCTAAACCAAGGACAAACCACCAACTCGTGAACTGTGGAAATAAAGTTCAGCAAAAAAACACCAAGGCAAGGGGGAAGGAGGGAGGGACAGTTGCTGACAAATGAAGTTTACCTACTCAGATGGAACGTTATGGTGAGTACATAACTTCTTTATCTGAAGTAGTTAACTTCATTGATCAGCAACCTGTGGGACAGAGTTCCCAACTATTCGAAATCTTAGGAGGCCATTAAGGAAGGATATTCTGGAGCATTGCAGAGCCAAAAGAAGCCCTTCCTCTAGACACCAAATCCAGTTTATAATAATTAATAAAGGTGTGAGAAGACACCCAGGTAGCCGCAGAGCAAATGTCATCCAGGGAAACTAGACCAGAATGCTGCAGACGTCACTATAGAAAGTACAGTTGTGTACCTACCATAAATGCAGATGTTCGAGTGTATTCACTGTTGCAGTCATTTCAATTGGGTTATCCTGCTGGCAGGCTACCCGCAGTCGGCCTGAATTCCAAAGTCTAGGTCCGACATCGGTTGCTGTCGCCTCCTCCCTGACGTCAGTGCACCAGCGGTATAAAAGATGCAGTCGATGCCATTTGCTTCAGTTTTTCTTGCTCCAGATGTCAGGTGCCCCCAAAAGGGTAGGCTAAAATATGTCAATAAAGCATGCATGCACCAAGTAACAAGTTTCCTTCATCTAAAAGCAAATACACCACATAGGTTGCATAGAATAGAGAAGTACAGATAAGGTCCAGCAATGATAAGGGGGATGGTGGGTGGGTAACCTGGACTGCCAACAGTGAATACACTTGAACATCTACATTTATGGTAGGTACACAACTGTACTATGTTCATTGTGTTTCACTGTTGCAGTCATTACAATTGGGTTGAATTCCAAAGCTAAGGTTGGGAGGCTGGAGCTAAACAGAATTAGGAGCGGCTATGAGGCCCTGCAGTACTGCAGTGGCAAAGCCTGCCCTGGATTTGGAGAAGAGTGGTAAGTGGTAGCGCTTTGTAAAAGTATGCACTGAACTCCAGGTTGCAGCCTCTAAAATGTCTTTGGTTGCCACTCCTCTGAGGAAGGCTGCTGAAGTGGCTGCTCTGGTTGAATGTGGCCTAATGCCCTTAGGCACTGATTTGTCATGCTGAGAATAGCATAGACGAATGCAGTAACCTATCCACTTTGAAATAGTCTGCTTTGAGATAGCCTTTCCTTGTGATCTTGCAGCATATGCTACCAGTAATTGCTCTGTCTTTCTGAAAGCTTTGGTTCTGTCCAAGCAGAATCTCAGCTGTCTGTGTATGTCCAAAGACTGCAGAAGTTTCTCACCCTTATTCTGAGAGTTTGGATAGAAGGTAGGCAAATGGATAGTTTAAGGGCCACACTGGACACTACCGTAGGCATAAAAGTGGGGTTTGTCCTTAGAGAAACCCTATCTGGATGGAAAATGATAAAAGGTTCCACAGCCATGAGTGCCTGTAGCTCTGAGACTCGTCTTGCAGAGGTTATTGCCAGCAGCAGAGCTGTTTTCCATGATAAAAAATTTATATCAGCTGTAGCAGCTGGCTCAAAAGGAGGCAGAGTGAGTTTTTCCAAGACATAATTGAGGTCCTATGCAGGTATTGGTGATCTCCTTGGAGGCCGTAAGTTTTTGGCTCCTCTGAGGTACTGCCATAATAAAGGATGAGGAAAAAATAGGTGGCTCTCTATTGTAATGAGCTGAAATGGCAGAGGCATGAATCTTAATTGATGAAAAGGATAGGCCTTTGTCCAGCATTTCAGTTAAGTATTGCAAAATCTGAAGGATATTTGGTACAATCATATCAATTCCTTGTGCCTGGTTCCAAGAACAGAATCTCTTCCATTTTTCTGCATAAGATTTTCTGGTACTGGGCCTCCTGGCCTCCAAGATAACATCCATAACCGCTTTAGAGAGAGGTGTGTTTTGAAAAGCTACATTATCTGCCATGCTGCCAGATTTAAGGTCCTGAGTTGGCTGTGCAGGATCTGATTGTTTTGTTGGGTCAGTAAATGAGGAATTTGAGGTAATGTCCATGCTGGGCATTGAGTCAAGTTCCTTAGGAATGGGTACCAGTGTTGGCGGGGCCAGTCTGGGGCAATCAGTATCATTTTTGGCTTTTCTTGTCTGACCTTTAGGAGTACCTTGGGGAAGAGAGGCAGTGGGGGAAAGACGTATACTGTTAAGTTTTTCCAGCTGAAAGATACAGCATCCACTCTCCATGCTTGCTTGTGATAAGTCCTTGTGCAGAATCTCTGTAGTTGGCAGGTGTGAGGGGAGGCAAATAGATCTATGTCTGGGCATCCTCAATTCCTTATCATGTTGAAGACTTGTGGATCCAATTTCCACTCATGGGGATCCATGAGGTTTCTGCTTAGTTCGTCTGCCTGAGTATTTATCTTTCCTGGCAGGAATTGTGCTTGCAGATGTACTTGGTAAGTCAATGCTGTGTCCCACAAAGTCATGGCTAGTCTGCAAAGGGGGTAGGAATGTGTGCCTCCCTGTTTGTTTATGTACCATATGACTGTAGTATTGTCCGTCTTTATCAGTAGTTGTCCTAGATGAAGTAGATCCCTTGAAGGCTGTCAGGGCATTCTGAACAGCTAGCATCTTTTTGATTGATATGTAGATGCATTTGGATTGCAGACCATGAGCCCTAAATACATCTTCCTGCCATGTGGGCCTCCCAGGCATAATTTGATGCATCTATTGTCAATGTTTGCCTGGCTGGGGGTATGGTGAATGGCTGCCCCTTGTTGTGGTGACAGGCCTTTGCCCACCATCAAACTCCTGTTGTAGGCAGGGAATGAATGTAATTATTGTTTCCAGGCTGTGGCAAAGTTGAATCCAAACACTTGTTAGATACCACTGTAGTTTCCGCATATGCAGTCTTGCATATGGAATTAGCAGGATGCCATGAAGCTCAAAGCCTGCAGAATTTTTCTTGCAGTTAACTGGGTGTTTGTTGCCAACATTTTGAAATAAGTAGTCAGTTGCCTTTGTCTGGCGTGAGATAAGCCATCTAGGCAGTTGTATTTAAGCTTGCACCCAGGAATATTATCTCTTGAGAGGGTACAAGTTTTGATTTATTTTCGTTTACTGTGTACCCTAGGCATGTTAATAATCTTTTTACAAATGCCAGATGCTGTAGTAGTATGCCTTATTCAAGCAGAGAACAAGGACAGTCGTCCAAGTAAGGATATATTTGTATTCCTCTTTGTCTGCAAAATGCAATTACTGGTGCCAGGCATTTTGTGAAGACCCTGGGCACAGTAGATAAGCCAAAGGGCAGTGCAGAGAATTGGTAGTGCATTGAGCAAGCTATGAATCTGAGGTATCTTCTGCATGATCGTCTGATTGGGACGTGCAGGTATGCCTCTTTTAGGGCTAAAGTTACAAGCCAAGCCGCCTTGCCCAGCATGGGCAGAAGCTGCTGCAGAGTCAACATTTTGAATTTTGGAATATCCAGGTATGTGTTTAAAATAGATAGGTCCATTATTGGCCTCCAGGCTTTGTCCTTTCTGGGCACCAAGAAAAGTCTTGAGTAAAATCCTTGTCCCTTCTCTTGCTGTGGTACTTGCTGAATGGCCCTCATGTCCATGAGGGATGAAACTTGCTTTTGTGCCTCTGCCCATTGATTTTTTGGCAGGTCTGGCATACCGTTTGCCCTTGGCAGGGTGTGAAAGTGGAACCTATAACCTTGTGACACTATGTTCAAGACTCATTTGTCCTGGGTGATTAGGTGCTAGTTTTGAGAAAAAAGTGCTAGTTTTCCCCCTAAAGGAGCTGCCAGTAGATAAGTGCTTGGCACTGGCAAGGGGAAGTCATTGGGACTGCTTTCTGTATGGCTGTGACTTGTCTTCTCCACTTTTGGAGGTAGAAGCACCCCGTTGTTTAGACCTGTATGAGCCTTGGGGCTGGGATCTGCCTCTAGGGCGTCTGTATCTGCCTCTTTGTGGCCTGTCTGACACTGGAAAGGACCAATTCTTTGTAGGCCAGTGTCTGCTAAATCTTGGAGGCTGTACCTGTAAGAAATCCTTGACTGTCTGCATAGATTTGGCTTTGTCCTCCATTTTCTTCAACACTTCTTCTGCTTTAACACCAAACAATGTATCATGCTGTAATGGAGCATCTAATAATTTTGCTTTAACATGATCAGGCAGATTCTGTTCCTTTAACCAAGCATGCCTCCTAATGACAGAACCCGTAACAGCGGCTCTGCAGGAGGCCTCCAAAGAATCAAAACCACATTGTAAAGTATGCTTTCCAACTTGTTCAGCTGCATGCAATAAATCCTGCATTTCTTTATTTTCTGCACATTCAGAATTTGTCAACATTTTCTGTTTAAGCAGTGACATTATGTATTGCTGATATTTAAGCATGTGAAACTGACAATCTAAGCCCTTATAGCCAAGGTAGCAGAAGTGTAAATCTTTTTTCCCCATCTGTCCAGTGTCCTGCAATCTTTGTCAGAGGGGGTATGGTTTTAAGCAGTGGAAGCCTTAACCCCCTTGGGACCCTGAGGGATAATTTCTGGGTCAGCAGCAGGGTTTTTAAAAAGAAATTTGTGGGAGTCTGGAACCCTGTAGTATCTGTCTGGCTTAACAGGAGCTGGACGTCAGGAGTCAGACTGGACTCTGAAAATACATCATCTACAATGTCTAGCACTGGTGGAATAGCAAGGGGCCTGTGCTGAGGCAGTAAAAGAAAGTCTCTGAGCCTTTTCTTAGATTCTGAATAATCTTGGCTCTCCCAGTGGAAATGCTCCCTCATAGTATGCAGTGTTTCCCCAAAAGAATAATCCTCAGGAGGAGAAGCTGAGGGGGCAGATTCTTCAGCATCAGAATCCTCATAAGGAGGAAGAGAGTATTGCTGATCAGAAGAGGAATCAGATGAAATGGAAACCTGATCTGAAGATTCATATTCTATCTCTTGCCTAGGGCTCTTGTCAGGAGGGGGATGTGAACCCCCTGATCAAAGTAATCAGGTCTTCGGCCATTTTGAGCAACTGTTTTTTAGGCATGGAGGCCTGTCCATGGGGCTGTTGTACTTGTTTCTTTGTCTTTTAAGCTGCTTTAGTCTTTACCTTTGAAGCTGAAGTCGTTTTAACATATAATTGTGTAGACCTGAAAACACCCTCAGAAGCCGATGCCTGCTCAGCGGCTCCGGACCCATCTGAGGGAATGGCTTCCGAAGGTCCAATACCTTGTTTCTGTAGGCCTGGTTGACTCCATGTGGGAGTCTGAAGCGGCCTGCGGCTCTAAAATAGAGGTAGTCAGGGGCTGCGAAAGCACCTCACTGAAACCGGCGAACTGGTGACTGGCCTAGAAGAAGCCTCGTCGTTGGTTTTGGACTTCGGATGCCTGTCTTTTCTTTTTCTTTGTGTTTTTTGTAAACTCCGGTAGTCGGCTGTTCCGATGGCATTATATAATTAAATCTTTTGCCAAAGTAATGAAATGCAAAATTGTACAGACGCTTAATAGTGCGCTAGTCAAATCTAGCACAAAACTGACAATTAGCAACATCGTGGTCAGGGCCTAGGCAAGGAATACAGTAAGAATGAAAATCCTTATGAGGTATTTGCTTCTCACAAGAAATACAATTAACTTTTTCTGACATCGGTTTGGAGCAAGAAAAAAGTTTCCCCAACGGGGTACTTAGCTTTTAATGAAGACTTCGTATCTGAAATTCGAACTTGAAAATCTCAGGAGTCGGCCGACCAGCACTTGCGAACTGCTTTTGCTTCGGGCACCGCGCGGCAAGAAAGACGGAAGAAAATGGCGTTGGCTGCATCTTTTATACCCCTGGCACACTGACATCATGGAGGAGGCGACAGCAACCAATGCCGGACCTCGACTTTGGAATTCAGGCTGACTGCGGGTAACCTGCCAGCAGGATAACCCAATTGTAATGACTGCAACAGTGAAACACGATGAACATCATGTAGAATGGGCATGAACTCCTACTGGTTCTGGTAAACTAAGCTCTCTGTATCCTTGTAGGATACAAAGGGAAATCCACCTAGCCAGAATCACCTTTGAAACTGGTTTCCCTAAAAAGGGCTTAGCAAAATAAACAAAAAGTTGATCAGATTTGCGAAAGGCCACCGTCCTGTGCAAATAAAAACGTAACTGCCTGTGAACATCCAGCAAATGAAGTTTGTATTCCCCTTTGTTCTGAAAATTAGGGAAAAAGACATGCACATTAATAGACTGATTAATATTTGTCTCAGAAGCAACTTTAGGAAGAAAGGATGGATTAGTCCTGAGAGACACCCTGTCCTTATGAAACGCAAGGTATGGGGGTTTCATACAAAGAGCTTGCAGCTCTGACACTCTCCTTGCTGAAGTTAAAGCTACCACAAAAGCAGTCTTCCATGACAAAAATTTTAAGTCAACTGATACTGAGGGCTTGAAAGGAGGCACAACTAAGGCCTGAAGAACCGCAGTCAGATCCCACAGTGGTGACGGATTCTTAAAAGGGGATCGCAGAAGAAAAGTGCCTTTCAAAAAGGTCTTACAAATTCTGGCAGCAGCGAGGGAGCCTAAATTGTTCCCTACATGGAAATGAGAAATAGCTGCCAGCTGGACCTTCATTGTGGAGGAGCTGGCTCCTTGCTGAAAGATATGAGACAAAAAGTCTAATACCACTGGGATCGGAGCGGTAAAAGAATCTAGATTTCTCTGTGAAACCCAAATGGAGAAGCGTCTCCATTTGCTAGAATACATTTTCCTGGTAGAGGATTTAAGTGCCGCAACCAAGATAGATTTAACAGGGGAGGAGATACCGGGAGTCCTAGCAATTAGTGGAACTGGAGCAGCCAAGCTGTGAGCTTCAGTCTGTTCAGATTTAGAGGAAGTATTCCCGAGGGATGACGAATTAGATCTGGAATGGGATCCAAGATCCAAGGTGGGGCTATGAGATGAGACCGTAGGCAGGGGAACCAGACTTGACGAGGCCAGAATATGGGCTATGTGGATCAATCTGCTCCCCAACCGGCAAGCTTTCTGTAAGAACTTTATCATGATCGGGAGCAGAGGATATGCATAAAGAAGACGGGGTGGCTAAGCATGAACAAGAGTGCCTCTGGGGCTTCCCCCCCTCAGGGGGATTAGAGCGAAAAACTCGCTGCACTTCGCGTTGGAAGGTAATGCGAAGAGATCGCAACAAGGCTGACCCCACTTGAGGAAGATCTGTTCCGCTACACAAAGGTTCAGAGACCACTCGTAAGGAGAAAGGATAATTCTGCTCAATTTGTCCGCCAAGAAGTTGGACCGACCCGGAATGTGCGTTGCTATCAGAAAGCGGTTGGTGGAGATCGCCCATTCCCAGACTCTCATGGCTTCTCGACAAAGGGGATACGACTTGGTTCCTCCCTGTTTGTTGACATACCAAACCACTGACATATTGTCTGACTGGATCACAATAATTCCCAGAGGTAGAAAAGCATGAAGGGCCTGCAACGCTAAAAGGACCTCTCTCATCTCTCATTTATATGCAGAATGGTGTTCTTTTGAGTCTACGTGCCTTGAACAGTCCTGCCCGAACAATGCCCCCCCACCCCAGGCAGGAGGTGTCCATGGTCATGTTGGCTTCGGTTTGGGGTGCAAGAAAGGGACGTCCCTCCTGCAAATTCCGAGATTGGAGCCACCACTTGAGAGCATTTCTGCACACTCTGCTCAGAAGGATTGGAAAATCTACAGGTTGATGAAGAATCGACCACTGAACTTGCAACGTCCATTGTAAAATTCTCAAATGCAGACTAGCACAAGGGATCAGGTTGATAGCTGCTGCCATAGACCCTAAGGCTCTCGGGACTAATTCTGCAGGGGGTGCAGGGGACTGCAGAAGCGCTAACACATGAAGTGTCAGGCTGTGTAGTCTGTCCAGGGTTAAGAAAATGCCCTGGTCTGGCGAGACTCTATTCTTGCCCCTATGAAGTCTAACACTTGAACAGGTTGAAGGGAAGACTTCCTTAGGTTTATGGTAATCCTTAGCCGAGGTGATATCCGGAGAAAGAAATCTCCGGCTAGCAAGAGTAGATGCCTGGTGGGGGCGGTGAGAAGCCAATCATTCAGGTACGGAAAGACCTGAATGCCCTGAAGTCTCAGGTGGGCCGCTACAAGTGCCATGACCTTGGTGAACACCCTGGGGGCTGTGGTGAGACCAAAGGGTAGGACCCTGAATTGATAATGACTGGCCCCTAGCCAAAAGCGGAGGAACCTCCTGGATCGCCTGTCCATCAGGATATGGTAGTATGCATCCTTGAGGTCTATCAAGCACAACCAGTCTTCTTCCTGCAGGAAGGGCAGGATGGACTGAAGCATGACCATCCGGAACGTTTCCTTGGCAACGAACAGGTTCATTGTTGACAAGTCGAGAATCGGCCTTAGGTCCCCCGTCTTTTTTGGCACCAAAATGAACCTGGAATAGATGCCTGATCCAGACTGGTCTGGGGGTACCTGCTGCTGGATGGCCCTTTTTTCTAGTAGCTTTTGTATTTCCAAGGCCGCAGCCTTCCTCTGAGTGGGTGGGACGTCCGGGAGGCACCTTGTGTAAGGGGGTTCGTTTATGAAGGGAATAGAATAGCCTCTGGATATTATTCGAAGCACCCAGCGATCTGTCATGATGGACTTCCATTGGGCTAGGTGCATCGAAAAACGCCCCGACTGCCTCCAGAGAGGAGCAGCCGGGTAACCCCTTAGGGTTGCTGCTCGGGTCGCTCTGAAAAAGGTTCATGTGACCCAAAGTTGTTCTTCCCCCCCTGCCTCTGGTCCGGCATCCACCTTGTCCCCCTCTGCCTCTGGGGGAGTAGTAGTCCTGAGCATTCCGGGACTGCTGAGTTTTCCGTAACCACAGCTTCTTTTGCCCTTGCTGGTTCCTGGAGAAGGACCTTTGACGGTTAGAGAAGCGGATCCTGATGGCTGACAGCGTCTTCCCATCATTCTCGCTCTGGACAAGCGTAATGCGGACAGTCTTCCAGAACAGGGTGGAACCGTCAAAGGGTGTGTTAGTTCCGAGAAATCGCAGCCAGGCACCTTAAGGCGATGCCGGACCTGCTAGCCCTAGTGGCTCCCTCGGCATGAGAGAGTAAACGCATGGACGTACTGGACAGAATTGAGAGTGGCCATACGAGCAGAGAATGCCCATTTATTCTGGGCTGACATGGACTCCGGGGGAGACTAAGCGTACTCTTTCAAGAGGTCCCGCTGCAGTCGAATTATGTGGGCCAAATACTTCAGCGCTCTTATAATAAAGGTGGCTGAAGCAAAAGTCCACTTTCCAAGACTGTCCATAGTCCTGGACTCCTTGTCTGGGGGGGAGGACCGAGGAACTTTCTTGAGTGAGATCCTTTTTTGTGGCTGCCGCCACCACCATGGCATCAACTGGGGAACCTTTGTTCCAAAGAGCTCTATCTGCCGGTGGACTCAGTATTTTGTTGGGTCTTTTGGGTATAGGCTCCACAGTGTCTGGTTCCCTCCAAGCTCTGGTGGTAATAAGGTCCACCATGAGGGTTGGCTGGGGGGGGGGACACCCAAGAGGTAGCTGGGCCTGTGTTGAATGCCTCCAGAAATACAGACTCGTCAAAGAAAGGTTTTTGGGCGGACCCCCCCCCCCTCTGGCGAAGGATTTCCATAATGTCTACAAAGGAGCCATCTTTGGGGGGTGATTTGGGTGAACCTTCCCCTTCCTCCAAGTTGGTATCCTCGGTGAGGGACTCAAGGGAGTCCAACTGCCTACTCTTACACTGGTGTTTGTGAGGGACCTCCACGGATGGACTCTATGGGGCAGGCTCACAAATGGTTTCTTCTTCCTCCAGGAAACTGTCTGGGGTGCAATGCACACAGGCTGTGCCTGGGGGGACTGGATGACGGAAGATGAACCCAACTGCAAGGGAGCAGGGATGGACCCCGAGGACAGAGCGAGGGGTCTCGATCCTCCAGAGAGAACCCTCTCCATGACATCGAATGCCAAGGGAGACATGGCCTCCCTGAAACTGGTAGCAGAGACCCTCTGATCCGATGAAGGGATTGGAGCCAAAGCTGGAACAGTTGGACCCGAAGGGGAGGCATGCCCCGACCACAACGGAGCCGATGACACACATCTCCTCAGATCAGACGCCCAACACTCCGAGAGCTCGGTTCTGAAAACAGATCTGACAGACATGAGGGCATGGCCGGCGTGAAACCGAAGGCACCATCCCGGGCTCCTTGGAACCACAGACTCCGATATCCGATGGTGGATCAGAGAAGGACCTATCAGGGCAGAAAAAAGGAGCCTAACTCCCCGCACCAGGGGGGGGGGGAGACCAGCAATACCCCCATCTGCATTTGAGTTTGTAGAAACCTACGCATCCGATCCATGACTGCTTTAGAGATGCTGATGGTTGACCTGGAGGATGCCACCAACGCCGGCCGGGAGAGCCGACGCGAAGATGACCTCGAGGGTGGTCTAGCCTCCTCCTCCAGCTCCAGAGAAAAACGTGTTGAACGGAGGAGAGGATGGCCTGGCAACTTTTACTGGAGACAAGATTACTTTAGCGGGAGAGGGCTGTTTGATCTAACTCGGCCTGTCGCTTGCGGCCCCTCTCTCTATCGTTATCCTTATCCACATGTCTCTCTGTATCCCTGCACTTTTCTTTAATCTTCTTGGTCTCTCTCTCTCCCTGTGGTAAGGTGGGAGGGTGAGTCCCGGACAGGGGAGAAGGGTCAGAAGGCTGAACAGCCACAGCCATGGCTGGTAAGGAAGCCGAGGAAGAGGCAGAAGTTGATTCTGCGGGTAGAAGACCCACCAGAATCAACTATTCCTGCAATCCCGCAGGACTCGGGGGGGGGGGGGGTTGAAGGTCGCACAAATCTTGCAGCTGGAAGACAAATGGGCCACCCCCCCAAGTAAACTACACACAGTGTGATCATCGGCTGGAGACAGCTTGTGGCCACACTCTGTGCACTTAGAGAAAGTCACTTTCTGACATCTTAAAGAACACACACACGACTGCAGGAAGGGAGACCTACACTAACTGAAAGTTTTCAACTTTCAAACAAGGAAAAACCCAATAAGTATCACGGACAACTAATAATTTACCTCAAAATTATCAAAAGGGGCACACAAAGACCAAGTTTTATAGAAAAAACCCTGACACTTGCCTGGAGCTCAAGGATCCCGTACTGGCGAAGCCGCGGCAAATGAGATCTGGGGATTGGAAGGAGGTTGCAGTGCAGTATGGGTAGGGGGAGGAGCTTGGAGCTCGGATCTTTTGCTTGGTATACTGCCGGCTCGGATCCATATCGGATCCGTAACCCACAGGTTGCTGACAAATGAAGTTAACTACTTCAGATTGAAAATTTCAGGAGTCGGACGACTGGAACTTGCGAACGGCTTCTGCTTGGACACCGCACAGCAAGAAAGACTGATGTAATGACGTTGGCTGCATGCTTTATACCCCTGACTACCTGATGTCATGGAAGATGAGACAGCAACTGACGCAGGACCCAAGACTTTGATAATCAGGCCGACTGAGGGCCACCTGCAAGCAGATAACCCAAATGTAATGACTGCAACAGTGAAACACTAAGAACATCAAAGGCCTGACACACTTTACAGGACGTATGGTCTTGGGAAGCACAGAGACAAAATAAGCACTGCTTGTGACAGTCTTTATGAGGAATCTGTCTCCCACACTTGCATTTACCCTTCTTGGATTACATGAAACCCCACAAGCAATAATACATAGGAAAAAGGTAACAAAACATCCCATTGGGGCACTTACTTGAAAGGGCTTAGTGAGCCAGCAATGGAACGGGTACAATTCAGACCGATGATCAAGAAATGGCATTCAGACTGGCGTGGCAATGAAGTTCAGAAGATATCTGGACATCACCTTTATGCCCTACTCTATGCGAGGAGCATGTGTGTGATGTATAGCGTACCTTAAAGCAACCTAAAGGCTTTGGTATACTGGTTGGATACTAGGCCGTCTTTGACAGGGGGTCCCTATTGTAATGAATACTGCAACAGTGAAATGGAAGGACATATAGCCGATCTGGTGTCACCCTTCTACTCAAAGGTGAGGAGTAAAAAAGATCTTTTCTGCAATTGTTTGAAGCTGCTTGCCAAAAATGTACAGTACTACAACACACACACTTGTGCCAAGTGCTTCAGACAAGGTGTAAACGTAACAATAGCACTTGCAGATAACCCTCCAGACAGGTTGTACCAGAGGCAACCACTACTTTCCCACCATCCTACATATCCATAGCTCTGTAGAAACTGTTTCAAAAATGATCACAGTCCTGTCTGGATTTACAAAAAAAATCTTTAATATTCTCAGCATTTCCGAAGGTGTCTTTAGGCAGTATTGGGTGAATCTTCACAGACTGCTAAAAACTGCTCTTGGGCAGACAGTTACAATGGCAGGTGTTATGGAAAGGAAAAACAGGTGCAATACTGGAGCTTCTCTGCATTCCAAGAGCACATCAGAAACTCAGCGTTTTTCATATTTTCTGCTACAGAGGACATCAGAATTATAAGAATGCATATGTGTTCATCTGTAAGCAGGCATACAACATAATGGACATAAAAGTGCATTTCACTCTGTAAAGGAGTACGGTTACAGTCTCATCTAGGTGCAAGTGAATAAGCTGGCAAAGGTATAAAACAAATCTGAAGACAGCATCAATCCCTCAACATTACAATTAAACTGATCTGTACACGCTTTATTAAAAACATCTAGTCCGCAGGTTAAGTTGGAAAGGACATTTAATGTCAATAAACAAAAGAATGAATTACATCAGTGCTTTTAAATGATAAAAAGCTGCCAGTAAATAAATTACAGCCAAGAGATGGATATGTAAGCAGAAATGTGGTGTTTATCAATGACATGACTAGTACAAGCCTTAGGAGTGCTGGTATATTTAATTATGAAGAGCCACATTAAAAATCCTGAATGCCCTTCTGTAACTGCAGCATGGCTTAAGACCAGAAAAAATAGCAATTTACACTGTACAGAAACTAATAACTGGTCATATGAGAAATGGATTTAATTTCCCATGCACTCATGGATTTCTGGGAATCGATTTCAGTTTGAATAGGACCTTTAAAGAGGGAGTGGTTTGAAAATGTTCATGCACCAAGATGAGTTTTAAACAAAGAGCACTTCACCACAGCTATTAGTGTATATGTTGCAAAGACTGTCAGTCACCTAAGGTTTGAAAATATGCTCAAGTCAAAACAAGCAAAAGGTGCAAAATGCTTCTAGAGAGATTCTGGGAACTAGATCTGCTTGCAGAACACAACAGGCAATAGTAAAATGCTACAGGTATGAAGAGTAATACGGGATGCCTGGCATGCCCATCTTGAATACACAATTATTTCCAGTGAACAGATGAAAAAAAATTGCAAAAATGAAATGCTGAACAACTTTGCCAACAGACTTCTTCCCCAAACATGCATAAATTAATATGGATATGCTGCAATGGGCAGCTATGAAAGACCAACTGATGTGCTGGAAGCCCCAAAGAAAGTACATAAAAAAGAAATACAAAAACAAAGGGGCACAACTATATTAACTAAGCATAGTAAACCAATTCTGAAGTAACACATATCCATTTTCTCACAGACAATATTTTAAAACAAAGCAACTGGACAATGCCCACTAAATTAAGACTGCACCCACTTAAAGATTCTGTGGTGACTAGTTCCTACTTGTAGAGCAGCCTGCTCGCCAATGAAAACATTCAATACTGGCTAAAAAGTGCATTTTGAAACTCTACTGCACGCTTTTGTGTGTGGAAGGGAAGATGGTCAGGGCAATGCCGCACCCATTTGTATGAGCTTAACTAGTCCCACTGGGTTGAATGGGATACACTTAGCAGCAAAGTGTTCAGCCAAATCACTTTTAACATGGGTTGCATTTATCTGCCATGGCAAGTGTTAAAAATTACCAAGCACCCTGAAGTCAGGGAACATTTCTTACCTTTCAGTACCTCTGTCAGGCATACAACTAAAAAACATCTCAAACACCTTTCCCAATCAAAACAGAATGAACCCTGGCCCTCCTGTAAATAAATGGACAAATTAACAGCTCCAATAATATTTTGTTTTCCAAGTAATGCTTTCACTCAAAACTGATTTATTAAGTGCAATTTTCCAGTGTGCATCCATAAACTCATTCGTTCAATTAGGTCAATGGGAAGCATGTGCATCTCTTGAATCGCCATGTTTTTCTTCATGAGAAGACTCAAACTGTGCAAGCTGTAAACAGGAAAGAAAATAACATCTCATTAATGATTACAACTGCATTCTACGATGCATCATTTAAAGAGCTACTATCAAAATGTCAAAAACTATTTTAATTTTCTACTATAACTCACTAAATCACGTCCTCTCTACTTTAAACTGGTCCTTTCTCTCTAATCTCACTCTCGATGAAGCAGTCCTACACTTCAACAACACCATTCTATCCATCCTCAACTCCCTTGCCCCCACTAGAAAAACTTGCATCAAATTCAGATTTGCTCCATGGCTAACTAAACCTACCTTACACTCATGAAGACCAGAGATAAAGCTTGGAAAGGCAATAATACCTCTTCTAACCTTATCTCTTGCAGGGAACTTAGAAACAAAGCTAAGAAACAAATCAACCTTGATAAAAAGAACTAATAACTGGTCATATGAGATAAAAAGAACTAGTACCAATCCTCACTTAACAATCCCAATTGTAATCCTAAAAAATTCTGGCACTATAAACTTCTCTCACCTGGTACTCCTACCACACCTTATTCTGACAAGACTCCTCTGGAAATAACAACCCTCCTTAACAAGTTCTTCATTGAAACCATTGAAAACTTAACTGTAACTAACTTCTCCACCCCGCACCTCTTTCAAGCCATCTACATCTTCATCCACCTCTGATTCACCTCTCTCACCCACACTCTCATTCTCACTATCACCTGTTCCCACCTCTTATATCAAGTTGCTCTTAACTAAACTAAAACCTGGTTCACCCTCAGCTGATAACCTTCCTCCATTATTCCTTAAACATACAGCTACATCTGTAGCTTACCCCATATCTATTTTGATTAATAGATCCATAAAAGAAGGCAAAGTCCCTGAAATTTGGAAGAAATTTTTTGTAGTACCTCTTTATAAAGGAGGAAATGCCACTGAGCCAACCAATTGCCATACTGTCTCCTCTCTTCAAAATACTGGAAAAGTGTATCCATAAGCAAGTACTTAATCATCTGCTACAAGAAAACCTTCTCACACCAACTCAACATAGCTTCCGCTCCACACATAGCACAACTACCACTCTTGTATCCTTTACTAATAACATTGTTCAAGTCAGGGATAATAGCAAAATAGCATCAACCCTATTTCTGGACCTGTTGAAAGCATTCAACACAGTATCTCATACCATACTTCACCATAAACTCTCCAATCTAGGCTTCTCAAACTCCACCACCTTTTGGTTATGTGATTACCTCACTAATAGACACCAGGCTGTTAGATGGAACTCTTCCTACTCCCCCTTTCTAGCAGTTAGGATAGGGGTCCCACAAGGATCAATATTGGGCCCTCTCCTCTTCAATGTATTTACCAATGACCTTTTCTCATCCTGCCCCCAATCCAATCTTATTCAGTATGCTGATGACTCCACCGTCATCATCTCTGCTGACAACATAGAAAACCTTCAATCCCTTACACAAAACTCACTCCACTCAGTTGAAAACTGGCTACAATCCAACCAGGATAGGGGTCCCACAAGGATCAATATTGGGCCCTCTCCTCTTCAATGTATTTACCAATGACCTTTTCTCATCCTGCCCCCAATCCAAACTTATTCAGTATGCTGATGACTCCACCGTCATCATCTCTGCTGACAACATAGAAAACCTTCAATCCCTTACACAAAACTCACTCCACTCAGTTGAAAACTGGCTACAATCCAACCAACTCCTGCTAAATGCGAGCAAAACTAAGCTACTACTTTTCCTACATAAAAATCTGGAATATGCAAAACAGAACGTTTCCGTAACATCCCTTAATGGAACTAAAATTTCTGTTGACACCTAAACAAAACTCCTTGGAGCAATAATTGATGAACTTAAATTCAATGTTCACATTCATAGCTCAATAAAAAAAAAAACACCAAAAACTAGGTCTGCTTTACAGTCACAAAAACTTTCTTCCCTGTGCATCCAGGCCATTCCTTGCCCAGTCCGTGCTTCTACCATCCCTACTCTATGCTTCACCTATTCTTACTCATCTTCAGAGTAACCTAATATCCAAACTAGAAACCACATATGACAAAGTAGCCAGATTTGCTGCAAATCAACCTTACAAAGCTCATCAATGCCTCTCATTAAAGGCTTTACAGTGGCCTGAATTTTCCAACTTACTGCCTCAATCCCAACTCCTTATAGCCCAGAATACACTAAACAATCCTAAATCCTGCCCATCCCTTGCAAATTCTCTGACACTTTATACTCCTCAAGGCCCACTAAGAAGTACTAATCAATAATTTCTTCAAGTTCATAAGCCAAACAAAACCTTTGGGAAAATACTCGTCAGTTGCAAAAAATTGGAACACACTCCCTTTAGCCCTTATACTATTTAAAGATAAAAATGCCTTCAAGAAAAACACATGTAAACTTATTATCTACAAAATTTTGTAACCTTGATTGTTTATGGAGCTTTTCTCCCCAGGACTCCATTGAAAACGGGTTCACTTTGGCCCAATGGACTATCCTGGTAAACCAACTGCAAATAAATAAATAAATAAATAAATAAATCTTTTTTCCTATCAAATTGGATATGTTCATGCTCTAAACTAATACCCACGAAACATTCAGGGATAACTTAACTGTATCACTTCTAGCTTTCTCTTACTACTACCTACACATTTTTTCTGTTATATTCCATACTAGTTAGCTCATGTTACACTCAACTCCCATAATCCCTTATTACTGTTCTTTAATTTATTTATTAACTTCCAAAGTTCACACAACCTTATCTGTATATTTACTTACTTCATGCCTAGTACCGTGATTCAGCGATGTATTGACCTTAGACTTATATTTCTGCTTAGCTTCTTGTCATACTACATGAACATTTCCATATATGTATTGTATTTCTATCCATTCTATATATTCCTTGTTGCCTCACAGTAAGATGCTGTCCAGTTTGATTTTCAGCTAGAGCGTCCTCTGCGTGGAAACATGAGTGAATGGGCGTACCTTTGTTGAAGGTTGTGCGTCAGGGCTGGTAACTCGGCATGTAAAAATAAACTACCAATCATTAGCGGACTGGAGTTCCGGTGTGGTGACCCCTAACCGGGATAAGCCGAAAGACGCAACAACAACGTTATGTAATTACTTCAGAAGTATGTATACTTAAAATGTGATCTGTGTTTATCTTTGCTCTTACTATTTGTTTACGTAAACTTTTTTTGGGAGCTTTTCTCCTCAGGTCTCTGCTGAAAAAAGGCTTCTAAGTACCCAGACAGACCAACTCGGTTAAAAAATGTAAAAATAAATAAATAAAAAAATCATGTTTGCATGAACACTGTGAAAAAAAGTGTTATTTTTGAAAGTTACATAGTTGTGTACATATACTTGTCATAACAGATGTTGAAATAGATCCTGGCAGTAACCTAAGGTATACAGGTATTATCCTTCCAAGGACAGGATAAATGGACACCTTCCAAAGCTTAAAGGCACCTTCCATGCAGTCTAACCACTGAACAGTTTGAGGAGAGCTTTAAAAGGTCAGTTGTTAGGCTGCCAAAACTTCAGAGCTTTCTTGCATTACAGTGAGGAAGGAGTCCTGCCAGCAAAATATGTGCTATGAAAAAGGTAAAAATATCCACAACCTGGCATGAAACAAAACTGTGATGGATGGAAGGTACTCCTACTGCAACAGTGATCTATTTGAACATTTATGATTATGGTAAGTATACTAACACAGCAGTACTATAGTCATCATTAGATCATGATTTCAGTACCTAGCTATATAGGTTGAAAAGCAGAGCTTAAAAAGAAAGTGGTCAAGAGGAAGAAGGATTAGAGTCCAGAAGCCCCCGCAGAATAGTCCTAGCAAAGCCTGCTCTGGACCTAGAAAAATAACCTAAATTTGTAATTGTGAAGGCTGCCAGATAGAATTTTGTAGATAATTCTACAGTGCAATGAAAAAATATTTGCCCCTTCTTAATTTCTTATTTTTTTGCATGTTTGTCGCACTGTTTCATATCAAACAAATAATTTTAGACAAAGATATCCCAAGTAAACACAAAATGCAGTTTTTAAGTGATGATTTTATTTATTAAGGAAAAAACATAGCCAAACCTACATGGCCCTATGTGAAAAAGTAATTGCCCCCTAAACCTAATAACTGGTTGTGCCACTCTTAGCAGCAAGAACTGCGCCTTTCAAGGGAGCTTTAGCATAAGACTTAGCAGAGATAGTAGTCGGTTTGAAGACACCTTCAGAAACCGAAGGCCTATCCAAAATTTCCATCACCCTCAGGACTGGCGTCCGATGGGTGAGGTGGAACCGATTCCTGAGGTCCAGCTGCATCGGTCTGGGAGGCCGTCAGAATTTCTGATTCAGCGGTAGTCAGGGGCTGCGTAGGCGCCTCGTTGAAAACCGGAGAACCGGCGTCAGGCCTGGCTGAGGCCTCGGTAACTGGTCTTGGCCTTGGCTGTTTGTCCGTATCTTTGCGTTTTTTACAAGAAGCTGATGTCGGCTGCTCTGATGGCATGCTATAGTTAAATTTTCTGCCAAAATAATGCTGGGCGAAATCTACCCGACGCTTAATTGTACGTTTGTTGAACCTAGCACAAAACCGACAACCAGAGACATCGTGGTCTGGGCCTAGGCAAGGAATACACTGAGAATGGAAATCCTTATGAGGTATTTGCTTCCCACAAGAAATGCAATTATTAATGACATCGGTCTGAGGCAAGAAAAGTTTCCCCAATGGGGTACTTCGCTTTAGAGAAGACTTTGGGTTGAAATTCGATTAGAAAATCTCAGGAGCTGGCCGACCGGCACTTGCGAACTGCTTCTGCTTCGGGCACCGCACGGCAAGAAAGACTGAAGAAAATGGCGTTGGCTGCCTCTTTTATACCCCTGTCGCACTGATGTCAGGGAAGAAGCGACGACAGCCGACGCTGGACCAAGGCTTTGGGATTCGGCCGACTGCAGGACTGCCTGATGACAGGATAACCCAAGTGTGATGACTGCAGCAGTAGAACACGATGAACATCTGCAATCAAGCATTTGCGATGACTGGCAATGAGTCTTTCACATAGTGTTGAGGAATTTTGGCCCACTCTTCTTTGCAGAATTGTTTTAATTCAGCCATATTGGAGAGTTTCAGATAATGAACCGCCTTTTTAAGGTCATGCCTCAGCATCTCAATTGCATTCAAGTCCAGACTTTGACTAGGCCACTCCAAAAACCTTCATTTTGTTTTTTTTTAAGCCATTCAGAGGTGGACTTGCTGGTGTGTTTTGGATCACTGTCCTGCTGCAGAACCCAAGTGCGCTTCAGCTTGAGGTCACGAACTGATGGCCGGACATTCTTCATCAGGATTTTTTGGTAGAGAGCAAAATTCATGGTTCCATCAATCACAGCAAGTCATCCAGGTCCAGAAAAGTACAGTTTTGTACCTACCATAAATGTAGATGTCCGATAGGTATGCATCTGCAGTCATAACATATGGGTTGTCCTGCCTCAGGCAGCCCTTCGGTCGGCCGGATTCCAAAGTCTGGGTCTGGTCTCGGCTGATGTCGCACTTTCCCCGACGTCAGAGCGTCTGGGGTATAACAGCACCAGCCGACGCCATTTTCCTCCGTGTTTCTTGCCCCAGATGCCAGGTGCCCTCTAGGAAGGCTAAATTTGGAGGAATGCAATAAATTCCAAACATTTTCAAAAATATATATACAAACAAATACACCATAATAGATCCCCCAGCTAGCTAATAGAGGGGTAAGCACCCTAGGAATACCACAGAGGGGAAGGAGGGAGGGTAAACCTGACTGCAGATGCATACCTATCGGACATCTACATTTATGGTAGGTACAAAACTGTACTATGTCCTTCAAGGATGCATCTGCAGTCATAACATATGGGTAGAATACCATAGCCAATCTGGGGATGGAGGCACTAAGAAAAGGATGGTGTAGTTAAGATACCCTGCAGGACTGCTGTAGCAAAACCTGCTCTGGATCTGGAGAATAAAGGTAAATTGTAATGCTTGGCAAATGTATGCACGGAGCTCCATGTAGCAGCTTCTAAAATGTCCTTGGTAGCCACCCCTCTTAGGAAGGCTGTAGTGGTGGCTGTGGCTCTCGTGGAATGAGGCCTAATGTTTGCAGGAACCGTCTTTCCATGAAAGGAGTAACAAAATCGAATGCCATTTCCTATCCATTTTGAAATTGTCTGTTTGGAAATTGCTTTTCCTTGTGCCCCAGCAGCATATGCTACAAACAGTTGGTCAGTCTTTCTGTAACTTTTAGTTCTGTCCAAATAGTAGCGTAATTGTCTGTGTACATCCAGAGTGTGTAGAAGTTTTTCCCCTTTATTTTGTGGATTTGGGAAGAATGTAGGCAAGTGAATAGCTTGGTTCAAGGATACCCTAGATACCACCTTTGGCATAAAAGTAGGATTGGTTCTCAATGAAACTCTGTCTTGATGGAAAATAAGAAATGGCTGCACTGCCATTAAAGCTTGTAACTCAGATACTCTTGCTGAAGTTATGGCCAGAAGGAATGCAGTCTTCCAAGACAGAAACTGTAGATCCGCCGATGCTGCTGGTTCAAAGGGAGGAAGTGTTAGTTTCTCCAGCACAAAGTTGAGATCCCAAGTAGGTAAAGGAGGTTTCCTTGGAGGATTGATGTTTTTGATTCCTCTCAGGAATTGTCTGAGGAGAGGATGCGAGAAGATAGGTGGATCAACATTGTATTCTGCTGAAATTGCTGAGGCATGTATCTTAATGGAAGAATAGGACAGGCCATTGTGGAACAATTCTGCTAAGCATTCCAGAATATGTGCCATGCTCACCACTGTCACATCTAAGCCTTTTGTTGTGTTCCAAATGAGAAATCTTTTCCATTTTGCTGAGTATGCCTTCCTTGTGGAAGGCCGGCGAGCTTCCATAATAATGTCCTTTACTCTCTGTGATAAGCTATTCTGAGGAGGGGTTATGGTATTCTCCAGGCAGTTAGCTGCAATGTTTTCAAGTTGGGATGCAGGGTCTTGAAATTGTTCTGCGTCAGAAGAAGTGGCCATAGGGGGAGAGGCCACGGTTTCGTCTGTGACATGCTCTTCAACAGTGGGTACCAGTGCTGCCTTGGCCAGTCTGGAGCTATCAGAATCACTCTTGGCTGTTCTGCCCTGATCTTCAGTAAAACCTTGGACATTAATGGGAGTGGTGGGAAGGCATAAACTTTTAGAGCTTTCCAGCTGAAAGAGGAAAAGTCCACCTTCCATGCTTGTGGGTGGTATGTCCTTGAGCAGAATGTCTTCAGTTGATGATTGTGGGGCGAGGCGAACAGATCTATCTCCGGCTTTCCCCATGCTTGTGTTATGAGTAAAAAGATGTCTGGGTGCAGCATCCATTCGTGCGCATCCATGGTATTTCTGCTTAAGCTGTCTGCCAGTGTATTGTCTTTCCCTGGCACGAACTGGGACTGTAGTTGTATATTGAGTTTCAAGCAAAGTTCCCATAGATTCATGGCCAGTCTGCATAGAGGGTAGGAATGTGTGCCTCCTTGCTTGTTTATGTACCACATAACTGTGGTGTTGTCTGTCCTTATTAACAGGTGGCCTTGATGAAGGAAAGGTTTGAAGGCCTCGACTGCGTGCATCACTGCCAGCATTTCCTTTTGGTTTATGTGCATGCGCAGCTGTCCTTGAGACCATAGGCCTTGGATACATTTGTCCTCCATGTGTGCTCCCCAGCCTCGGTCTGAAGCGTCCGTGGTGATGGTTTGGTTTGCTTTTGGTTTGTTGAAAGGCAACCCTCTGTTGGACTGGCAGGCTTGAGCCCACCACAGGAAGGTACCATTGTAATTTTCTCATATGCAGCCTGTCTTGTGGAATCAGAATTATGCAGGATGCCATGTAACCCAGGGCCTGCAGGATTTTCCTTGCAGTCAGCTGAGTTTGTCTTGTCAGATTCTTGAAGTAATCCGGAAGTTGTTTTTGTTTTTCTTCTGTGAGAAAGGCCATTTGAGTGGCTGTGTCTAGATCTGCACCCAAAAAGGTTATCCTTTGGGATGGAACAAGTCTTGATTTTTGGATGTTGACTGTGTATCCCAAGGCCTGTAATAGGTGGATGGCATAGTCCAAGTCCTTTAACAAATTTTTCTTGTTGTCCGCTTGTATACGGCAGTCGTCCAGATATGGGTAGATTTGAATCCCCTGAAGTCTGCAGTGTGCAATTACTGATGCCAGGCAAAGGGCAATGCTGAAAATCGATAATGCTCTGATCCTGCAAGAAATCTGAGGTGTCTTCTGCAACTTTATCGAATAGGGACATGCAGGTATGCCTCCTTGAGATCTAGAGCCACCAGCCAAGACTCCTTGCCCAGCATGGGAAGAAGTTGCTGTAGGGTCAGCATCTTGAATTTTGGCACAATGAGGTAAGTATTCAGTGCGGACAGGTCGAGAATAGGCCTCCATTGATTTTCTTTTCTTGGAACAAGGAATAATCTGGAGAAAAATCCTTGGCCTTGTTCTGAAAGAGGTACCTTTTCTATGGCTTTCATTTGTATTAAGTTGTTGATTTGCTTCAAAGCCTCTGCCCTCTGATTTGGTGGCAGGTTTGGCATTCTTTTTCTTCTTGGCAAAGTGTGGAAATGGAACCTGTAGCCTTTGTCTATTATTTGCAGTGTCCATGTGTCCCTTGTAATGTAATGCCAGTTTTTTGAGAATAAAGAAAGCTTTCCGCCCAATGGTGCTTCCAATTGAGACCTGGTCGGCGGAGTCAAAAAGAAGTCATTGAGTCTGTCCAGGTGTAGTAGTTGTTGTTGTTGTTCCTGCACTACCTCTCTGGTTGGCAGGCTGCCACTGACGGCCTCTGTAGGAGCCTCTAGCTTGCCCTCTACCTCTGGGACGCCTGTTCCTGCCCCTCTGGGATCTGTCCGAGTCCGGAAAGGACCAATTCTTAGTAGGCCAGTTTCTGCTGAATCTCGGTGGTTGTACTTGCAGAAAGTCCTTAACTGCTTGCACAGATTTTGCCTTTTCTTCAAAATTCTTTAAGACCTCCTGAGCCGTGGAACCAAATAATTTTTGTTTTTCCATTGGAGCATCCAGGAGCTTAGCTTTAACATGGTCTGGTAAAGATTGTTCCTTCAACCAGGCATGCCTACGAATAACTGCCCCTGTCATAGCTGACCTACATGAAGCTTCCAGTGCATCATAACCACACTGCAAAAAATGATTGTTAACCTGCTGTGAGTTATGTACCAGATCCTGAAGTGATTTACGGTCAAGGGGTTCAGAAGAGGAAAGCTTCTTATGCAATTCATCTAACAAATACTCTTGGTACTGTATCATATGAAATTGACAATTTAATGCCCTCATGGAAAGAGTTGCAGAAGTATATACTTTCTTTCCCCATCTCTCTAAAGCTCTAGACTCCCTTTCAGAAGGTAGAGGATTTTTGGCAGTGGCAGCTGCAACCCCTTTTGGGCCCTGAGAAATAGTATCTGGGTCTGCAGAATGGGCCTTGTACAGATGTAGATGAGAATCCGGGACCCTGTAGTACCTATCAGGTTTGGCAGGCGCCGGAGGGAGAGAATCAGGGGCTGTACTAGCATCATTGTACACATCATCAATAACATTCAAAACAGGAGGTATAGCTAAGGGCCTATGCTGAGTTAAATGTAAAAAGGTCCTTAATCTCTTTCTAGAATCAGAAAATTCCTGGCCCTGCCATTGAAAATGTTCTCTCATAGACTGCAGTGTCTCACCAAAAGAGAACTCTTCAGGAGGGGAGGCTGAAGGAATAGATTCTTCAGCATCAGAATCCTTGTAGGCCGAATAAGCCTCCTCCTGGTGATCTGACAACACAGATCCATCCGTAGACTCATCTGAAGAGTGTTGGTCAGAGGGCTCAGTCCTGGGCCTTTTGTCTGGTGGTGGTTGAGAGCCCCTGTCCGGGTGAGGCTGAGAACCTCTAATTAAAGAGATAAGATCCTCTGCTAGGCTGAGAATCTGAGAGCCAGTAGAAGGTCTCTGAGAGGTAGTCTTGGGAGGCAAAGCTTTAGCAAGTTTAGCAGCTTTAGCCCTGGAAAAAGCCTTAATGGACATGGATGCAGGGGATCTGGCTGCACCACGTGCAGGAGTAGACTTGTCTAAAGGAATGGTGTCGGACATTTCCTGGACACTGGTTTCAGTAGGTAGTTCAATAACCGACTCGGCCGGGGCCTCCAGGGCCGCGGTGGTCGGTTGAGTGGATTCGGTTAAAGGAAGTACCGAGGACTCGGTTTCGGCCGAAACCGAGACACTCGCGGTAGGCCCAACCGTGGTTTCAGCCGAAACCGCGGGCCACGAGTGTCGGTCCTTGTCCTTCCGTTTTTTCACCAAATGCGATGTCGGAGTCTCCGACGGCATCTTATATGCAAAATTAGCCCCAAAGAATTCCTCTGCAAACTCCAACCGGCGCCTAAGAGTTTGCCGGTTGAAGGAAGCACAGGCTGAACAGGCCGAGACGTCGTGGTCTGGGCCTAAGCAAGGGAGGCAGTAAGAGTGGAAATCCTTATGAGGTATTTGTTTCCCACAAGTTAAACAATTATTTACTTTATCTGACATCGGCTGAGGCAAGAAAGAGTCCCCAACGGGGTACTTAGCTTTTTCGAAGTCTTCGGTAGCTGAATCACAGGAGCTGGCCGACCGGCACTTGCGAACTGCTTCTGCTTCGGGCACCACACGGCAAGAAAGACTGAGGAAAATGGCGTCGGCTGATGCTTTTATACCCCAGATGCTCTGACGTCGGGGAAAGTGCGACATCAGCCGAGGCCAGACCCAGACTTTGGAATCCGGCCGACCAAAGGGCTGCCTGAGGCAGGAGAACCCATATGTTATGACTGCAGATGCATCCTTGAAGGACATCAGCCCCAGACCATCACTCTACCACTACCCTGTTTGACTGTTGGCATGATGTTCATTTTCTGAAATGCTGTGTTACTTTTACAGCAGATGTAATGGGACACACACCTCTCACAAAGTTCAACTTTTGTTTAGTCAGTCCACAGAATATTTTCCCAAAAGTCTTGGGGATCATCAAGATGTTTTTTTGGCAAAAGTGAGACTAGCCTTTATGTTCTTTTTGGTTAGCAGTGGTTTTTGCTTTGGAACTCTGCCATGCATGCCATTTTTGCCCAAGCTCTTTCTTATGGTTGAGTCATGAACAATCTCCTTAACTGAGGCAAGTGAGGCCTGCAATTCTCTAGATGTTGTTCCGGGTTCTTTTGTGACCTCTTGGATGAGTCGTTGCTGCGCTCTTGGGGTAATTTTTGTAGGCTGGCCACTCCTGGAAGATTCACCACTGTTCCATGTTTTCTCCATTTGTGGATAGTGGCTCTCACCGTGGTTCGCTGGAGTCCCAAAGCTTTAGAAATGACTCTGTAACCTTTTCCAGACTGATGGATGTCAATTAATTTGTTTCTATTCTGTTCCGGAATTTCTTTAGATCACACCGTGTCTTCCTTTTTTGGATCTTTTGGCCTACTTCACTTTGTCTGACAGGTTCTATTTAAGTGATCTCTTGATTCATCAGGTCTGGCATTAATCAGGCCTACGTGTGGCTTGTGAAATTGAACTCAGCTTTCCCAAAAATGTGATTAATCACAGTTACTTCATGATTTAACAAGGGAGGGCAATTAATTTTTCACACAGGACAATGTAGGTTTGGATAGTTTTTTTCCTTAATAAATAAAATCATCACTTAAAAACTGTATTTTGTGTTTACTTGTGCTATCTTGGTCTAATTTAAATTTGTTTGATGATCTGAAACATTTAAGTGTGACAGACATACAAAGAAATAAGAAATCAGGAAGGGGGCAAATAATTTTACATTGCACTGTATGTCATTGTAAATATTAATATCATCCACAGGCTTGTTTTTGCATACGATTCCAGTCCCAATGTTTCTCTGCAGGCATGGCATCTGCAAGGTCACAAAATTCCAAATGCAAACTCAAAATTCGACCAGCAGACAGTGGCAGCAACTTATTGTTTATTAATGTATACACATATACCATATACACTCTATAATACAAGAATAAGCTAAACGGACTGGTTGCAGCTAGTATCCTACATAGCGTTCATCAGTGTGATAAAATGCAATCAGTTCATCCATTAAATACTCTAAGTTAGGCCATTGTGTAACTAATTAAAGATGCTCATTTAAACCAGGTGCAACTAGCCCTCCTAATTTAATTATCCATTTCTTTTCTTTTGTGTTTAATAATTCATGCCAGCCTGATTTATTGGATTTGATACCTAGGATCCGATCAATTATAACAAAATTAAATGATGCATTTTTATGGGACAAAGTGTGTTTATATAGGGCATTGGTATTTTTTGATGTTTAATGTCACTGAAATGTTCTGAAATCCTATACTTAACTGGCCTTAAAGTCTGACCTATGTAGAAGGCAGAGCATTTACAGACAGCAAGATATATGACCCAATCTGAATTGCAATTTACAAAAAAGGGACTGTTGTATACCTGACTTATGTTCTTATTTATTTATTTTATTTTATTTTACATTTGTTGACCGGGCTAGTCTGGCTGGATACATGTCCATTTTCAGCAGAGGCCCGAGGAGAAAAGCTCCACTATATACTAGAAGGTAACATAAAAATAGTACAACGGGATGCAAAATTGTAAGCATGACAAGAAAATTAGTCCAATGTAGCATAGTAATGGTACTAAAGCAATTTGACAATAACTATAATTAGCAAAACTTAAACGAAACTATAATTAGCAAACTTAACAAAGCTATAGCTATAACAAAGAGTGATGATTTATGTTTGCAAATTCTTTGCTGTAGTAGGAATAGTACAGTCATAAAAGAAAGAAAGTAGTAAATTACATAAGAGTGTAGGTATTTACAGTATTCACAATTGTTATAAATCGTTTTGTGCCAGGGCAATAGATTAAAAGGCAGATTTGCATAGCTGGGAGCAACCTATAGATTTGGGGGGGGGATAACAGGTTGCAGAGGTAAAGTAGTATCCAAGTGGATAGTAGATAGTTGCAGAAGAGGGGTAGTATTAGTGACAGGGACAAGCATAGAGGTAAATGGAGAGAAATGAGAAGAGGGTTGGATGCTCAGGTCAGTCAGGGTTTGAGCAGGGGCATAGCCAGTGAGACTTAAAATAGTTCCTCAGTTGTTTCTTCAAAAGTTGAGAAGAGCCTAGCGAGGTCAGTTCTATGGGAAGTTTATTCCAGTATGAGCCAATGACGTTTGTAAACAAGGAGTCACCAGCTTTGTTGTGTGTTCTGAGAGTGGCAACTAGTAGTTTGTTGGCTGAATGAAGGGAAATAAGATTCCTGTAAGGGACAACAAGGTTATTTAGTATGGGTGTATTAGAAGGGTAGTGGAGGATTTTATAGGTGATAACTAATTGAAGTAGGAGAATAAGATTTTGGAGTTCGAGCCAGTCAAGCTTTTTGAGGTTAACACAATGATGGGTGTGAAATGGGGAACCTGTGGCAAACCTGGCAATACTATGATAGGCCATGGCAAGTTTCTGGAGGTTAGATTTTGAAAGGTTTATAAAGGATGGGGAGGCATACAATAGTGTGGAGATAAGATGAGTTTGGGCTAGAGACACCCTTGTAGATGCTGTTAGAAAGGGCTTAAGTCTATAAAGAGCACCAATCTTTTTATTAACAGCTTTGATGGTTAGGTCAATGTGGTAATCAAAGTTTAGTTGATTATCTATTGTGACACCTAGTAGTTTAGTGGAACAGTCAAGTGTAAGGATAGTGCCATTTTCAGACACAACTGAAAAGGACAGAGGGGCGGATTTAAGGGTAGGAGAGAAAAGTAATAGTTTTTTTTTTTTTTTGGGATTAAGGAGGAGACAGATATCTTGGAACCATTTTTCTGCTGCTGTAAAGACTTGCTGGGTAGAAGAATGAAGTTCAGCTGGAGAAGCAGCAGAACAGATGAGAGTTGAATCGTCTGCGTATTGAATACATGTGAAAGTGGGAAGAGAGATAGACAGGTTATTTATAAATATGGAGAAGAGAAGGGGTCCTAAGATAGGTCCTTGAGGGACTCCGATAGTGACTGGGAGCAGAGAGGAAAGATGGCTGTCCCAGAGGACTGCTTGTTGTCTATCTTTCAAGTAGGAGTCAAACCAGTGCAATGCCAAAGGTTCAAGAGAGAGACATTTCAAAGTGTCTAACAGAAGGTGATGGTTCACCATATCAAAGGCTTTAGAGAGGTCAAGAAATAAAGCAGAGGAGAAGAGGTTGTAATTGCGATTTTTGTTGATAGTGTCTGAAAAGGAGAGAAGAGCAGTGGAGGTGCTATGGAAAGGTCTAAAACCATGTTGGGAGTCAGAAAGTAGGTTATTATGTAAAAGATGATGTAAAAGTTGTTGGTGTATACAGCATTCCATAAGTTTAGATAGAGGTGATAATAAGGCTATAGGACGGAAGTTGGAAAGTTCATTAGTGTTTCCTCCTTTATGCAGAGGAATGATATGGGAGACTTTCCAGAGGGAAGGAATAGTAGATTCAGTTACTGTTCTATTAACTAAGATGGAGACTGGGTATGCTACTTCAGCTGCTGCAAGCTGCAGATATTCAGCTGGTAGTAGGTCGGCTGAAGGAGTGCACGGTTCAAGTTTTAAGAGTAATTTGTGTATATAGGTTGTGGAGACTGTACCAAATGTTAGAGTGGGGGTGTTATTTTGAGGAGAGGTCATTTTGAGGGAAGTGTGGGGAATCATGGTCTTTGCTAGAGAGATGACTGTTTCAGAGAAGAAGGTGTTGAATGTACTGGCTATTAAGTTGGGTGGAGTCTGCACTAAGTTAGCTGGAGTAGGTGTTTTGGTATTACCTGGATGGAGCAGTTTAATTATTCCTGAACAGAATTTTTGGGGGTTATGATTTTGATTTTGTTGGTGTTGAAGGTAATAATTTTTTTTATCAAGATAGGTAAGTTTTTTTGTAGTGATTCTAAGGTATTTGAAGTTTTGGTGGTCAGTAGGGATTTTAGTAGTTCTCCATTTTGTCCATTGTTTATTCCTTAAATGCATCATTTGCTTGGCATCTTTAGAAAGCCATGGGGCAGCTTTGGATCCTGTTCTAATTACGCGAGAGGGGGCGTGATGCTCAAGTACCCCACAGGGGATAAGATCACATTCCACCAGGGCTGCATCTACTTCAACAGCCTTTCTCAGAGGTGTTCCTACCAGGGAACTGCTGAAACTTTTCATTTTTAGTATTCTGGGACAATATGTACAGTGGCCACAGGGAAAGCAGCCATTGTGTGCATTGTAAACTTTCTTTTTTTCTTGTAGGGCCCTTGCTTATAATGGTTAAAGTAAGATGCCAAATTATTTCCTTTATGCTGCACACTGTCCATTAGTGTCTCAGTGTTCCTACTGAAGGTTGTAACAAAAGTACAGTTGTGTACACTTATCATAAATGTAGATGTTCAAGTGCATTAACTGTTGCAGTCATTACATTTGGGTTATCTGCTTGCAGGTAGCCCACAGCCAGCCTGATTATCAAAGTCTTGGGTCCTGCCTCGGTTGCTGTCTCCTCTTCAATGACGTCAGGTACTCAGGGGTATAAATCATGCAGCTGACGCCATTACATCAGTTTTTCTTGGCCCATATGTCAAGTGCCCCCATAATGGGAAGTAATTATATACAAGGTTACACCTCCAACAAAAAGCAAATACACCAGACAGCTTAAATACAGTAAACAGGAAGTTAGGTATAGCCAGTAGAAGTCAGGGGGCTGGAGGGAGGGTAACCAGGACTGCAAGAGTGAATACACTCGAACATCTACATTTATGGTAAGTGTACACAACTGTACTATGTTCTTCGTGTTTCACTGTTGCAGTCATTACATTTGGGTAGATTCCCAAAGCTAAGGAAGGGAGGAGGCAATTAGAGAGCATTAGGACCGGCTATTAGGTCCTGCAACACAGCAGTGGTAAAACCAGCTCTGGATTTAGAAAAAATAGACAAATGGTAATGCTTGGTGAAGGTATGAACAAAACTCCAGGTAGCAGCTTCTAGGATATCCCTGGTAGGAACACCTCTGAGAAAGGCTGTTGAAGTAGATGCAGCCCTGGTGGAATGTGATCTTATCCCCTGTGGGGTAGGTTTTCCATGGTGCTTATAGCAAAAATGAATGCAATGGCCTATCCACTTAGAAATGGTGTGCTTTGAAATGGCATTCCCCTCTGCCCCTGCAGCAAAGGCAATGAACAGCTGTTCAGTTTTCCTGAGAGGCTTAGTCCTGTCCAAATAAAATCAAAGTTGTCTGTGCACGTCCAAAGAGTGCAGTATTTGTTCTCCTTTGTTCTGTGGATTAGAAAAGAAGTTTGGCAAATGAATGGACTGATTATGGGCCACACTGGATACCACCTTGGGCATAAAGGAAGGACTGGCCCTGAGCGACACCCTGTCTGCATGGAAGATGATGAAGGGCTCCACTGCCATGAGGGCCTGCAATTCAAACACTCTTCTTACTGAAGTGATGGCTAGAAGGAAGGCTGTTTTCCAAGAAAGGAATTTCAGCTGGCTCAAAAGGAGGTATAATGAGCTTTTCCAATACAAAATTAAGGTCCCAGGCTGGAGTAGGGGCTCTCCTGGGTGGTCTTAAATCTTTGGCCCCTTTAAGGAATTGCTTCAGCAGGGGGTGAGAGAAGAGGGGTGGCTCAGTATTATAACGTGCTGAAACAGCCGAGGCATGAATTTTAATAGAAGAGAAGGAAAGGCCCTTGTGAAGCATCTCTGTTAAATATTGAAGAATATGCAGTAAGTTGGGCACTGTTGTGCTCATCCCTTGAGTTTGGCTCCAAGAACAATATCTTTTCCACTTTTTTAGCATAGGATTTTCTAGTACTAGGCCTCCTTGCCTCCAGAATGACATCCAGCACTTGCTTACTGAGGGATGTTATTGGAGAGCTCAGGTAATTAGCCAGGCTGCAATGTTCAGGGCTGGAAGCTGGGGGTGCAGAATTTGGCCCTCCTGCTGGGACAGCAGGGAAGGGGTCTGAGGCAGGTGCCATGGTTCCAGCAGTGACATACTGCACAAGAGGGGGTACCAGTGTTGACGTGGCCAGACTGGTGCAATGAGCATTGTCCTTGGTTTGTCCTGTTTGATCTTTAGTAGAAATTTTGAGAGGCAAGGCAGAGGGAGAAAGGCATAAACGGAGAGGCTTTCCCAGGTGAAGGACAGGGCATCCACTTTCCAAACTTGTCCGTGGGTAGTCCTTGTGCAGAGTTTGTCCAATTGGCAGTTCTGAGGGGAGGCAAACAGGTCCATCTCTGGGTTCCCCCATTTGTTTCTCAAAATGTTGAATATCTTTGGTTCCAGTTTCCACTCATGTAGGTCCATGAGATTTCTGCTTAGGTCTGCCAGTGAATTTAGCTTGCCTGGCAGGAATTAAGCTTGTAGGTGCACTTGGTAGCTCAAGGCTGTGTTCCACAGAGCCATGGCTAGTCTGCAGAGAGGGTATGAATGGGTTCCCCCTGCTTGTTATGTATCACATAACAGTGGTGTTGTCTGTCTACCAATAATTGTCCTGGAAGAATGTGGTCCTTGAAGGCTGTCAGAGAATTCTGTACAGCTAACATTTCTTTTTGACTGATATGCAGGTGCATTTGACTCTGGTTCCATTTGTCCTGAATGCACTGCCCTACCAAGTGAGCCCCCCCCCCCCATATGCATAATCTGATGTATCTGTTGTTAGGGTTTGGGCGGCAGGGGGTAGAGTGAATGGCAGTCCTTTGCTGTGTTAGCAGGCCTCTGCCCATCAAAGGAACTCTGTCTTGATACAAGAAATTATAGGAATCATTGATTCCAGGTCCTGAGAATGTTGACACCATAGGCTTTTTATATACTATTGTAGTTTCCTCATATGCACTCTTGCATATGGAATTAGTAGGATGCAACAGGCCATGAACCCCAGGGCTTGCAGTATTTTCCTTGCAGATAGCTAGGTCTTTGTGGCCAGTAGTTTGAAGTAGGCTATCACATAAACTTGTTTCTCTGGAGTGAGGTAGGCCATCTGGGAAGTTGTGTTCAAGCTTGCTCCCAAGAATACAATTCGTTGGCACGGTACTAGGTGAGATTTCTTTTCGTTTATGGTGTACCCCAGTGAGGTTAGCAGTTTCTTTACAAATGCCAGATGATTTAATAATATTGTCCTGGCTTTCTGCCTGAATTAGACAATCGTCCAGGTATAGGTATATCTGAATATTTCTTTTCCTGCAGAATGCAATGACTGGAGCTAGGCGCTTTGTGAATATCCTGGGCACAGTAGATAAGCCAAAGGGCAGTGCAGAGAACTGATAGTGCATGTAAGCCTGCTCTGAAGCGTAGGTATTTTCTGCAAGATTCCCTTATTGGGATGTGCAGGTAAGCTTCCTTTAAGTCCAATGTTGCCAACCAGGCATTTTTGTATAGCATGGGAAGCAGCTGATGAAGAGTTAGCATTTTGAATTTTGGGATTACCAAAAAGGTGTTTAGGATAGACAGGGTCCAGGATAGATCACCAGGAGTTGTCTTTTCTGGGTTCCAGGAAAAGTCTCGAGTAAAAACCTTGTCCCCTTTCCTCTGCTGGGTCAGGTTGAATAGCCCTGATACTTAGAAGAGAGAGAACCTGCTGTTGAGCCTCTGCCCAGTGATTTGGGGGTAGATCTGGCCAACCATTTGGAGTTGGTAAGGTGTGGAAGTGGAATCTGTATCCTTGGAAAACTATATTTACATCCCATTTGTCTTGGGTAATGAGTTCCCATTTTTTGCATGCAGGGCGATCTTTCCCCCTAAAGGAGCAGTCAGTTGAGCAGGACTTGGAAGGTTTAAGGTAAAGACACTGTGACAGTTTACCACGGGGGGGGTGTCTTACTACTTCCAGCTTTGGAAGTGGAAGCCCCCCACTGCTTAGGCCTGTGAGTACCTTGAGACTGTAGCCTAGGTGGTTTGCTGTTCCTAGGTTTGGACTGAGAAGGCCTGGAAGAGACAGGAAAGGACCAATTCTTAGAAGGCCAATGCCTACTAAATCTGGGAGGCTGTACTTGCAGGAAAACAGTTTGCAGAGATTTAGCTTTTTCCACCATCGTTTTAAGTACTACTTCTGCTTTGCTGCCAAACATGTGGTCATGGTTTAAGGGAGCATCCAGTAATTTAGCTTTAACATGATCTGGCAAAGTTTGCTAGTTAAGCCAAGCATGCCTTCTAAGAACGGACTCAGTGACAGCAGCCCTGCAAGATGCCTCTAAAGAGTCAAAACCACATTGCCAAGTATGTTTACCAACTTGTTCAGCAGAATGCATTAAATCCTGTAATACTTTATTTTCAGCACAGTCAGGAATAAACATAATTTTCTGTTCAAGTAGTCCAATAATATGCTGCTGATACTTAACATATGAAACTTTTAGTTATGTACTTACCATAACTTTAGATGTATGGGATCCATCTCGCCTACATTCTCTACAGATGGGTTCGGAGCCGATCCTCGGCTCCGACTCGGCCGCTATACAATAGAACGCAGTCTCTTATTGGCTGAGTTACCTCGTATCCCAGGAGGCACCACTACTGCTTCCCCAGATCTTGTTTGTCCGCACACATGCACACACACATAGACTGTTGTTATAACACTGCCAGGTGTATCAAGAGAGGAAGAAGTTTAATTCAGATCGACCGGGCTCTTCTGGCCTACAAGACGGGGGGAAGGAGGGTGGGTTATTAGGAATGTAGGCGAGATGGATCCCATACATCTAAAGTTATGGTAAGTACATAACTAAAAGATGTAATGTGATCCTATCTCGCCTACATTCTCTACAGATGGGACAGCGTCCCTAGCACCTAATTCCTGGGTGGCTCACTGGAAAACGCTCCTGAGAACCGTGGAACCGAAGGAAGCTCGACCCCTAGATGCCACATCCAATTTGTAGTGAGAAATAAAGGTGTGTAGAGAAGACCACGTGGCAGCCGCACAAATGTCACTAATAGAGAGCTTGGAATGAAAGGCTGCCGAAGTGGCCATAGCCCTGGTAGAATGAGCTTTCACTGGAACTGTAAGCTCCTTATTTGAAATGAGATAAATATGACTGATACAGTCTCTGATCCACTTGGCAATAGTGACCTTTGTGACGGCTTTGCCCAATTTACTATCCGAAAAGGACACAAACAGTTGATCTGATTTTCATGCTTGGTGTGTCCTGTCCAAAGAGAAATGCAATTGTCTATGCACGTCTAAGCTGTGAAAGGTATACTCAGCTCTGTTTGAATACTTAGGGAAAAAGACCGGTAATTCCAGTGATTGTTGCAAACAAAAGTTAAAACAAACCTTTGGTATAAAGGATGGGTTTGGTCTAAGAGATACTCTATCCTTGTGAAATACCAGGTATGGTGGTTTGACACATAGGGCTTGAAGTTCTGAAACTCGCCTTGCTGATGTAATAGCAACTAGAAGAGCAGTCTTCCAAGAAAGAAATTTTAAGTCACAGGTTGCTGCCGGCTCAAAGGGAGATGAGGTTAATGCACCTAACACCACGTTAAGGTCCCACGGTGGTGCAGGATGAGATCTAGGGGACCGTAGAAGCCAAGCTCCTTTAATGAAAGCTTTGCACAACTTGTTGCTCATTAAGGGTGGTTCTACGCTCTCGTGAAAATTGGAAATAGCAGCCAATTGAACTTTGATGGTAGACACTGAACAACCTTGGTTGAACAGAGAAGCTAAAAACTTCAGAACCTCTGACACCGAGGCTGTCAGAGGGTCTAATCCTAGGAGTTGGGCCCAAATAGCAAATCTCTTCCATTTATTGCTATACATCTTTTTAGTAGAAGTCTTGTGGGCCGAGGACAAAATATGCATGACTTCAGGGTTGAAAGAATGGCTCCTGACTATGGTCGGAAGAGGAGTAGCCAAGCTGCTAGCTTCAATGAGTGGAGGGACTGATGGAGCTGTCCTGACTGATGTGTCAAGAGGTCCAGAACTTGGTCCAGGAACCAGGGGCCCTCCAAAGCATATTTGCGAAGAAAGGGGAACCAGACTTGACGAGGCCAGTATAGGGCGATTAGGATCATTTTGCTTTCCAAGCGAATCGCCTTCTGAATCACCTTGGGGAGAAGGGGAACCGGTGGAAAAGCGTATAGCAGGCCGGGGGGCCAAGCTTGGACTAGAGCATCCTTGGGGATCTCCCCCGGAACTGGGGTGAGAGAGAAGAACTGCTGGCATTTTGCGTTGAGGGGAGTTGCGAAAAGATCGCAACATGGAGTTCCCCATCTCGTGAAAATCTGTGTTACTACTCTGTTGTTCAAGGACCACTCGTGAGGGGAGAGAATAGTTCTGCTCAGTCTGTTGGCTATCACATTGGATCTCCCGGAATGTGTGTTGCCACTAGAAACGTTTGGTGGCAATCGCCCAATCCCATACCTTCATGGCCTCTCTGCAAAGGGGGTAAGACCTGGTCCCTCCTTGCTTGTTCAAGTACCAGACTACCGACATGTTGTCGGACTGAATGGCAATCGCCTGGGGAGGTGATCGTGCAGTGCTTGCAACGTTAAAAGCACCGCCCTCATTTCCAGGATATTGATGTGGAGAAGACTCGTCGGTGCCACGTGCCTTGGACCGACCTGTCCAGATAATGTCCCCCACCCTGTCTGGGAGGCGTCCGTAGTCAACGTGGCCGAGGGGATGGGGAACGAAGGGTCGCCCCTGATCCAGGTTGGAGGAAAGAAGCCACCAACGAAGATCCTGTTTGCACTTCTCTGTGATCAATATGTGGTGACTGAGGGGAAGGTCTTGAAAAGACCACTGGACTGATAGGAGCCACTGGAGTATCCTCATATGCAACCTTGCCAAGGGGACCAGAAGAATGGTGGCTGACATGGAACCCAACAGTTGCAGGACAATTCTCGCTGGAGCACGACGTCTGAGGAGTAACGCCCGAACCTGAGACTGCAGCGTTGCTATCCTTTCTGCAGGAAGATAGACTCGCATCTGCCTTGAGTCTATTTCTGCACCAATAAACAGAATACGCTGCGATGGCAGCAATACGGATTTTGTCCAATTGAAGGTGATTCCTAAGGAGTTGCCTAGGGAGGTGGTGGCTGCTAGAGTTTTTAAGAGTAGATGCCTGGAGGTGGCAGTTAGGAGCCAGTCGTCTAGGTATGGAAACACCTGGAATCCTAGACTTCTCAGGTAAGCAGTCACCACCGCCAAACATTTGGTGAACACCCTGGGGGGGCTGTGGTGAGACCAAAGGGCAGTGCACGGAACTGGAAATGACTGTCTCCTACGCTGAAGCGCAAGTGTCTCCTTGACGCCTGATCTATCAAAATGTGATAATAGGCGTCTTTGAGATCTATGGAGCACATCCAAACACCTTTCTCCAAAAGCGGGAGAATGGATTGCAAGGTGACCATCCGGAATTTGGACTTTTTCACTGATCGGTTTAATTTGCTGAGATCCAAAATGGGCCTCAAGTCCCCGGTCTTTTTTGGTACCAAAAAGAATCTTTAGTAAGTCCCTGATCCGGCCTGATCTGCGGGGACAGGTTGGATGACTCCTTTTAGAAGCAGCTTCGATATTTCGCTGGCTGCCAGATCCCATTGACTGGGTGGCGGGTCCGGGATTCTTTGGGATGGTGGGGGGGGGGGGGTTGAGAGAAGGGAATGGTGTAACCTCCGGCGATGATTCGGAGCACCCATTGGTCCTGAGTGATATTTTCCCAGGCCTTTAGGTGCCTCGAAAAATGACCCCCGACTGGCTCCGGAGCTGCATAGTCGGGCACTCCTTCAGGGATGCTGGAAGGAGGAGGAGCCACAGTCGCGGTCTCCAGTGTTGCGGGGGCCTCCACCGCCTCTGGGACGGCGTCTCCCTGAAAAATTTCCCCCTCCTCTGCCTCTAGAAGGGGAATCGCTCTGCTGAGACGAGTAAGGCTTTTGAGACTTACGGAACCACATTTTCCCTCCTCTTCGAGCCTTGGGATAAGGTCTGAAGGGAGTGGAAAACCGGCCTCACGGCAGTTAAAGTCTTACCCTCCTGTTCGCAGCGAGTCAAAGTGTCCTTTACCTTGGGTCCAAACAGAGAGGACCCATCAAAGGGGGCATCGGCAAAGGAAGACTTAAAGGCCTCCGCAAAGTGACACAGGCGTAGCCAGGCCTGTCTCCGTGAGCAACACCTGTTCCTCGGCTCTGCTCGCTCCTTCGGCTGCATAAGAAATGAGCCTCATGGACGAGTTGGATAACGAGGACAGGGTAGCCAACTGGGAGTTGACCGTCTGGGCCAACTGCTCAGGTAAGTTACCGGAGAGGGTGTCCAAAGCTCCTTGACCAGATCCTCTGCAGTCTCGTGAAATGCGTCAAGTAGTTCAGAGACCTTAGTGTAAAGGTTGCTGAAGTAAGGGCACGCTTCCGATCGATCCATGCTCCTAGACTCCTTATTAGGAGGAAGGACGGACGTTGAAGCCTCTGCCACATCTTGCTGGGTGGCAGATGCCACCACCAAGGCATCTACAGCCACACCTTCCGAAAGAAAGTCCTTATCAGGGGGTGCCGAAAGGAATTTATTGGGGCGAGCTGGCACTGGTTCAACAGAGTCCGGGTGTTCCCACGCCCTTCGAGAGATCAAATCCAGAAGCTCATCGAAGGGCGGAGACACCCAGGAGGTGGAGGGCTGAGCACCGAAGACCTTGAGGAAAACCGACTCCTCAGCAGAAGGGGGTTTGGACTGCCAGTCGCCTCGTTGCTTAAGGATCTCCAAGATGTCTGCAAAGGATACATCATCCGAGGACGACTTGGGGGACCCTTCTGCATCATCGAGGTCGGTATCCGAGGTGAGAGACTCATCAGAGGAGTCGACGTGCTTCCTCTTGCACTGTTTCTTCCTCAGAGGTTCCTCCGAAGACGCTTCGGAGGGACCTCCAGGAAGAAGGGAACCCCCGATGGGGGTAACCTCAGGCCCAAGGGCTCCGCTGTCGTGAGACAGGGGGATTGCAAAAGAGCCAGTCTCCGTGCCAAGGGAAGGTGGTGGTGAGATGGTAGAAGTGGCCAGAGAGGATTTGGCCAAGGCACTCCTCATGGCCTTGAAGGCGGGACCCCCAGAGTCCTGGGATGGTTCAACCCCCAAGGCCACAGCAGCAGTCGGAACTCCCGCCACCGACGCACCGAGAGGGAGGCTCGGAATCGAAAGGATCGGTCCCGAAGCGTCCCCCCCCAGGGCCGGCAGAGGAGGTCCGCGTACCGAACCCCGACCCGAAGGGTGGGGTTGGAGTTAGGGTCGGAACCGACCCGACAACCTCCACCGGCTCCACCAACACTGACTCCAATGGTGCCGAAGCTGTTGGAGGAGGAACCGAGATAGCAGGGTGGGAAACCGGCTCCGGAGCCGACTGGGCTGGAGCCGATATCAACTTTTGAAAGACCGGAGACTGAAAAAGCCTTTGAAGTACCCTGTCTACATCCGAATCAGACATCCTCGACGACCGAGAAGAGACCGACCGGGTCCGAGTCGACTTCTCCGCTCTCGAAAGACTGGGGACCGGCTCCGTATGGGTTCGAGAAGTATCGGCACCGAGAGATTCCACTACCACTGCAATTTCTCGGAGCCGGCGGGGACTTGGCCCAAGGGGAAGAGTCTGAGCGGGCAACCCTCATCGGCTCCGAAGGCAGTGGAGCCGATGGAGATGACTCGCCTCTCGACGCCCGAGCTCTCGACTCCGAAGCCAGAGGAGTTGAGGCTGGAGACATCGAGGCAGACCGTTCCGCCCTCGGCTCCGAAGTCCGTGGAGCCGACGGAGAAGCCTGCCGTGATTTTTTTGCTGCCGGATCAGACGGGCTGGTCGGAGCCGAAGATTTTTTCTTCCTCGAAGGGGAAGAAGAGGGCTTCCTCAAAGGAAGGGGTAATAAGCCCCTTCAAAATCAACTTATTTTTCCTCTCTTGGAGCACGCGAGAGGAAAAAGCGTGGCAAATGCTACAGGATTCCTGGAGGTGCTTCGGGCCCAAACAGTAAACACATAAAGAATGGTCGTCCGTAATGGACATTTTATAGCTACATTTGGAACATTTTTTGAAACCTGACGGTCTATGTTCCTTCGACATGTTAACTAATTCAACACACTAAACTTCCAAAAAAAAAAAAAAAAAGAAAAGAACTACCAACGACAGCCTAGACTTAAAACGCCTAGGATAGGGCAAGGCCCCTCTAACTCAACTGGATCTTTGCCACAAAAAATACGATTTTACCACAGAAAAATACTAAATCACAGTCACACAACAACAAGTAGCTGTTAAAACAGCTTTTGGGTAAATTTTTGCACAAAATTTGACAGAAAAAATGTCACTAAGAGGCACTTAGCTCAGCCAAGTCCGAGACCACGTCTATGCTTCAGAAGTGGCAAACGAGATCTGGGGAAGCAGTAGTGGTGCATCCTGGGATACGAGGTAACTCAGCCAATAAGAGACTGCGTTCTATTGTATAGCGGCCAAGTCGGAGCAGAGGATCGGCTCCGAACCCATCTGTAGAGAATGTAGGCGAGATAGGATCACATTACATCTGGCAGTTTAAAGCCCTAATGGCCATAGTAGCAGAAGTGTATACCTTTCTTATCCCAACTGTCCAGGGCCCTGGAATCTCAGAGGGGGTAGGGTTTTTGGCAGTAGTAGCCTTAATGCCTTTGGGTCCCTGTGAAATGGTCTCTGGGTCTGCAGTATGATTCTTGAAGAGGAACTTGTGAGAGTCAGGTACTATGTAATACTTGGCAGGTTTCCTGGGAGCCGGAGGTAAAGTGTCTGGGGCCAGGCTAGATTCCAAGAAGGTATCATCTACAATGTCCAGTACAGGAGGGATAGCTAAAGGCCTATGTTGAGGTAGGAGTAAGAATTCCCTAAGCCTCTTTTTGGAATCAGAGTAATCCTGGCTTTCCCAGCGGAAATGCTCCCGAAGAGTGTGCAAAGTTTCACCAAAAGAGAAATCTTCGGGAGGGGAAGCAGAGGGAACGGAGTCCTCTGCATCAGAATCCTCATAAGTAGATAAGGGCAAATCCTGGTCATCAGACGAAACAGAAATTTCAGAATCCTGATCAGAAGAATCAGAAGGAAAATAAGTTCTAGGTCTCATAGGGAAGAAAGCTGGCTTCCCCTAATTAGAGTAATAAGGTCTTCAGCCATTCTTATTTGTTTTTTTAGGCATCTGGGCCTGACCATGCGGTTTGGACATCGGTTTTCTAGGCACGGATAGAGTTTTAGGGCTTGAAGAAGAAGATGGTGTCGGTTTGATATGCAAGTCAGTAAGCCTGAATACACCCTCAGAAGCCGGTGCCTGCACAGCGGCTCCAGACCCATCCAAGGTAGAGACATCCACAGGTTCCATAGTTGAAGCATCTCACAGAATACCGGACTCCGAATGGGTCTCAGTAGTGGTCTGCAAATCTGAAGTAGCGGGTATCAGGGGCTGCGAAAGTGCTTCACTGAGTACCGGCGATCTGGCGACTAGCACAATGGAAGTGTCGTCAGCAGCTTGGGACCTACGCGGTCTGTCTCTGTCTTTATCTTTGCGTTTTTTCAGAATGTCGTTAGTCGGATGGCTTACCAAAGCCATTTCTGGATAATTAAACAGAGTACCGAAATAGTTTGATGCGAAAAGGAACCGATGACGAATAGTTAAAGGTTCTGTAGTTCAAGGATTGAATAAGACACAAAACCGTCAGCGAGGGATGTCGTGGTCTGGGCCTAAGCAAGGAATGCAGTACGAATGAAAATCTTTGAGGTATTTGCTTTCCACAAGTAATACAATTGCTAATCTTTACTGACATTGGTTTAGAGCAAGAAAAATATCTCCAATGACGTACTTAGCTTTTTTGAAGACTTCAGTTCTGAAACTCGAAAACGAAAATTTCAGGAGTCGGGCGACCGGCACTTGCGAACTGCTTTTGCTTAGGGCACTGCACGGCAAGAAAGACTGATGTAATGGCATTGGCTGCATGCTTTATACCCCCTGACTACCTGACGTCAAGGAAGAAGAGACAGCAACCGACGCAGGACCCAAGACTTTAATGATCAGGCCGGCTGAGGGCTACCTGCAAGCAGATAACCTAAATGTAATGGCTGCAACATTGAAACACGAAGAACATCCGTAAGGTACATTCTTGTCTATCTACCTGGCTTTTGTATTGAAGATTTTCTCTCTTGATATTGTCTACCTTATGTTTAGTTGATAGACATAACCTGCTTTGTAACCCCTTTCTTTAAACCTGTTGGTAAGGTCATCCCTGAAATGCTTGTATGTGTCATTATCCAAGCATATACGTTTGATCCTCATGTATTGTGACTTTGGAATATTTTTGCAGATATGTGGAGGATGATAGCTGGTGGCATGGAGAAGGGAATTGTACTCAGGGAATTTGCGGTAGACCTCAGTGATCAAGGTGTTATCAGGAGCTTTGATGACCACAGCATCCAGAAAAGTTGTCCATTCCTTATCTTGGTTTACCATAAACTCAATCCATTTATTTTCATTCAAATAACTAACAAATTCATGAAGATGTTCCACATCCGATCTCCATACCATCCAGCAATCATCCAAATATCTTTTCCCAATGTCTATTTCATCTATACATAGATTATGGGAGCGGTCATATACGATTTGTTTCTCTATATATGCCATAAATTGGTCAGCATATATGCGGGCAAAGGATGCTCCCATTATTGTACCTTGAATCTGTAGAGAGCATTTGTCTTGATAGAAAACTACATTTTTGGTGAGTACATGCTCGGTAAGACAGATGAGAAGAGTACTGAAGCCTGGTTGGTATAACTCTGATCTATATAGCCAATAATGCTTTGATACCAGCCCAGTGTGGAATGTTGGTATATAGGGCTTTAACATCTAAGGTACAGAGTAACCAACTTGCCTCCAATTGCATTTTAGAGATGACCTGAAAAAAGTCTGTAGTATCCCTAAGCTGGGCCCTTACCCATTTAAGCAATGGTTTTAAATACCTTGTAAGATATTGAGACAAAGGTTCCATTAGAGAGTCCTTTCCAGATACTATAGGTCTTCCTGGAGGGTTATATGAAGGTGTTTATGAATTTTCGGTAGGAAATATATATATATATATTGATTGTTAGGATCTGATACCATCAAATGTTTCCTGGTAGTATCTGTAATAATACCCTCTTCCACTGTTAGGGATAAGAAATCATCAATCTGCTTCTTAGAGTGTGGGGTGGGATTATATGTAAGATGTACATAATATCTCCTATCCGTACATTAGCTTCCTGATCATACTGTATCCAGTCTTGCACCACCACCGTCCCTCCTTTGTAGGCCCTTAAAATTACTATTTCATAATTATTTGCTAGTCTAGAAACTGAAGTGGAACATCTTCATGAATTTGTTAATTATTTGAATGAAAATAAATGGGGGATTGAGTTTACGGTAAACCAAGATAAGGAACGGACAACTTTTCTGGATGTTATGGTCATCAAAGCTCCTGATAACACCTTGATCACTGAGGTCTACTGCAAATTCCCTGAATACAATTCCCTTCTCCATGCCACCCGCTATCATCCTCCACATATCAGAAAAAATATTCCAAGGTCAAAATACATGAGAATCAAATGTATATGCTCGGATAATGATACACACAAGCATTTCAGGGATGACCTTACCAACAGGTTTAGAGAAAGGGGTTACAAAGCAAGTTATGTCTATCACGCTAAAAATAAGGTAGACAATATCAAGAGAGAAAATCTTCTTCATTACAAGAATGTACCTTATGATTTGTTACGACCTTCGGTAGGAACACTGAGGCACTAATGGACAGTGTGCAGCGTAACTGGAATATTTTACTGGTGGAAAGTAAACTTTCTGGATTAATAGGGAACAGATGCCAATTCTCCTTTAGGAAAGGAAAAAAATTGGCGTCTTACTTTAACCATTATAAGCAAGGGCCCTACAAGAAAAAAGAAAGTTTACAATGCACACTTGAAGGTCAGATTGCTACTGGCTGCTTTCCTTGTGGCCACTGTACATATTGTCCCAGAATACTAAAAATGAAAAGTTTCAGCAGTAAGAACACAAGTCAGGTATATGACATCCCCTTTTTTTGCAAATTGCAATTCAGATTAGGTTATATATCTTGCTGTCTTGTAAGTGCTCTGCCTTCTACATAGGTCAGACTGGTCTCAGAACATTTCAGTGACAAACATCAAAGAAATACCAATGCCCTATATAAACACACTTTGTCACATAAAAATGCATCATTTAATTTCATTATAATTGATCGGATCCTAGGTATCAAATCCAATAAATCAGGCTGGCATGAATTATTAAACACAAAAGAAAATAAATTGATAATTAAATTAGGAGGGCTAGTTGCACCTGGTTTAAATGAGCATCTTTAATTAGTCATACAATGGCCCAACTTAGAATATTTAATGGATGAGCTGATTGTATTTTATCACACTGATGAACGCTTTGTAGGATACTAGCCGAAACCGGTCTGTTTACCTTATTCTTGTATTATATAGTATATATGTGTATACATTAATAAACAATAAGTTGCTGCCACTGTCTGCTGGTTGGATTTTGAGTTTGTTTTTACAAATGTAAGAAAACGGTTATATGCTGGACTTCAAAAATGTAACCACAGTGCACCTTGCTGGAAGAAAGCTGTTAAGAATTACAACTGTGTTTGATCTTAAGCTCAGATACAGGATGTCTGGGCTAGCACATTCTTTCCATTGTTTTAATTTAAGAGATAATTACTAAGGTTTTACATGTAAAAGTGTCTTATTGCTGTGGCTTCCTGGCCAGGTGCAGCTTACAATGCAAAGTAGAACTGAAGTTTTCTGTTAGCCTGGGAACTAAAGGAGAAGTCATAAAAATGATGTAATGTGAAATGACTCAGCAGTAATGTGCATATCAATTTAAGACCATCCCAGAGAGAAATATTTGAGCAATTTGGATGTCTGAAGCTGACAACTCACCAGCACTTTGCCTTGTAAGTAAAGTTATTTAGGACATAGTTTCTCTTAGATTTGGATAGGAATTTAGCCAGATTAGCCCACCTGTTTTCTATATTTATGTCAGACTATCCTACAATACTATTTTAAAATTTCTGTGATTTTTGAACTCTTGATTAGCACTGTGTTGAACTGATGAGATTTGTCTTATGTTTTTATTACTCATTATCAAATATTGTTTTAAACCTTTCAGGTGTGGCTGTTTCGTGTAGAGATAATTTAAGCTCTTAGAGAGTACTTGCATGTATTTAGTGATACTGTCCAAGCCACTCCAACAGTCCTGCTGCTTAGTCACACTTACTATTTGGATAACAGTAACAATACACAGTGAAACTGGTCACCCTTTGCGAAGGGCCTTATAGTAGCTGATATTAGTTGTTAGTGGCAGTCAGTGCTACCTAATAGTCTGGGCAGAAAGGGGGGCATAGCTGGAGAACCTGTGCCAGCCTTCCCCTGGAATGTCTGTGTGTTTGTATATAAATTGAATCTTAAAGTGTGTGCGTGTCAGCTACTTGGTCAAGGACACAAAGCACTGGTTGGACAGAGGGGGTGCTGGAGGTTTTGGCTTGACCACTAGGCTAAGATCTGGACCCTATAGCTGTGCCAGAGGAGAGTCTTACTGGAGATCTGGAGAGAAAGAAGAGAAATCAGCCCTAGACTGTGATCTCTGTGTGCTCTTAAAGGAAATTGTACTTTACTGTGTGTGTGTACTTGTTATCCCCCCAATGTGCACGCCCCTCACTGGTGTTAGTGGTGAGGAATGAGCCTCCTTGATTGCTGGGCCAGTACGTGGGTGTGACATATTTAGAAGTTATGTACCTACCATAACGTTTCATGTTAGTTGTCTTCTTCTCGCCTTCTTTCTTGTTGGTTGGGTTCGGAGCCGATCCTCGGCTCCGACTCGGCCATCTTCTAAAGCTCGAGAGCTATTTACTGGCTTGAGGCCTCCCCATATCCCACAGTGCCTGGCGCTAGATCCCCCAATCTCGTTTTGTAGACCTAACTACAGACAAATATAAGGACACCTGTCCTAACAGCATATGTTTAGCTACAGAGCTAAAAGGTTGAGGAAACAAACCAGATAAGACCCAGCCAGCTAAAAGTAACTCAGAGGGCAACTCTTCTCGGTCTATTAGGATAGGGGGACGGAGGGTGGGACGCAAGAAAGAAGGCGAGAAGAAGACAACTAACATGGAACGTTATGGTAGGTACATAACTTCTTAATGTTAAGTTGTCTATCTCGCCTTCATTCTTGCTGGTTGGGACAGTGTCCCTAGCACCTCAGTCCTGGGTGGCTCATCGGAACAGACTCTTCAGCACAGTGGAACCAAAATCAGCTCTGCTCCTAGAGGCCACATCCAACTTATAATGAGAAATAAATGTATGGGGAGTGGCCCATGTAGCTGCCGCACAAATGGCTTCCATTGGTAATCTAGCCTGAAAAGCTACAGAAGTAGCTAAAGCCCTAGTAGAGTGGCCTTTTGGTTTAGCAGGGAGCTGTTTGTTCCTCAATTGATAAATCAAAGTAATAATAGAAGTTAATCACCTAGATAGAGTTACTTTAGACCAGTGCTTCCCAACCTTTTTCTGGCCATGGCACATTAGCCAAATACCAAAGAGTAAATGGCACACTTGAGTTGAAATGCTCCCATTTCATTTTAAAATGACGTATTATGCTCAACTAGCACTTTCCTGAAGTATGTCCTGGTCTTGTTGTACTCTCGCTCACCTTTTCCCAGGGCTTTCCAAGGAGAAATTCCCCTGAGTGTCATGTTTGTTTATTCCTAAAAGTCATCTGATGAGAATGTGATTTTGGCTTTGTGAAATGATAGGCTGGGTAGGTTCACTCTATGGCCACCTTAGGACTGTGGACCCTTAACTATGTTGTCTTCTTGCTCAAGATTCAGATCTTTCTCGTCAAGTCAAGACTGGCTGGCCTTGATTATACTGGAGTCTTGTGTCAGTGACAGGCCATTTTTCCCATTTTCTGGCTACCCTGGATGAGGTTCACTTGAGCTTCTACCTGTTAGATACAGTGATCACTATGTCTAGATCTAGACTAGTCATGCACAATAGTATGTGACTGCACTTGCTGGTGTGCCTTAGGTAATCTTGAGTGGAGGAACTAAATTAAAGATCATTCTCCTTGATCCCCCTTTAACAGGACATGTTTATTCAGGCAGGGTATTGTAGTTCCTACCGAGTGCCTTTGTAGGGAGAAGGCAACCCTCCTCCACTTTGGGTGCAAAGCTTCCTTCTCCATCCTCCTGCATTCCTGTTGCACTAGGGCTAGGCAATATGGTCCTCTTGCAAGGTCAAGCCTTTTCCGCCCCCTTATGGATCAAAAGAGTATCCTCACTGATGGGAAGATCAGCTCCTACTACCCTTGCAGGAGAGCTTTTGCTTTGCAATGGAGGATGACCCATGTTGAGCCCAAAGAGGGCTCCCTGTTTTCTTCTTTCTCTACCTCTGACAAAGCAGTGGGAGGAAGTGAGCAAGACCCCTTATTCCTGAGGTTTGGGAAGTCTAGCCAGCTGTTTAAGTGCAGAGACCTAAAGTCCTGAGTGCAGCCCAGGTGACCTGAGTTCATGTAAGGGGTGGAGGAAAGGATGAGCTTTAGTGAGCTAGTTTCTCCTCAAGGGTGTGGAGGCTCAGGAATGTTTATGAACTGCGTGATTGAGATGTTTCTCTGACTAAGTGTGAAGTCAAGACTGGTGATAGCAGGAACGCTGTCTTCATAGGGGTAGGACTATTGTGGATGTCATTTGCAGAAGCAGGGAATGTCCCTGGTATGGACCCACTCCTCATCCCCTAGATATGATTAGTGCACATCCACATACTAGTGGTAATATATGGCCCTTGCTACTAACATAGATAAGCTACTTCTATGAGAAGCAGTAGTGGCTGTCAGGACTGCTGTATTCTTCTGACCAAACCTTTTTTGCCAGATTAAGGGAGAGGCTGGTGCATTGGCTTCTGGGGGAAACCCAGATTCCCAGTGATTCAGACGGTGGCACATAGGGGAGTTTGGGACTGAAGGAGAGCAACAGAAAAAAAGGAGAGCCTCATTGCTACAAAAAGAAACAGACCAATCTACATAAGGGAAGGATGTTTTGTGGCAAAAATATCCTGTGGTCTGGGAAAATCTGCTTCCCAACCATATCCTGTTTCTGGTTTCTATGACCCTGAGGAGTCCTTCTGAAGTTCTTTCCAGGATCCTGATACCAATATCCTGAACCAAATACAATGCGATTAAACCTATTATTTCCGCGTTCCGCTGGTCCTACTTTTGACTGTTGTTAAAGCAGCAACACAGTATTACAGTAAGGGGCTTAAAATCGCTATGAAGGTTGCACTTTTGTCAGTTTAATTTTTATAAAGAAATGTATAGTTTACAAAATTACATGTTCACATATGTGCGGGGGTTATTAGCAACGGGAAACCAATCCACTGCAGGTAAAGATCTTAATGTCAAGAATAGTGTGCATTGTGTCTGTATGTGCATTTTGACATCAGTCTGCAACCCGGCATGTATGACATCAGACTGGTTGGTTAGAAGGCTAGTATAAACATAAAGTGTCATTAATGTTAGGTACCGCCCGTCAATCACTTCCGGTACTCCTGTATGTTCATGCACTTGTTCTGCTTAAGTAAGGAAATGTGCAAATCAGGATGACAGATTGACTTGTATAGGGAGGGTTTTTTCCGCTCACTTTAAGTTGATATTGCCAGTGTATGAATGTAGTGGTATATATTGAGGGTTTTGTCCGCTCACTTTAAGTTGATATTGCCAGTGTATGAACGTAGTGGTATATATTTCATGGAATAATGCGTATCATTTTGCTGATTGTTATTGTAACTGCTTGTTTACAGCAGGCAATGTAATTGTGTGTGAGTGACATTATGCTGGTAGAGTGCATGCAAAATCTTTGGTACTTCAGTTACAGTATGTTGCTATTTATTCCACACTTATTCACGTTCATAACATTAACGGAGAAAATGGAAAAGTTGTGCAGCAAGGAGTATACTTGCAGGCAAATTTTTAAGAGGGGAATGAGGACGTTTTTGTTTTCATAGTTTGGTGTGAATTGGACTTTTAAGGTTTGGTGGTACTAATAAGAATGAAAAAGATGGAAGTGGTGGCAAAAATACGCAAAGATGAGCAGATGGAAAACTTGTCATATCCGAGGGTGTTTTTGTAACATATGTCAATCAGCTGTACGACGACCTGCGCAGAACCGCCCACGAGGTATTACACTTGGAGATTACCCACGATGACATCATCAGTAAATATGCATTTTGTGATTAACACAACATGCATATATGTAACACATATTTAATGATGATATCCGTGTTGAGAAACTAAAATAGTATAGTTACAATACAATTCAGATTTGAAAATGAGAAGTTATGTACCTACCATAACGTTCCATGTTAGTTGTCTTCTCTCGCCTTCTTTCTTGCTTGATGGGTTCGGAGCCGATCCTCGGCTCCGACTCGGCACTTTGCTAAGCTCGAGAGTCACTTTTACCAGCTCGAGGCAGCCCCATATCCCATGATGCAAGGCGGTAAGTACCCAGATCTCGTTTGTTGTCTATAGGCAATAACACCTAGCATAAAAAACTTCCCAAAAGGAAGAAGGAAAGGCAGAAAGCCTGAAGGATGGGTTAGGAAGACCAGAACAGTATGGTCTTAGAAGCATACTTCCATGTAGGGAGAAAGAGGAGCTGTCCAGGCCAGGGGGAAGGAGGGAGGGTCGCAAGAAAGAAGGCGAGAGAAGAAAACTAACATGGAATGTTATGGTAGGTACATAACTTCTCAATGTTAAGTTGTCAATCTCGCCTTCATTCTTGCTTGATGGGACCGCGTCCCTAGCACCTCTATCCTGGGTGGCTCAATGGAACAGACTCTTGAGAACTGTAGAGCCAAAACTGGCTCTATCCCTGGAGGCCAAATCCAATTTCTAATGAAAAACAAAGGTATGAGGAGTGGCCCAAGTGGCTGCAGCACAAATAGTGTCTAATGGAAGTCTAGCCTGAAAAGCTGTGGAAGTGGCTAAGCTTCTGGTTGAATGCGCTTTAGGTTTTGAGCACAGCTGTTTTCCCCTGAGCTGATAGATTTCAGAGATGACAGAAGAAAGCCATCTAGACAAGGTCACTTTTGACACAGGAAGGCCTTTTTTGTTATCAGCATAAGAAATAAAGAGCTGATCGGATTTCCTGAATTGTTTTGTTCTGTCCAAATAATATCTGAGTTGGCGGTGAACATCAAGATAATGTAATTTTTGTTCCGATCTGTTTGAGTAATTTGGGAAAAATACAGGAAGGTCAATAGACTGATTCAAATTAGTCTTTGAGGCGACCTTAGGCAAAAAGGTCGGATTAGTTCTCAAGGATACCCTGTCTTTGTGGAAGACCAAATAAGGGGGACGAACAGAGAGAGCATGAAGTTCAGACACTCTCCTAGCCGAGGTAATAGCAACCAGGAAGAGTGTTTTCCATGAAAGAAATTTCAGGGAACATGAAACAGCTGGCTCGAAGGGAGGAAGAATCAAGGATGTCAGCACTAAATTTAGGTCCCATTGAGGAGGAGGACTCCTGATTGGAGGTTTCAGGAGAAAGATTCCTTTTAAGAAGGCTCTACAAAGCCAGTGGGACATAATATTGTGATCTGCGAACCAGACATGAAAGTTCGAGATAGCAGCCAATTGAACTTTGACCGTTGAAGAAGAAGAAGAGCCCGCGTGAAAGATTTCCGCTAAGAAATCCAAAACTGCTTGAACTGGAGCAGTAAAAGGATCAATATTTTTAGCTTTCGCCCAACAAGAAAAACGTTTCCATTTGCTGGTATAAATCCTTCTAGTAGAGGATTTTAGGGAAGCCACTATGATATCCCTGACAGGATTAGAAATCATAGGAAGCCTGGCTAAGGACGGAAGTGGAGCAACCATGCTGTGAGGTTGAGAGAAGGGATAGACCGGTGCAGCTGACCCGATTGGTGAGTCAGAAGGTCTGGTACTGGGTCCAGATGCCATGGCTGCACCAAAAGGTGACGATGGAGGAACGGAAACCAAATTTGTCGAGGCCAATAGGGAGCAATGAGAATCATTTTGGCTCTCAAAACGGTGGCTTTCTGGAGAACTTGTGGAATCAGTGGAAAGGGAGGAAAGGCATAAAGAAATCCCTGGGGCCAATCCTGGATAAGAGCGTCTCTGGGGGGATGGCCTGGCAGTGGGAAGAGAGAAAAGAAGTCTGGGCATTTGCTGTTTTGGGGAGTAGCAAAAAGATCGCAACATGGGCGGCCCCATTCTAGAAAAATCTCCTCCACTATAGATTGTTTGAGAGACCACTCGTGAGGCATGAGAATAGCTCTGCTCAATCTGTCCGCTAGAAAGTTGGTTTTCCCAGGGATATGCGTTGCTACCAGAAACCGATGAGAGGATATCGCCCACTGCCAAAGTCTGAGAGCTTCTCGACACAAGGGGTAGGACTTGGTTCCGCCCTGCTTGTTGATATACCATACTACAGACATGTTTGTCTGTGTGAACTGCAATTGTTCCCAAGGGAAGAAAGTCGTTGAGGGCTTGCAACGTTAAAAGCACTGCTCTCATCTCTAGGACATTTATGTGCAGGTGGTATTCGAACGGTTGCCACGTCCCATGAACCATCCTGCCCTGATAATGACCCCCCCACCCGATCAGGGAGGCATCCGTAGTGACAGTGGCTACCGGGGCCGGAAGTACAAAGGGTCTGCCTTGGTGAATCTGGGGAGAAGTAATCCACCATGAAAGATGATTCTTGCAAGTTTGGGTCACCAAGATTTGGTGACGCATTGGAAGTTGTTGGTATGACCACTGAGTGAACAACATCCACTGAAGCAGACGCATGTAGAAGCGGGCCAGGGGAAGAAGGGTAATGGCCGCAGCCATGAGGCCCAACACCTTTAGAACCATTCTGGCTTGCACCTTTTTGCTGGCAAGGATGATCCTCACGTGACTTTGTATATCTGAGATTCTTTGGTCTGTGAGGGTTGCTGACATCCGAACAGTGTTTAATTTTGCGCCTATGAAGGTAATAGACTGGCAGGGCGACGAGGAGGATTTTTCGTAGCTTGTCGAAATTCCCAATTGAGTGCAGAGATTTAGTGTGTAATCCCTGGCTTGAAGAAGTTGATGCCTGGTGGTGGCTGAAAGGAGCCAGTCGTCGAGATACGGAAACACCTGGAATCCTTGACGTCTCAGGTGAGCCGTGACCATTGCCATACATTTGGTGAACACTCTGGGGGCTGTAGTGAGACCAAAGGGCAGGGCTCTGAATTGGAAATGACTGGACCCCAGCCGAAAGCGGAGAAACCTCCTGGAGCGTCTGTGAATTTTTATGTGATAGTACGCGTCCTGAAGGTCTATTGAGCACATCCAGTTGTCCTTCTCTAGGAAGGGCAATATTGACTGAAGAGTGACCATTCGAAATCTTGTTTTTCTCACAGACTTGTTGAGTCTGCTGAGATCCAATATTGGTCTCCAGTCTCCCGTCTTTTTGGGGACCAAAAAGAATCTTGAGTAGATTCCTGGCTCTGAATGGTCTGTTGTAACTGGCTGAATGGCTCTTTTTTGTAGAAGCTTTAATACTTCTAACTCTGCAATTTCCCTTAGACCGGGTGGTACATCTGGAAGGGAATTTGTGTGAGAGAAGGGACTTTCCTCGAAAGGAATTTTGTAACCCTCTGATATAATCGACTGTACCCATCTGTCTTGAGTTAGGGAACGCCAGGCTTCTGGGTACAGCGATAGTCTTCCCCCGACTGCCTCCAAGGATGGACAGTCGGGCAACATCTCAGGGATGCTGGAAGGGCTTGTCAGAGAGAGGCTTTCTGCTTCCCTGGTTCTGTGGACCCCCTCTGCCTCTAAGGCGGCGTCTGTTGTTATTACCCCCTCTGCCTCTAGGGGTAAACTGACCACGTGTATCCGGCGTGACTCCCTGGGATTTGCGGAACCACATCTTTCCACCCTTCTGTCCTTTGGGGTAAGGCCTAGAAGGGGTGGAAAAACGGACCCCTACGGCAGAAAGAGTCTTGCCGTCCTGTTCACACCTGGACAATGTATCCTTCACTTGAGGGCCAAACAAAGCTGACCCATCAAAGGGAGAGTTTGTGAAGGATGCCTTAAAAGGATCTGCAAAATTAGAGCCGCATCCAGGATTGTCTAAGAGCCACCCCAGTACCTGCGGCTCTACTCGCTCCATCTGCTGCATATGATATCAGACGCATGGAGGAGTTAGCTATAGAATTAAGGATTCCAAGCTGAGAAGCAATTTTCTCTTGAGCTCCTGCAGCCGTAGGATCCTGTACTACTTCACCCAGTTCCTTAAGGATATCTCTTTGGAGTCTGGTGAAGTTACATAAGTAGTTCAGCGAGCGCATAGTAAAGGTCGCTGAAGAGAACATCCGCTTACCATACCTAACCATGGCCCCAGAATCCTTGTTAGGAGGATGGACTGGTACGGAAGGATCTGCAAGTTCCTTCTTAGTGGCAGCCGCCACCACCATGGCATCAACAGGGACACCTTTCGTAAGGAATTGCTTTCTCAAGGGCAGTAATAAATTTAGACGGCCTCCTAGGAACTGGCTCTACAGAGTCAGGAGCGCCCAAGCCTTCGAGCAATAACCTCCATAAGGGGTCGAAGGCGGAGACACCCAGGAGGTGGAGGGCCGAGATCCAAACGTCTCTAGGTATACCGACTCATCCTCAGAGGGATTTGTGGAGGGCCAGTTTCCCCTCTGTTTTAGGAGTTCTAGGATGTCTGAAAAGGAGACATCCTCAGAGGGGGATCTTGGGGATCCCTCCGACTCATCTAAGTCAGTATCTGAAGTGATAGACTCAGGGGAGTCTAGGTGTTTCCTCTTACAAGTCCTCTTGCGCGGGGGATCTCCTGAAAGATCAGGAGAATCCTCGGAAGAGGGGGCTATTCCCAGTGGGGAAACCTGAGGCGGTGGATCTCTGGGTCAGGGAGCAAGAGAGATGGAAGAGATATCAACAGGCACTGAAGAGGGAGGAGCTAAGGGAATGGACTGCTGGCTGAGCCCAGTGGCCAGCACACTCTTCATCACCTCGAAGGCCCCCCTCCCAGGAAGGTCCGAGAGAACCCGTTCCGAAGAAACCGGGACTCCAGGGCCCACTGAAAGGGAAGGCTCAGAGGCAGATGTCGGAGCTGAGCTCACCAAGGCCGAAGCTCCAAGGGGAAGAGCGGGCTCGGACAAGGGTCCGATGCCACTCACCCCCTTGGAGGAGACCAGGGAAGCCCGACCACCGAATCCCTCTAAGGAAGGTCTCGAAGAGGAGATAAGAGTAGATGCCGAGGGTGCAGAAGGGGGGGGGGTATCCTCCCCTCAGCCATAGCAGTAACTATCCCCGAAGACTCCAGCTCCAAACTCTGAGGTAGAGTCGAAGGAGGAACTTGAAGGGGGTGTGGACTAACAGTCGTCTGTTGAGACGGACTATGCAACATCTGGGCAAGTGCCTGTGATTTCAATAATCTACTTACCACTCTCTCTAAATCATGGTCAGAAAGCCTGGACGACCTAGATGATCGGCTCCGATGGCTCCGTTCCGAGAGGAGAGGTGAGGCCGGAGCCGAGAGTATCGGTTCCAAGGAAGGGGACCTGGACCTCTTCCTCGAAGGAGCCATCGGAGCCGAAGAAACCACAGATGCAGACGGAGCCGAGGACTTTTCGGCTCCGAATGAAAGTCTCGATGCATCGGTTCCAGCCGGAGCCGATACAGACATAACAGTAACGGTGTCGGAGCAGGTCGGCGCCGACACCGAAGCCTGAGCCACATGGTAGTCGGAGCCAGTTGGAGCCGACACCGATGTAATATAACAATCGGCACCGATAGCCATCGGTGCCGAAGATTTTGCAAGACAGGATCGGCTCCAGCGAGGCGATCTCGACTCGAAGAGTCGGAGCCGAGGCCACCGGCTTAGATACAGAAGGCTGGGCCTTAGAAGACTTAGAAGTCTTGCTCGGAGCCGATTTAGCCGGAGAGCCCTCCGGTTTAAGGAGACCCCTTAAAATCAACTTATTTCTCCTCTCCTGCAGGACTCTCTGGCTAAAGGAATGACAAATTACACAGGAGTCCTGCAGGTGCAGAGGTCCCAGGCAATATAAACAAGAAGTGTGACCGTCTGTCAGAGACATCTTCTGACAGCACGAGTCACACTTCTTAAAGCCTGAGACCCTTTCTTTGGACATAGTTAAACACTAAGTACACAACAACACAGTCCAAACAGACAACTAAAGCTATATAATATAATAGAGAAAACTAACCTCTCACACACACACACACACACCCTGACAGGGAGGGGGATGGGAGGGAATGAAGGCCTGACTAAAGAAGGGGAAGGAAAAATATTTCTAGTCAGAAAAGGGCTTACAAATAAGTAATATAGAAGGTAGTCTACAGAAAAGTGTAAAAGTTAAATATTTAGGGGCAAAAGTAGATACAACTAACACTTACCAGGAGCTGGCAAAAGGAGGACCTCATCAGCGAAGCGGCAAACGAGATCTGGGTACTTACCGCCTTGCATCATGGGATATGGGGCTGCCTCGAGCTGGTAAAAGTGACTCTCGAGCTTAGCAAAGTGCCGAGTCGGAGCCGAGGATCGGCTCCGAACCCATCAAGCAAGAATGAAGGCGAGATTGACAACTTAACATCTATGCTTATGAAAACTTTTTTCTACGGCACACTTCTACCTTAGCCTCGGCACACTTGTGTGCCGCGGCACATAGGTTGGGAAGCACTGCTTTAGACACTGGTAGACCTTGCTTACCTTTAGCAGAGAACAGGAAGAGCTGATCTGATTTTCTAATTTGTTTAGTCCTATGCAAGTAGAAACGTAATTGTCTATGAACATCCAACTGATGTGATTTATGTTCAGCTTTGTTGGAATAATTTGGGAAGAAGACCGGAAGATCAATGGACTGATTCAGATTACTCTCAGAAGGTACCTTAAGGAAGGAAGGAGGGATTAGGCCTGAGCAAAACTCTGTCATTATGGAAAACTAAATAAGGAGGGTGAACACAAAGGGCCTGGAGTTCGGAAACTCTTCTGGCTGAGGTAATTGCCACAAGAAAGAGGGTTTTCCAAGAAAGAAACTTTAAGGAACATGAAGCTGCAGGTTTAAAGGGGGGGGGGCAAAATTAGGGAAGCTAAGATCAAATTAAGATCCCACGGAGGAGGGGGATCTCTTACTGGGGGCCTGAGCAAAGTAGTCCCTTTGAGAAAAGCTTTGCAAAGCTTATGGGACATGATACTAGTTTCAGATAGGCCTGTATGAAAATTTGAAATTGCGGCTAACTGAACTCTAATGGTGGCAGAAGAGGACCCAGCCTGAAAAAGTTCCGCTAAGAAATCTAAAACGTGGTGGACCGGGGCTGAAAAGGGATCTATGTTTTTAAACTCTGCCCAGCAAGAGAAAGGTTTCCACTTACTAGCATAAGTTTTTCTGGTGGTAGATTTGTGCGAAGATAAGATGATTCCACACACCGATTGGGAAATGTCCGGAAGCCTGGCTAAGGTTGGAAGTGGAGCAACCAAGCAGTGAGTTTGAGAGACTGCAGGGATTGGTGCAGCCCGCCCAAATGATGGATCAGGAGGCCTGGTACTGGGTCCAGGGCTGCTCCAGGAGGTGATGATGCAGGAACGGAGACCAAATTTGTCAAGGCCAGTAGGGGGCAATGAGGATCATCTTGCATCCCAGCGCGGTAGCTTTCTGTATCAGTTTGGGAATCAGGGGAAATGGAGGGAATGCATAAAGAAGTCCCTGAGGCCAATCATGGATTAGAGCGTCTCTGGGAGGGTATCCGGGAAGAGGGAGGAGAGAAAAGAAACTGTCGCACTTGCTGTTGAAGGGGGTGGCGAAAAGGTCGCAGCAAGGCTGACCCCATTTGCGGAAGATTTGGTCCGCCACTGTTTGATTGACAGATCACTCGTGAGGCATGAGAATTACTCTGCTCAGCCTGTCCGCTATAACGTTGGACTTCCCAGGGATGTGCGTTGCTATCAGAAACCGCTGGGAAGAGATCGCCCATTGCCAGAGTCTGAGTGCTTCTCGACATAGGGGGTAGGACTTGGTTCCGCCCTGCTTGTTCATGTACCACACTACCGACATATTGTCGGTCTGAATTGCAATAGTCCCGGTGGGAAGAAAGTTCTGAAGAGTTTGCAATGCTAAAAGCACAGCACTCATCTCCAAGACACTGATATGCAGATGGTACTCGTGGGTTGCCAAGTGCCTTGGACTGTTCTGCCCTGAAAGTGCCCCCCCCACCCGATCAGGGAGGCATCCGTGGTCACCGTGGCTAGTGGCTACTGGAGGAGGAAGAACAAAGGGTCTGCCCTGAGGTACTGACGGGGAAACCATCCACCAAGCAAGCTGGTCTTTGCATGTCTGTGTAATCATAATCATGTGAAACATTGGAAGTTGTAGAAATGACCATTGGGTGAAAACCAACCACTGAAGAATCCTCATATGAAAACGAGCCAGGGGGACTAGTATGATCGCTGCTGCCATGAGGCCCAATGTCTTTAGGATGAATCTGGCCTGAATTTTCTTGCATTCTAATAACACCTGTACATGTCGGCGAATATTTAATACTCTGTGTAATGGAAGTCTCGCTGACATGTCTTTTGTACTTAAACTTGCGCCTATACAGGTTATAGACTGACAAGGCGACAATGCAGACTTTTCGAAATTTATTGTGATGCCTAGCTTGGAGCAAGTTTGGATGGTATAGTTCCTGGCTCGTAGCAGCTGATGTCTGGTGGTAGCAGTAAGGAGCCAGTCGTCTAGATACAGAAACACCTGGAATCCTTGCCATCTCAGGTGAGAGGTAACTACTGCCATACATTTGGTGAACACCCTGGGGGCTGTGGTGAGACCAAAGGGCAGAGCTCGGAACTGATAATGACTGGCTCCCAGTCGGAAGCGGAGAAATCTTCTGGAGCGCCTTTCCATTTTGATATGGTAGTACGCATCTTGAAGATGTATGGAGCACATCCAATTGTCCTGACCCAAAAAGGGTAGAATGGACTGAAGCATGACCATCCGGAACTTCGTTCTTTGTACAGACCTGTTTAGTCTGCTGAGATCCAAAATGGGTCTCCAGTCCCCTGTCTTTTTTGGTACCAAAAAGAACCTTGAGTAAATTCCAGATCCTTGCTGGTCTGCTGGGACTCGTTGGATGGCTCTTTTTTGTAGCAGTTTTGAGATCTCTTGGACTGCTTGTTCCCTTAGACTGGGTGGAACATCTGGAAGGGATTTGTTTGAGCTTAAGGGGGTATGAACGAAGGGAATTCTGTAACCTCCGGATATGATAGACTGTACCCATCTGTCTTGAGTTATGTCTTGCCAGGCTTTTGGGTACAGCGATAATCTTCCTCCGAAGGCGGGCAGCCCCTCAGGGTTGCTGGAAGGGCTTGTCAGAGAAGGAATCTCTGCTGCCCTGATTTTGCGGGCCCCCTCTGCCTCGAGGATGGCGTCTATTGTTGTTCCCTCCTCTGCCCCTGGAGGGAAACTCACCACGTGTGTCAGGCACAGCTCCCTGGGGTTTCCGGAACCACATTTTACCACTTTTCTGACCTTTGGGGTATGGTCTAGAAGGAGTGGAAAAACGGACGCCCACAGCAGAGAGAGTATTGCCTTCCTGCTCACACCTGGTAAGGGTATTCTTCACCTGTGGTCCAAAAAGAGCAGAACCATCAAAAGGGGTATTGGTGAAAGACGCCTTAAAGGGGTCCGCAAAGTTACATAACCGCATCCAAGTGTGCCTTCTCAAGGCCACACCTGTGCCTGCGGCTCTACTCGCCCCATTGGCCGCATAAGGAATGAGCCGCATGGAGGAGTTCACTATCGAATTAAGAGTCGCCGGCTGGGAGGTAATCTTATCTTGGGCGCCTGCAGCTGATGGATCTTGAAGGGTCTCTCCTAGCTCCTTAAGGAGATCCCTTTGAAGGCGTGTAAAATGGCACAAATAGTTCAGCGACCGCATGGAAAAGGTTGCTGAGGAAAACATCCACTTCCCATATCTGTCCATCGTCCTAGACTACTTATTAGGGGGGACAGACAGACGAAGAAGTCTCAGCCAACTCCTTTTTCGTGGCCGCTGCTACCACCATAGCATCAACAGGGACACCCTTTGTCAAAAATTGTTGGTCTTGTGGTGCTGTGATGAATTTCGTGGGCCTTCGGGGAGTTGGTTCCACTGTGTCTGGGGCTAACCGTGCCTTTCGAGCCACCACTGCCATCAGTAGATTGAAAGGTGGAGACACCCAGGAGGTGGAGGGACGAGAACCAAACGCGTCCAGATATACCGACTCATCCTCAGAAAGGTTAAGGGTAGTCCAGTTCCCCCTCTGCCTAAGCATCTTAAGGATGTCTGAGAAGGAGACATCTTCAGAGGGGGACCTCGGGGACCCTTCCGAATCCTCTAAGTCAGTATCCCAAGTGACAGACTCAGGGGAGTCAACATGCTTCCTCTTACATTTCCTCTTTCGAGGGGGCTCCTCTGAATGATCAGAGGAGGCCTGGGAAGAGGAGGACGCGCCCACTGGGGCGACCTGGAGCGCTTGTTCTCCTCGCTTGGGGTCTGGAGGAGGGGCAGAGGCAGATGCAGGCACCATGGGGGGATGAGCTGAAAAGGTTGATCGTGGGGCTGACTGAGGGGCCAGCACACTCCTCATGACCTCGAAGGCACCCCTTCCTGGCAGAGAAGAAGGCTCAGGCTCAGAAGAGACCGGAACCCTCCCCGGCACCGAGAGGGATGACTCCGAGGCCGATGTAGGAGCCGAGCTCACCTGCGCAGAAGCTCCAAGAGGGAGAACGGGGTCAGACAAGGGTCCGATGCCACTCACCCCCTCGGAACCGACGAGGGAGTCTCGGCACCCAGATCCCTCCAAGGACGGCACCATGGAAGTGATCAGAGCCGAAGGAACCGAAAGGGTAGGTATCGGCGCCGACGGTTCCACGATCCGAACCCCAACCAGCTCCGGCACTGAACTCAAGGGGTGAGTCGAAGGAGGAACTACTGTAGAGACAGGCAGAGCCGAACCCTGATGAGGGGGACTGGATAGCATTTTAGCCAGGGCCTGCGATTTCAGAAGTCTGCTCACCACTCTCTCCAAGTCATGGTCAGACAGTCTCAAAGACCAAAAAACCAAATGTAAAAACCAGCAAACTAGTACCAAAATCCAAAAAGGTTACTGGGAGTCCACCAATAAGAGGAACGTAGATGTTTAATGAAGAAAACCAACAGACACCACGAACAGCAATACAGCATCGACAAACACCACAAAAGGAATTAACGCTTCACTTTGTAAAATAGCGTTTTCGTAATCCTTCATCAGAATACCAAACACATACTGTAGCTGCTTTTTATATACTTCATCTTATTGAATAATTGATTGTCATGGTGATAAATAAACTGTGGTTAATTAAATTAGTTGAATAATAAACTTTAAAAACAACCATAGACTTCTGTGAAATGCTCAAAAGTATGTCAGTCTTTTTACATAGGCAAGACGGAAAGGAAACTAAAAACCAGAATTTATGAACATTATTATGAAATTAGCAAGCAGAATATTAACAACGCATTATATAGGCATTCTTTAAATTGTAATGGAGCTAAGTATTTATTTTTTGTTCTTGAAACAGTTGCCAAAGATGTGAGGGGTGGTATGTGGGAAACACGCCTGGAATATCGCGAATTATATTGGCAAATCTGGCTAAATGCCTCTAGTCCTCCAGGTTTGAATGATATGATTTCTTTAAAACCTGTCTTAAAGTTAAGACAGGCCAAACTATAACTTTTAGTTATGTACTTACAATAAACACAAACTGAATGACCGTCTGTAATGGACATTTTATATTTGCAGCGAGTGCATTTTTTAAAACCCGATTTTTGTTCCTTAGACATGATACAGGCCAAAAAACAGTGGGAACTCTAAGGAAAAAACTACTTTACCACAACAAGTATAGCACTCTAGACAAAAGAGGCGCCAACTGAAAGGCGCGAGACACACTGAAAGTTTACCTCACAACAAATTAAACAAGTTAAACGGGCCAAAGCCCTCTGATTTAAACGGACTTTGCCCGAAAAACAACTAACAAAAATTAATAAGAAAAACAATTAGCACTCAGATAGGGCAAAGGCCCTCTAACTTAAACGGGCCTTGCCCGACTGAAAAAAATACATTTCTGGAAACAAGCACTCAATGGAAACAAGCACTCAACAAAAATATACAATCAGAAATAGCAAGAAATAGCTGTTAAAACAGCTGTTTGTTAATATGGACAAAATCCCTTAAGTCAAGGACCAATAAGATAAATTTAAACCACTTAGCTCCAGCCAAGTTGAGACCACGTCCAGCTTGTTAAGCGGCAAACGAGATCTGGGGAAGCAGGTGTAGTGCATCCTGGGATAGGGAATAGCCCAGCCAATGAGAGACTTCGTGCTAGTGTATTAGTTGCCGAGTCGGAGCCGATGGATCGGCTCCGAACCCATATGTTGTGAATGTAGGCGAGATAGGATCCCATTACATCTTGGATGTTATATTTTTTATAATTTTACAATTTTATATTTCTATAAGCATTTTAACTACTATTTTATAATATTATCAACAATTGATTATTTTAGAATTTAAATAGACAAAATATGTACTGAGTTATGTTTGTAGGCACAACATACTATTTATGTCTACACAATGTTAAAGAAATATATTTTGTTGTTGTCTGTATTTGAATGTATATATAAGACTTTTGAGCATTTCAACAGAAGTCTATGGTTGTTTTTAAAGTTTATTATTCAACTAATTTAATTAACCACAGTTTATTAATCACCATGACAATCAATTATTCAATTAGATGAAGTATATAAAAAGCAGCTACAGTATGTGTTTGGTATTCTGATGAAGGATTATGAAAACGCTATTTTACAAAGTGAAGCGTTAATTCCTTTTGTGGTGTTTGTCGATGCTGTATTGCTGTTCGTGGTGTCTGTTGGTTTTCTTCATTAAACATCTACGTTCCTCTTATTGGCAGTCTCAAAGACCGAGAGGAGTGAGATCGGTGACTTTGCTCCGACTGTAATAGAGGTGACCTGGAGCTGAGCGAATCTACTCTAGGGATGGGGACCTAGAACGCATTCGGCTCCCTGAAGGTTCAAACACCATGATCGGAGCCGACAGAGGCAGGTACTTCAGTTCCGGCCGGAACCGAAGTTGAAGCAGACGCCACACCCGATGACAGCTCCGAGCTGTGAGCCGACGGCTTCAATGGCTTGGAGGGTTTCCCTGGCTGAGTCTTAGCAGGTGACCCTTCAGGTTTTAATAATCCTCTAAGGATTAACTTATTCCTATGCTCCTGCAGGACTGTTGGACTAAAGGCGTGACACACCGAACAAGAGCCCTGCAGGTGTAGGGTGCCCAAGCAGTAGACACAAGAAGTGTGACCATCTGTCAGAGACATTTTCTGACAGCATGAGTCACACTTCTTGAATACCAATACCTTAGTATCTTTGGACATCCTGCAAAAAGAAAAATCACAGGAAAAAAAGGCCAACAGTACAACAGTAGGTGACAAGTATACCACACCTTAACAACAAATACACTATAAAAAAACTTTTTATAGTAGATTATATATATATATATATATATATATATATATATATATATATATATATATATATTTAGAAGTTATGTACTTACCATAACGTTCCATCTGAGTAGGTGGATTCATTTGTCTGCAACCTGTGGGTATGGATCCGATATCGGATCCGAACCGGCATGGTTTATCCAGCTATGGATCCGAGCTCCTAGCTCCTCCCCTCACCCATAATGCCCTGCTCTCCCTACATGACCTCAGATCGAGTTTGCCCTGTATCAAATACCCTAATCAAAGGGTAACACATTCTATGCAGGAAACTGACAAGGCCAGGGGGATAGGAGGGCGGGATGGTTGCAGACAAATGAATAAACCTACTCAGATGGAACGTTATGGTAAGTACATAACTTCTAAATCTGAAGTAGGAGATTCATTTGTCAGCAACCTGTGGGACAGAGTCCCCAGCTACCTGAATCTTGGGCGGCTGTCATGGAAGGATATTCGAGCACATGAGCCAAAGGATGCTCTACCTCTAGACGTGATATCCAGCTTGTAATGAGAAATGAAGGTATGAGATGAAGCCCAAGTGGCTGCTGAACAAATGTCATCCAGAGGAATCCTAGCCTTAAAGGCTGCTGAGGTAGAAACAGACCGGGCTGAATGAGCATGGACTCTGTCCGGTGCGGGCCTCCCAGAAGCTTGGTAAGCTAATAGAATACACTGGGAAATCCATCGTGACAAGGAGACTTTGGAAATTGGTTTACCCAGATTGAATTTGGCAAAGGAAATGAACAACTGGTCGGATTGCCTGTGACCAGCTGTCCTGTTAAGATAAAAATGAAGCTGCCTGTGAATATCCAATGAATGCAGCTTGTACTCGCCTTTGTTCTGATAATTAGGAAAGAAAACGGGGAGGTTGATGGATTGATTAATGTTTGCTTCCGAAGCTACCTTAGGAAGAAACGAGGAATTGATCCTGAGGTACACACGGTCCGGATGGAAGATCAAGTAAGGCGGCTTCATGGAAAGGGCTTGAAGTTCCGAAACTCTTTGGCTGAAGTAATGGCTACTAAAAATGCAGTCTTAAGAGAGAAGAATTTTAGATCTACTGTGGCCGCAGGCTCGAAGGGGGGAGCGGTCAAGGCCTGAAGAACCAAGGAAAGATCCCATGGTGGAACCGCCTGCTTGACAGGGGGTCTAAGCAGAAAGGTGCCTTTTAGGAAGATTTTACATAACTTGGCAGACATAAGAGGCCCAGAGTCATGACCAACATGACAGTGAGAAATGGCCGCTAGCTGAACTTTGACTGTGGAACTACTGGCGCCATCATTAAAAAGAGTGGTAAGGAAGTCTAGAACCACGGGAAGAGGTGCCGTGAAGGGATCTAGACCTTGCCGCTCCGCCCAAATGAAGAATCGCTTCCATTTACTGCGGTAAGTTTTTCTGGTAGAGGGTTTATGCGCCGCTACCAGAATGGCCTTAACGGGAGACGAAATACCGGGATTCCTGATTAGGAGTGGAACTGGAGCAGCCAAGCAGTCAGCTTCAGGTTGTCCAGGTTCGGAGATGGTAGGTTCGATGGGTGTGCTATCAGATCCGGAATGGGATCTAGAATCCAAGGTGGATTCACTGAGTGAGACCTTAGGTAAGGGAACCAGATCTGCCGAGGCCAGAATGGGGCTATGAGGATCATTTTGCACCCCAACCGAGAGGCTTTCTGAAGAACCTGGAGCATCAGAGGCAGAGGGGGTATCGCGAAGAAGACCGGGAGGCCAAGCATGCACCAGAGCTGTCTCGGGAATCCCCTGGTGGAGGGATTAGAGCGAAAAAACTGTCTCACTTGGTGTTTAAGGGAGAAGCAAAGAGATCGCAACAAGGAGTTCCCCACCGTGCGAAGATACGTTTCGCTACTTGAGCATTGAGAGACCACTCGTACGGGGAGAGAATGGTGCGACTGAGCTTGTCCGCAAGGATGTTGGACCGACCCGGAATATGCGTTGCGATGAGAAAGCGGTTGGTGGAGATCGCCCATTCCCACACTCTCATGGCTTCCCGACATAAAGGGTAAGACCTGGTTCCCCCTGTTTGTTGATGTACCAGACCACCGACATGTTGTCTGACTGAATCGCAATTGTTCCCAGGGGAAGAAAGGCCTGAAGTGCTTGCAACGCCAAGAGCACGGCCCTCATCTCCAGAACATTGATATGCAGGGAGGTCTCTGAGTCGTTCCACGTGCCTTGGACCGTCCGTCCCGCAAAATGCCCCCCCACCCGAGGCGAGATGCGTCCGTGGTCACTGTGGCAAGGGGGGGAGATGCACAAAAGGGGCGGCCTCCTTGGAGATCCTCTGAATGGAGCCACCACAAAAGAGACCGCTTGCAAGCCTTGCTGATTGCAATGGGGTGATGCAGAGGAAGAGAAAGATAAGACCATTGTACTTGAAGCGTCCACTGAAGTACTCGCATGTTCAAGCGGGCGAGCGGGAGAAGAGAAATCGCTGCCGCCATGGACCCTAGTGCCCTCAGGACAATTCCGCCGGAACTGAGCTGGAGTGGAGGATGGCCCGCACCTGGAGTCGTAGATTCCGAATTCTGTCGGTTGTGAGGAAGGCTCTTAACTTCCTTGTGTCTAACCTGGCACCTATGAAATCTATCAGCTGAGTAGGGGCCAGGTTGGACTTTCCTACGTTTATCGTGATACCTAGCCAGGGAGCTAGCTGAAGAAAGGAGTCTCTTGCCAAGGATAGTAGATGCCTTGTTGGGGCGCTGAGAAGCCAGTCGTCCAGGTACGGAAAGACCTGCACCCCCTGAAGCCTCAGGTGGGCCGCAACCACTGCTAATACTTTGGTGAACACCCTGGGGGCTGTGGTGAGACCAAAGGGAAGGACCCTGAACTGGTAGTGACTGGCTCCCAGCCGGAAGCGAAGAAACCTCCTGGACCGTCTGTCCATTAGTATGTGGTAGTACGCATCCTTGAGGTCTATAGAGCACATCCAGTGATTCTCTCCCAGAAGGGGGAGGATAGACTGTAAAGTGACCATCCGGAACTTCTCCTTGGGAACTGCCAGGTTTAATAGGGACAGATCTAAAATGGGTCTTGGGTCCCCCGTCTTTTTTGGCACCAAAAAGAACCTGGAGTAGAACCCTGATCCGATCTGGTCTGGGGGGACAGGCTGGATGGCTCTTTTCCTCAGCAGATAGCCAATTTCTGCTGAAGCGGCCTCCCTCTGATCGGGTGGAACGTTGGGGAGGGATTTTGGTTTCGGGACGTGAAGAAAGGGGATTTTGTATCCTCTGGATATAATACAGAGGACCCAGCGGTCTGTTGTTATGGAATCCCATGCCGCTAGGTGCTCCGAAAAACGTCCCCCGACTGCCTCCAGAGTGGAGCAGTCGGGCAACCCCTCAGGGTTGCTGTGCGGGCCTCTCAGAGAAAGGTTCTCTGGACCCGAAATTCCTGGGAGCCCCTCTGCCCCTGGGGCGGCATCCGCCCTGTCCTCCTCTGCCATGGAAGAACTGGTTGTCCGGAGCGGGTTGGGATTGCTGCGACTTCCGGAACCACATCTTCTTCTGGCCCTTTTGGTTCCTAGCGTAGGACCTCTGGGGCACAGAGAAGCGGACTCCGACGGCAGACAGCGTCTTCCCATCCTTCTCGCTCTGGACCAAGGTGTCGCGAACCGTCTTGCCGAAAAGGGCAGAACCATCAAAGGGGGCATTCGCAAAAGACGCCTTGAAGGGCTCCGTGAAATCGCAATGGCGGAGCCAGGCCTGGCGTCTCGTGACTAGGCCTACTCCTGCAGCTCTAGCGGCTCCCTCAGTAGCATGGGAAAGCAACCGCATAGAGGTATTTGTCACGGACCGAAGAGTGGCCATACGGGTGGAGTGCAAACGTTTGTCCTCCTCCGACATGGACTCTGGGGGGGGATGCAGCATATTTTTTGATAAGATCGCGCTGCATCCTAATAACATGTGCCAGATAGTTGAGCGCCCTCACTGAGAAGGTCGCTGAACTAAACATTCGCTTCCCCAAGCGGTCCATCATCCGAGACTCCTTGCTCGGAGGATGGACTGAGGGACTCTCCTGGGCGAGTTCCCTCTTGGTGGCTGCTGCCGTCAACATGGCATCTACCGGAGGACCCTTACTCCAGTGGGCACGGTCAGCAGGGGGGCTGAGAATCCTGTCTGGCCTTTTGAGGATTGGCTCCACGGTGTCCGGTTCCTTCCACGCCCTGGTGGTAATAAGGTCCACCAGGGGGTCGGCAGGAGGGGACACCCAAGAGGTAGACGGGCCCGCTTCGAATGCCTCCAAGAACACGGACTCGTCCGAAGACTTTGGGGCAGACCACCCACCTCTTATACGAAGCATTTCCATGATGTCTCCAAAGGAGACATCCTCGGGGTGATCTTGGGAGCCTTCCCTTCCTCCAAGTCCGTGTCTTCAGTTAAAGACTGGGAGTCTATGTGCCTCCTTTTACATCGTGCTTGCGAGGTGCCTCCTCGGGGGCTGTCCGAGAGCCCTCAGCAGTGTCTAGTTCCACAGGAACTGCTTGGGACATTGAAACGGGCTGTCCCAGTGGCCGGGTGACGGAAGCCTGACCCAGAGCAGATGGAGTGCGGGACGGAGCCGAAGCAAGTGCCGGGGGTCCAGAAGCCCTCAACAGAGCCCTCTCCACTACATCAAAAGCCGAAGGGGAGCCGGCCTCGACCAAAGGATCCCACAGTCGGCTCCCCCTCGGATCTGAGGAGTGGATTGGAGCCGGCGCCGAGCCCCTCGGATCCGAGGGACCAGTGCACTCCGACACGGACGGCGCCAAAGGCACACTGAGTCCCTCAGATCTGAAGCTCGGGCCAAGGCTCCGAGAGGTCGGATCCGACACACTCGAGGGCAGGGTCGGATCCGAAGTAGCCAGTACTATCGGAGCCGACCCACCCCGGCTCCAAAGCTGTCTGGCTCCGAGCGCTCCGAACCCAGGTAGCGGGTCGGAGAAGGAGCTATGGGCTTGAAAAAAGGGGTCGAGCTCCCCCCCCGGGGGGGGGAGGCAGGAGCACTCCCATCTGCATCTGGGACTGGATGAACCTTCGCATCATCCGGTCCAGATCGGCGTCAGAAAGACTATAGGTCGACCTCGAAGAGGCTACCGAGGTAGGCCTTGAGTACCGCCTCGATAGCCTCGAAAGAGGTCGGGTCTCCTCCACCTCAGGTCCCGGTGAAAAGGTAGGGGACCGGAGCTGAGGAGGAGGAGAACCAGCAGCTAGAGAGGCTGGAGGAGAAGCCCGCTTAGCCGGCGGGGCCGAGACGGAGGTCTCGGCCCGCCGCTTGTGGTGCTTCTCCCTCCAGTCCTTCTTCCTAGCTTCCCTGTCCTCCAAACCCGTAGATGGAGTTTGAGTCGCGGGAGCAGGTAGGGCAGGTACCGCAGGAGCGGTAACCACCAACGGGGCGGAGGCCGAAGCCGAGTCCGGGGGTAAAAGTCCCGCCAAGACCAGCTTCGACCTCCGCTCCTTCAATGCCCTGGGGTTGAACCCTGCACAGATTGAACATCCAGAAGTGAGGTGTTCAACCCCAAGGCATCGAACGAACCGAGTGTGGCCATCCTCAGGGGACAGCTTATGGCCACACTTGGAGCATTTCGAAAATATCGCCTTAGGGGCCTCAGACTTTTTTTTTTTTTTTTTCTGACAAAAAGAAAACTAACAAGTTAACAACCCAGTCACACTAAAGGCCCCAAAGAAACCACGCCCACACAAACTACACTACCAGCGAGGGGAGGGAATTACAAAAAAATAAGTAATTTAACCAAAAATTAGTTTAAATGGGTGGGAAACCTACAACTTTCACACAAAGGAACTATTTATTGACCAAAAAACCCTTAGTAAAATACTAAATTTTCACTTAGCTGAAGGAGCTCAAAGATCAAGCTGTCACCATGAACGCGGCAAACTAGATCTGAGGTCATGTAGGGAGAGCAGGGCATTATGGGTGAGGGGAGGAGCTAGGAGCTCGGATCCATAGCTGGATAAACCATGCCGGTTCGGATCCGATATCGGATCCATACCCACAGGTTGCTGACAAATGAATCTCCTACTTCAGATATATATCTATATATAAAGTACTACAACTATTTCTACCTGAAAACACTACAAAAAGTATTTTAGAGAACGGCTACCTTGAAGAGAGAAAAAAGAGAGGGGAGGGGAAACTCTCTAACAGTAAAAACGAGTTTTCTAAGGGGATGGGATAGATCTAAAACTACACAGAGACAAAAAGTACTAAACTACTATAATAAGAACTAAACGCTAACTATTTATATGAAAAAATGTTTATATAAAACCTATCAAAAGAGAAAAATACGACCTGAGCCAGCAAAAGCAACCTCGTAGCAGAAGCGGCAAACGAGATCTGTGGATCTAGCGCCAGGCATTGTGGGATACGGGGAGGCCTCGAGCCAGTAAATAGCTCTCGAGCTTTACAAGATGGCCAGGTCGGAGCAGAGGATCGGCTCCGAACCCAACCAGCAAGAATGAAGGCGAGATAGACAACTTAACATTAATTGTTTGGCAGTGGTGGGATATCCACATCAAATATTAATTGTTTGATTGTGTTAGCTACATCACATGTTAATTAGCTTGTAGTGGTGTGGATATTGAATTCCTGTATCTTCTGCACAGTGATCACTGAAGTTGTTTTTGTACTCTAAATCACCCACCTAGTGAATATTCAGAGTTCAGATCACATTTGTCTTATTTCTTTTGTTAGCTTAGTCATGGGGAGCAGGCAAGCATGTCAGCAGAGAAGTACAGTAAGCTGACATGTCCCAGGCTGGTGCATGAAAACCTGACTAAAGAAGACATGATTGCAGCTTTGGTCACAGCTACATCAGAGAATAGCAACCAGGAGGATGATGAGACTGGCCATGGAGATGTACAACACTCAGAGAATGGACAGCTTAACCCTTTGGCAGAGGACTTAAATATCCATCTGGAGCTAGAGAGACTTGAGTTGGGAGGCCAGACATTTGGAAAAAGAAGCAGCAGAGAGACTGAGACATCCACAGGCTGAGAAGAATGAGAAACTGTACACCTGGAAGCTGAGGAGAAGGAGAGGCACAGGGAGCATGAAAAGGAGATGCTGACTCTTCACCAGAGTCATGGAGGTAATGGGGAAGGGAGTAACCGGACCCCAGAAGCACAAAAGGTCAGTAAATGTCTTCCACAGTTTACAGAGGATGATAATTTTGATAGTTTCATTCATATGTTTAGGAGGCTATATAAACAGTAGGATGTTGACCAAAGGCTCTGGGTATTGTCCCTGACCCCCTTACTCCATGGTAAAGCTGTAACTGTGCTGTCTAAATTATCTGATCATGAATTTTTTTTTGATTATACTGCTGTTAAAAAGAAGTTATGTATATACCATAACGTTCCATGTGAGTTGTTCATCCCGCCTTTATTCTTACTGATGGGTTTGGAGCTGATCCTGGAAAAAAAGAGGTCATTGTTCCCCTCTACTCGTCACTCATTAGACCCATTATAGAGTACAATGCCCCTTTTGGTATGTACCTCACAAGGCATCTACAACAACTGGAAAGGCCACAGAAATACCTCACAAAGAGGATTACCGGCCTCAAAGAGATGCCCTATGCAGACCGTCTCAAAAAACTGCAGCTTTACTCCGTTGCATATCGCCTACTCAGAGGCGATCTCTGCCTAACACACAAAGCTGTCAAACCCAGAGCTTTTAGACATGCTCCACTTAAAGAAATCCCAATCCCTACGAGCTACACGCTCTAGGGATCTAAACCTTGTCACCACAATAAACAGAACATGCTGGAGGGATAAATTCCTGTCCCAGAGACTTCCCATACTCTGGAACAAACTACCTATCTATATCAAACAAAGCTCCTCATTAGCACTGTTCAAGAAAAATCTTGATGATTGGATGGGAGATAGGAAATTCACCCCGGTGATTACTTCTGTGGCTCTGCTCGACAGTGGCACAGGAAAATAATTTTCTTGGCGAAAGCCAGGGTACCTTTGGCTAGGCTTATATAGGCCCTAGGGCCAATAGCCTAGTACCTACCTATGAACCTATGATCCTCGGCTCTGCGTCAGCCAACTACAAAAGCTCAAGGTCTAATGTCAGCTCGAGGCCAGATCCCTATCCCATGATGCACTACGAACCTCCCTCAGCTCTTGTTTGCTGCTAGCTAAAGGCTAAAGTCGTCATTATGCCACTCTATCAGAGAAAAGTTCCAATTCAAACCTCTAGGACCCCTAGTAAACTGGAAGGGGATTGGTGGGCGGGATGTAAGAATAAAGGCGAGATGAACAACTCACATGGAACGTTATGGTAAGTACATAACTTCTTTATGTGAAGTTGTTCTATCTCGCCGTTTATTCTTACTGATGGGCAGTGTCCCAGGCACCACCTTTCTCGGGTGGCTCAAGGGAGAATGTTCCTCAGAATCGCAGAACCAAAGGAGGTCCTGTCCCTGGAGGCCTTATCCACCTTATAATGGTTGATGAAGGTATGAGGTCTAGACCATGTGGCAGCCGCACAGATAGCGTCTAAAGGTATTTTGGCCAAAAAGGCTGAAGAAGTGGCTACATATCTGGTGGAATGAACCTTTATCCTTGTGGTAAAGAATTATTTGTAGAAGTGTACATGAAAGCAATACAGTCTGATAACCATTCTGGACAAGGTGACTTTAGACACTGGATCACCCTTCTTTGCTTCTGAGAAGGAAAAACTGTTAATTTTTCCTGAATTGCTTGGTTCTGTCTAAATAAAATGGAAGTTGTCTATGCACATCAAGTTTGTGAAGCATGTATTCCAATTTGCTTGTATGATTGGGGAAAAAACAGGTAATTCAATAGTTTGAGATTAGCTTCTGAGCAAACTTTAGCTAAAAAGGAGGATTTGTTCTCAAAGTAACTCTGTCATTATGAAAAATTAAATAGGGGGGGTTGATAGTCAAGGCTTGCAACAAGGAAATCTTCAGAGCAGAGGTTATTGCCACTAGAAATAAAGTTTTCCAAGAAAGGTATTTAAGGTCACAAGACAAAGCTGGTTCAAAAGGGGATAAAATAATGCGGGAAAGAACAAGGCTCAAATTCCAAGGCATGGAGGGCATTGTAACCGGTGGTCTTAGATGGAAAGTGTCTTTTAAAAAGGCTTTGAATACTCGATGAGACATAATATTTGAAGAGTCTAAACCCAAATAAAAATTGGAAATAGCTGCCAGTTGTACCCTAATTGTAGCTGCAGCAGCACTTTCATTGAAAAGTTTAGTAAGGAAATTTAGGATAGCAGAAGCAGGAGCCAAATAAGGATGTATTTCATTTTGAGATGCCCAAACAGCAAATCTCCTCCACTTGCTATGGTACATTTTTCGTGTGGACAGCTTATGAGAGGCTGTCAAAATGTGTTTAACTTCTGTTGAAAGATTAGGACACTTGGCTATGTTTGGAATTGGAGCAGCCAAACTGTCAGTTTGAGGGAATGTAGAGAGGGGTGAAGAGTTCCTGAGGTGCGAGTTAGGAGATTCGGCACTGGGTCCAGGATCCAAAGGTCATCCAGTAGATGAGGCTGGAGAAAAGGGAATCAAATCTGCCAAGGCCAGAATGGGGTTATTAAGATCAAAGTTCTGCCCAGAGACTTTGCTTTCTGTAACACTTTGGGTATCAGGGGTATTGGAGGAAAAGCATAGAGAAGGTCCAAGGGCCAATCGTGCACAAGTGCATCCCTTGGGATTTTCCCTAGAGTGGGATTAGGGCAAAGTAGTTGCTGCATTTGGTGTTGGCTGGGGTTGCAAAGAGACCGCAGAGCAAGGCTGGCCCCATCTGCAGAAGATCCTTTCCGCCACTTGATGCTTCAGAGACCACTCGTGCGGCAAGAGTATTGCTCTGCTCAATCTATCTGCTGTCACGCTGGACTTCCCTGGGATATGCGCTGCTATCAGAAAGCGCTGGGTAGAAGTCGCCCATTTCCAAACTCTTAGGGCCTCTCTGCAAAGGGGATAAGACTTTGTCCCCCCCATTTGTTTATGCACCAGACTACCGACATATTGTCCGAGTGTACAGCAATTGTTCCTAGAGGAAGAGTGTCTTGAAAGAACTGCAATGCTAATAAAACCACTCTCATCTCCAAAACACTGATATGTAGGTGAGCCTCGTGTTGATTCCACGTACCTTGGGCTGTTCTTCCCTGGTAATGCCCCTCCCACCCTACCAGGGAAGCATCCGTGGTCACTGTGGCTATAGGACGGGGTAATACAACCCGTTGACCTAAAGTCACATGGTGTGAAGTTATCCACCACCGAAGATCCTTCTTGCAAGAGTCCGTTATTAATATCTGATGAATCATGGGTAGTTCTTGATAAGACCACTGGGTGAACAGAAGCCACTGAAGTATTCACATGTTCATCCTGCCCATAGGAACAGCGATTATGGCTGAAGCCATGGTGCCTAGCAATTTGAGGATCTTTGACACTGGAACTCTCGTGATTGGAAGTATGTCCAATATCTGATTTCTTAGATTTTTAATTCTTTCTGGAGGTAGGGATAATGTTAGAGTGACCGTGTTTAGTTCTACTCCTATAAAAATGATCTGTTGCGATGGCAATAAGGCAGATTTTCCTGAGTTTATCGTAATCCCCAATTGCTGGCAAAGGTTTACTGCCCTGTTTCTTGCCTGAATAAGTTGATGCCTGGTGGTGGCAGTGAGAAGCCAGTCCCAGTATGGAAACACCCGGAATCATCGTCTCAGGTGAGCCGTCACTACTGCCATGCATTTGGTGGACGCTCTGGGGCTGTTGTGAGACCAAAGGGCAGAGCTCAAAATTGGAAATGACTGGCTCCAGCCGGAAGCGCAGGTGATCTCTAGATACCCTGTCCATTTTGATATGGTAGTACGCATCCTGGAGATCTATCGCGCACATCCAACAGTCTTTCCCCAGAATGGGGAAAATTGACTGAAGCGTGACCATCCGGAACTTTGTCTTTTTTACTGATTTGTTTAATCTGCTGAAATAGAATGGACCTCCAATCCCCTGTTTTCTTTGGTACTAAAAAGAACCTTAAGTAAGTACCGGATCCTCTTTGGTCTGTTGGGACTGGCTGGATGACTCGGATGTGGCAAAGGGTATTGAATATCTTCTGGAAATAATGCTTCATACCCAGTTATCTTTTGTGATTTTTAGCCAGGCGTCTGGGTACAAAGACAGGCATCCCCAGACTGCCTCGAGAGGTGGACAGTCGGGCCTCCTCTCAGGAGTGCTGATAGGGTTTCCCAAGGAACTGATCCCTATTCTCCCTGATTTTGTGGACCCCCTCTGCCACAAGGTCAGGGTCTTCCGTTGTTCCCCCCCACCTCTGGAGGGGGCTTCACAAAGAGCGCCTTGGTAAGATCCCTGGGACTTACGGAACCACATCTTACCACCACCTCTCCCTTTTGGGTAGAAAAACGGAATCCTACGGCAGATAGAGGCTTACCATCCTGCTCACTCCTTGTAAGAGTCTCCTTAACCTTAGGTCCAAATAGAGTTGAACCTCAAATGGGGTGTTAATAAAGGAAGACTTAAAGGGTTCTGCAAAGGAACACAATCGCATCCAGGAATGACGCCTGAGAGCAATTCCTGTACCTGCAGCTCTGCTCGTTCCATCAGTCGCGTAAGAGAGTAGGCGCACGGATGAGTTTGCAATGGAAGTTAAGTTACAGAGCTACGCAGTAACCTGATCTGAAACTCCCACTGCTACTGAACCTTGTAAGGTATCTCCTAGGTCTTTAAGGAGATCCCTTTGCAGTCTAGTAAAATGGTTAAGATAGTTCAATGAATGAAGAACAAAGACTGTTGAACAGAACATATGCTTCCCATACCTGTCCATGAGGCTAGAATCCCTATTAGGAGGATGGACATTAGTAGACGCCTCCGAAAGTTCCTTTGTGGCTGCTGCCACTACAATGGCATCAACAGGCACACCTTTGGATAAGACGTTCTTGTCTAGACGGCAAGTAATAAACTTATTCGGCCTCCGAGGGACAGGTTCCATTGTGCCTGGAGCCTCCAAAGCCCTGCGAGTGAGCAATTCAACTAGTCTATCAAGGGGCAGAGACACCCAAGAGGTGGAGGGCTGAGATCCAAAAGCCTTCAGGAGTACAGACTCATCCTCAGAAGGGTTAAGGGACTTCCAGCCAACTCTCTGTTTTAGAAACTCCAGGATATCTGCAAAGGAGATATCCTCAGAGGGGGACCGTGGGGACCCTTCTAAGTCCTTGTCAGAAGTGAGTGACTCTTGGGGAGAGTCAAGATGCTTCCTCTTGCAAGTCCGCTTTTCTGGGTACCTCTTCAGTGGGAACTTCTGGCGAGGTTTCAGAAGAGCAGGGTTCACCCAATGGGGTGTCCTGAGGCTCAGGGTCTCTACCCTTAAGTGGAGAGTGCGTAGAAGAGACAGAGACCGGTACTTTATGGGGAGGAGCTGCTGGAACTGATCCTGTAGTTGTCGGCACCGACAGCACCCTTCTCATGGCGGAGAAGGCTCCCTGGTCCTGACCAGAGGCAATCTCCAGTTCCGAAGATACCGCGGGCCCCCCCGGTGCCGGAAGCTCCGAGCCAGAGGTTGGAACAGAGCTCACCCGAGCCGATGCCCTGAGAGGCCAAGTTGGTCTGACTATCATCCTCAGACTCGACTGGAGAGCACTGGCTCAGAGAGCCAGTCGAAATGGAAGGTAACAGGGCAGTAGGAGTCGATGATCCTGCAGCAGGTGTCGGGTCCCATAGGCTCCACAAACATCAGCTCCAAGCACTCTGGCTCCGAAACCTCGAGGAGAATCGGAGGAAGAACTGTGGAAGGGGTTGCATCGGCACAGAAGCACCAGGTGTCTGCGCTGATAAAATTTTAGCAAAAGCCAGTACCTGAAGAAGCCTCTTCATGATGTGATGCATGTCCAAATCAGAATGCCTACTAGAGGCCCGAGATGAGTGAGTCGAGGAAGTCACCGACTAAAGGATCAGTGATTTTAAAGTAGAAGATCCCAGCTTCAATACAGGGGACCGGCTCCTACTCGAAGTAGCCATCGGTTCTGAGGACATTGGAACCGAGGCAGTCGACTTAATAGGCTTCGACTTGGGTGTCGGTGAACTTCCTTTGCAACTTAGAGGTTTTGAATGTTTCTCCAAGTCCTCTTGAAATGAAGATTCAAGCAATCCTCTATCTAGCAGTTTTCTTTTTCTCTCCATAAGTACCCTGGAACTGAAGGAATGGCAAATGGCACATTTCTCTTGAAGATGGACTTCACCCAGGCAATAAACACAAGTCATTGTGCCCATCCGTAATTGACATTTTCTACCTGCATCTCGGGCACTATTTAAACCCAGATTTTGCCTTTTCTTTCTCTGGAACTGACATACTTAGATATACTTAGATAGTTTAAAGTTATTTTCTTATTTGAGAAAAACACAAAGATACAGCTATTCTTTAGAAAAAAATATTCAAAGGTCTTAACAACAGAGCAAAACCATTAAATTAACTATACACACACACACACACACACACACACACACACACACACACACACACACACACACACACACACACACACACACACACTATTAAAGATGGTCTTATAGCAAATGTAGACCGTAATTAAACTTGCAGTTATTCAAAATTTCTAACGACCTACAGGACAGGGAAAACTCGAAAGGAAATTAGGCTACAAGACCCAAAAGCAAACTGCTTTAAATTACAAATGAAAATTTAAGCCTACCAGCTGAATAAATTCAACTCTGAGAATTTCAGTAACTAAAGAAAAATATAAACGACAAAGGGTATATCAATAGGCTAGTATATTGCTCTAACAGAAGCAAAAAAAAAAAAACAATTATACTGGCCCGAGCGAAGATGAAGCCTCTGATCAGTTGCAGCGGCAAACTAGATCTGAGGGAGGTTCGTAGTGCATCATGGGACAGGGATCTGGCCTCGAGCTGGCTTTAGACATCGAGCTTTTGTAGTTGGCCGACTTGGCACTGAGGATCGGCTCTGACCCCATCAGTAAGAATAAATGGTGAGATAGAACAACTTCACATCGTTTGCTAGAATTTTTTAAACTAACACCTGAAGCTTATAGGAAAAAGTTTTGTAAGCATAGATGCAAGGCAGATGAAAGTGTGTGTAAATATGTTGCTGAACTAAGCACTTATTTTCATAGCTGGGTGAGTGGATGTCAGGTCACCACTTTTGAAGGGCTGGCAAACCTTTTGGTGAGGGAACAAGCCCATAGCACTTTGCCTGAGGACATGAGGAGCTGGTTAGCTGATAGACAATGTGTTACTTTAGATGAGTTGGGAAAGAAGAAAGACCTATACCTAACAAGCAGGGCATCACTGCACAGGAAAGGGACACCCAATGCTGCTCATGGGTCTAAAGGAACCCATGGTGGGCAGCTCAGACTGCCCCAACAGAATATGACAGTAGCAGGGGAAGCCACTAGTCCACGTACACGTCCAGGACCTAGAGTTAAATGTTTTGAATGTAACCTGTGGGGTCATGTGGCATGCATATGTCCATGGAGGCACGGTGGGGAACAAAAGGTGAGAGAACCAAGTAAGTGGGAATGACAAAATGCCAATAGTAGGTTGTCTTGAGACAACAGGGGTACCAAACTACCATCCTGCAGATATCCTGATAGGGAAGGATTCTGATGAGTCAGTACTATGTGTTAATGCAGTTACATGCAGTCAGGCTTGGAGACAAGCATATTGGTCTGGTAGCCTGGGGGAGACCCAGACAGACTGCACACTTGCAACCAGGCTCATGAAGTTACTTCAGGGAGGGAGCTACGATGTAGCAAGTGAGGCTGAAGGTGAGCCACAGCTGCTTGTTGGTACTGATGTTCCCTTGGACAGAGTGACTGCAAGGGCAGAGGTGAGTAGTAGTACCCAGGCTGACAGTGAGGCACCACTGTCAGAGGATACCAGACTTCCTGTGGAAGGGGAGCTGGGAAGGGTTACAAAGAGAGAGTTGAGACAGGCTCAACTCTCAGACCCTACATTAGAAGGCCTGAGAGAGGTAGCTAGTGAGGCGCCTGATTGTCAAGGGAAGGGGGATTCTGCATACTGACGATCTTCAAAAATGTAGCCACAGTGCACCCTGCTGGAAGAAAGCTGTTAAGAATTACAACTGTGTTTGATCTCAAGCTTGGAGGCAGGATGTCTGGGCTAGCAAATTCTTTCTATTGTCTTAAGAGATAAGTACTAAGGTGTTACATGTAAAAGTGTCTTTTATTGCTGTGGCTTCCTGGCCAGGTGCAGTTTACAAAGAAAAATAGATTTTGAGGTTCTGTTAGCCTGGGAACTAAAGGAGAAGTGATAAAAATGATGTAATGTGAAATTACTCGGCTGTATGTGTATATCAATTTAAGACCATCTTGGATAGAAAGATTTAAGCATTTTGGATTTTGTCTGAAGCTGATAACTCACCAGAACTTTGCTTTGTAAGTTATTTAGGACATAGTTTCTCTTAGAGTTAGATAGGAATTAGCCAGATTAGTCTAGCTGTTTTCTATATTTATGTCAGACTCCTAAATAAAGTTCCTGCGATTTCTGAACTCTTGATTATCACTGTGTTGAATTGATAAGATTTTTCTTGTGTTTTTATTATTTATAATTAAATATTTTAAACATTTCAGCTATGGCTGTTTTGTGTAGAGATAATTTAAGTTCTTAGAGATAACCAGAAAAACAAATGTGGTGATAAAAACCAATAACTCAAAAGTACGGAAAACGCAGTGACTTTGAAAGGCGTTAATGTTTGTGGAGCTTGGACTGTGCTGTTCTTATTTAGTGCTGTTGTCGATTTTATTGGAGCCTAATAAACCCTAGGAATCTACAATTGGAGTTCCTGTGTTATCCGTACTTTTGAGTTATTAAGTTCTTAGAGATTACTTGCATGTATTTGGCGACACTGTCCAAGCCACTCCAGTAGTATTGCTGCTCAGTCACACTTACTATTTGGATAACAGTAACATTACACAGTGAAATTGGTCACCCTTTGGGAAGGGCTATTAGGGGTTGGTGGCAATTGGTGCTACCTTATACTCTGGGCAGAAAGGAGGCATAGCTGGAGAACCTCTGCCAGCCTTCCCCAGGAGCATCTGTTTGCATATAAATCAAATCTTAAAAAGTGTGCAAGTGTCAGCTACTTGGGCAGGGACTCGGCGCACTGTTTGGACAGAGAGTGTGCTGGAGGTTTTAGCTTGACCATTAGGCTGACATCTGGACCCTAAAACTAAGCCAGTGGGGAGTCTTATTGGGGATCTGAAGAGAAAGGGAGAAACCAGCCCCAGACCGACTGTGATCTCTGTGTGCTCTTAAAGGAAATTGTACTTTACTGTGTGTGTACTTGTTATCCTCCCCAATGTGCACGCCCCTCACTCGTATTAGTGGTGAGGATTGAGGCTCCTTGAATGCTGGGCCAGTGCTCAGGCGTCACAGTAGTGCTTGGCAAATTCATGCACAGATGACCAGGCTTGCTCCTAGTACATTTCTAGAGTCCACCCCTTTCCAAAAATCTGCAGAAGTAGCCAAAGCCCTGGCAGATTGGCCTGGAGGTGTCTTATGGTGACAGTAACAAAAAAGCAAAAGCATTAACTACTATTTGAGAATTTTTCCTTATTACCTTCAGAGGAAATAAACAGTTTATAAGAATTCTAGAAAGTTTTGTCCGGCCAATGTAGTATTCTAGCTGCCAGTGGACATCTACAGTACGTAAAATTCTCTCCCCTCTCTCAATAGGAAATGGGGAAATGCATAGCCCTGCTCAAAGTAAACTCTGGAAAAACTTCTGACATAAATGAAGGATTTGCTTTCAAAGTTGCACTGTCCGTGTCAGAGATGAGACTGCTGAATTATCATAACAGCATGCAACTCAAATACTTTTCTTGAGGACTTCAGAGCAATGAGCAACACTTTTCAAATATTAAAAACTTCAACCAACCACTTAAGTAGCTGAAAAAGGAAAAAGTTTTCCAATACAAAATTTAGGTCTCAAGAAGGAGCCATCTGTACATGGACAGACATACAATACCCTTTCAAAAACTGCTTCACTTGAGGTGGAGCAGAAAGGGGGATCAATGAGCAGACTAGCAGAAAGATAAATCTTGAAAGAGTAAGAAAGAAAATGATAACTTATACAAAAAACCAGAGGTATCTAGGCCTGAAAAAAAACATGATTTTTACTTTGGCTCCAACTAGAACTTTTCCATTTACCCAAATATGATTTTCTAGGAGCAGGTTCCTTAGGCTCCTTTTGTATCTACTGCACATCCTCAGAAAACAGATGCCTAAAAGGTAATAGAATACTATCACCATGGCAGTCAGCTGAAGAAATTGAAGGGTGGGACTTATATCAAATCTCTAGCCTTTTGAGTAAATCCATCCTGTGAGGAAGCTGGTGGCAACTGCCCTGGCCATTTCAAGAGAAGGGAGAAACACTGTTGTCTGTGCCAAAATGAAATTACCACAATAAACCTTGGAGAGTCTCTCCTTTGATAACAGAGGTTCTTCTAATGATTCAGAAAGTATCAAAAAGCATCACCAGCAGCATACCTCCAGGCATTTGTGCAAGGAGCCCTAGGGCAGATTTCTTTATCTGTTGTGAAAGAAAGCAGAGAGATCAGAGGAGCTCCTCAAATTTGGATCAATTCCTGAAGACCCTAGGTGTCACTTTCATTCAAGAGGGGCTCTTCCTGCTTCACTTATCTGCTACAACAATCTGCTCTGACACAATGCAAGTAGCCTGCAGGGATAAACTGTGCCAAGTTGCTAATTCCCATGCCACAATGGCTAGTCTGCAAAGGGAACAGGATCTGTCTCCTCTCCCCATTTTACACAACGCATTACTGTGGTGTTGTCTGTAATTAAAGGTAGATGGCCTGGAACCCAAAGGTCTGATCTGACTCTGCCACTTTTTACAGCTTGTGGAGACCACAAACTCTTGCGCTCCTCCCTTACCCATAATGCTATAGTTCTTCTCCATACCTCATTTGCCACCTTCGCGTATGGATATGGTTGCTGTCAGCTCTCAAGCATTAGTGTATTTAGTGAAATAACTTTTTCTTTCTTTTTGGCTATCTTTAAATTTCTATTTTAACTAATTTATTTTTACATCCCTTACCCTACGGTTCTTCAATGTAACTTTGTACCACTGTTGGTATTCTCCTCTTTCTCTCTCTTTTACCTTGCTCTTGTATTACCACTGTTGGTAATTTTTCTGACTTTTTTTTTTTTAAATAAAAAAAACCTTTTCTGCCCTTTTTGCTATAGTTCTTACTGCTTGTAATGGCTGAAAAACCTTCAGGTTTCCAGAAATGCAAAGTGATTCCCCTGTCTGATGTCCACAACTTTTGTGTGTATTGTTTAGGTGTCCTGTAACATCTGAAAAGCCTTTAACTCCAGGGCATTGATTAACTGTAAAAAAAAAAAAAAAAAAAAAAAAAAAAAAAAAACTTTGATATTGAAAGGATTTCTTTCATCAGACATCCTTTTCTGAGTCAATGGCTGGAGCTCAACCCTCTAAGTGACACAAAAGAGTCCACAAAGTGCCAACCAGAACCTTCTGGATCCTCCATTCCCTCATCTGATGCAACCTCTGAACCAGCCCAAAAAATCTCAAAACACTCGGATCTGGAGACCAAATCCTCACACCTGACTGTTTTGGATTCAAGATCTGCATCACTGGGTCCTGTTCATTCGTTGACAAAACAGCTCCCCTGGACCCGGTATGTATCTTCTCTGGACCCTGTTCTCTCTCAGCTGCCATCCCCATATTTAGAGAGACACTCTCCCCTTCAGTGGCCTCCACTTCTCGTTCTTCTAGAAGTCTTACAGAGGCAGATGTGGATAAAATTATGAAGTTTCTCTTGGCACAGATTAAGATGGGAGCTCGCCCGGCTCTTATCCTTTTGGGTCCAGAGACCTTTACTAGTATTACTCCACCCAGTTTAGCTCAGTTTCCAGTCCGTACCTTAAGATTTAGAGCCCTTGGATCTGACTTTTCCAGGACAGCTTGTATTGGATCCGAAGAATGTTGTATCTTTGGCTCAGATACCTTCTCTGACTGGACTGGCTGCGAGCATGTTGGAACCAGATGAGACTCAGAGCTGAAGCGCCATTGTTGGATCAGAGGTGTTAAAGAGTCTATTCTGAAGCTGTCTGATCCCTCTCTCTCTCTCAGCACCTTGGCATTAGACAGTTTGGCTCAGACATCTGCCTCGGGTGGACTGCCTTCAGGTCAAAGGGAGCCAATGGCCCAGAAGCATGTCTTCTCGGCTCTGTCAGAATCCTTCTCCCTGGGGCATTCAGCTTTTGAGGTGGTATAGAGTTGCTCTCTTCTAGAGGACAGATGACCTCCCCACCTTTGGATCTTTTGTGATCCCACATGTCTTTGTGCCTTGAACCTCAACACTCTACTCCATAGGGACAGCCAGCCCAAAGTTTCCAGGCTAGCCAGCAGGGTATATTTATACCTTCCGATACTTCTTTGGAGCACCCCCCCAAAGTCCCTAGGAAGAAAAAGCGCAAGAGAAAACACAAACTCCCCACTCATGAGTCAGTCATGGAAGATACCAATTTTGATAAAGGAGAAGGGTCCCTAATATCACCACCGGACATGTCCTTTGGAGACATTTTGGAGATCCTTAAGCAAAGGGGTAATTGGTCTACCAATAACCCTTCCAAGAAAATCTGTATTCCTGGAGGCATTTGGGTCTGGCCCATCTACTTCCTGGGTGAATCTGCCTGCTAATGAGCTCATTGATTTGATCTCTCAGTGGGCATGGCAGGAACCCAGTTCTGTTGAGCCAATTCTTAAGAGGCCAGATAGGATCCTGGCACCACCATAGGGGAGAGAGTTCTGGATCAAAGGAGTACCAGTAGCATACCTCTCAACCGTACTGAATTCTTTGTTAAATACAGGTTTTGAGGGCAAAATATTGTAGTGCCACAAATTGCCGAATGGCCCCTTTAATTTCCAAAGTTCACAGGGTGGTTTTTTTTTTTTTTTTAACTGCTCCTGACGTCATCGCCTGAAGGGTGTGCTCGATGATGTCAGCAAGTGGCAGACAGCGAGCCATTACTACTTAAAGTAACCAGTCCCCGGGTTTAGCAGTGCAAGAAACTTTCACACAGGCACAGCACTTCTTTCTCCCAGCTCCAGGTAAGGCAAAAGACTTATTAATTCACAGTATAATACTGGCTGCTACTGCAATTATTATTAAAGACTCCGGTTACAGCAGTGTAGAGTTCTTGGGACAGTCAGCTCTGCAAGTATAGTTTGCATTTTTGCAAGCAGTTTGTTTCCTTTTTGAGACTTTATGCCAAGCCCAGTCCCTATTAAATATTAAGGAAATCAGTGTGCAGACTATTTGACTAGCCAATAACCATAAAGTGACAAAGGTGAGAATCAAAGCCTGTACTTTGTGCCTGTGAGATAATTAACACTATCACATTGAGGGTTGTGGTAAAGGTCATCACCAAAGTTGACCCTTTTGAGTTTATGTAGGGGCATTTTGCGCTTTACTATCTCAAATAATGTCTATAAATAATCCTGCTGTAATTTGTTTATTTATGTTTTTATAAATGCTGTTGATAACAGACATTAGTGCTGCTTGGTACTAAAGGCACTGCAGAATCCAGTCTGAAATGAGACCATAATTATGCAAAGTTTATCTGCATTCTTTAACACATTGCTACTGAATTATTTATTTACTTATTAATTATCTTTGACTGGGAAAATCCGACTTGGTGTAACCCATCATCAGGGGAAACTCAGGCAGAAAAGCTCTGGTACATAAACCTGTAATTAACAGGTTAATTTATAAGAATATTGTTTTCGGCACAGTTATACATAGTAAATATTTACATTCATGTTACAATAAAATACAGGGCTGATACACTTGGCTGTATACAGACCGATAAAGGACAGGTTTATAAAGCACACTAGCTACTAGTAACATTTTATACAAGCAGCTAGGATCTATACATTACAATTGGGCATTCATTAATTAATGCAAGATACTAACGAGATAAGTGAGAAATATATGTTTGAATATTTAACATAAGACTTGGTAAAATGGTTGTAGAAGTTTCATACAGAAAATAAGGTGTGGGAGATTGTCAAAAAGTGCTTGAGAGAAAGACTGTAGGTAGAGTGAAGGAGACTGAAAGAGGATTTAAATTGTTGATCTGACGGGCAAATATATTACATTCTACAAAGAGACAGAGAGTGGAGTGGTGGCATTTAATGTGTGAAATGAGATGAGTAAATGTCAGAGAGGTTGTAAAATGGAGGTGTTATCTTGGACAAGGAGTTGGAAGGATTTTGGAAGATTAGGGAAGAGTGTGAGGTCATAAGAGAAACTCAGTGATATGAGCATGCCCAGGACTGATTTAGGTATTGTTTGAGTTCTATGTTAAATCAAGGTACTTTATGGCTATCATTTTTAATTTTGTGGGGATAGCATTCCACAGTTTAGACACAGAGCAGAAGTATAGCAAGACAACTTATGAGTTGTTCAATTCAGTAGAACTTCGGAGGAACTTTTCAGTGGACCATCGATCCCTTGCAGGACTGTAAGTCAGAGGTGTATTTTTTAATGCTGGGCATTTTTTGTATAATGCATTAGTTTATATACAATAAATACATGAGAGAATGTGAGGAGGTTGTTCAGTTCCAGCCATTTAAGTTGTTTTAAGGCCTCATAGTCATGAGTGTTTGAGTAGCATTGGTAGCCAGAGGTGCTAGAAGCTGCTACACACTTAAAAAAAAAAAAAAAAAAAAAAAAAAAAAAAAAACCCGGTTAAAATTTACTACAGGGTCTGGGGCATATGCCTGTTCTTCAGTTTGCATTTGAAAGTCTTTATCCCACAATTCCACTGGCGTGGGTGGGGTTACAAAATTATGTATGCAAATGTTCTGTTAACCAGCGTACAGACTTGTATCCATTGTGCATGGATCTTCATCCAGATTTTTGATGTTTCCAGGTTAAGATGTAAGACGAGTAGATGTCATGGTCATAGCGGTGGCCATGAGGAAAGAACTTGTGGAGCAGAGTTCATCTGTTCACCCCCCCGCCCAACAGGGAGTCTAGGGCACTGGACAGATTAGGGAAGAACGTTTATGCTTCAGTGACTTTCAGACTTTGGTCACTGAATTATATGGCGCACTTCAGAGGGATTTGATTAACGAACTCCAAGTCCCTCTCAGGAACAATAACTGCCGATGCACAGACTTCCATTGCCTCACAATCGTCTACCCTACAGTCTATCTCAAATTCATCTAGGAGACTCATTTCACATGCAGCTGAAGGTACCTCAAGGGCGGTGGTTTCAGGCATTTCCATTAGGAGAAGTGCCTGGATGCACCTGTGTGATTTTGTGAAACCTTTCAAGTCCTACTTTGTCAATGCACCCTTTACAGAAGTTCTTTGGCCCTAAAGTTAAAGACACTCTCTCCAGGTGTGAGCAAGATAAGACCCTGTCTGCAGTGGGTGTATGTTATTTGACTCCTCAAAGAACCTTCTCTAAGAATCAACGAGGTGATCAAAAAAAATAAGTTATGTCTTACCATAATGTACCATCTGTGTTGTTCATCTTCTTTCATTCATCACTGATGGGTTCGGTTCAGAATCTTCGGAACCGAGGCAGCCTTATTACAAAGCTCACGCCAGCCAAAAAAACTCTCGAGCTAAGTCTCTACACAGAATGCCCTTCTCCCCGTTACCTCAGATCAAGTTTGCTACAAGAAAAGCTGAGGCCACTTCTGCACAAATACCCTAGCGCATCACTCAGACCCAAAGCATCCCCCACAGGAGCCTTTGGAGGGGAAAGGAGGGTGGGAAGAGATGAATGAAAGAAGATAAACAACACAGAAGGAACGTTATGGTAAGACAACTTCTTTATTTGATGTTGTTTATCTTCTTTCATTCATCACTGATGGGACAGAATCCCAAGCTACCTTGAGGTCCATGGGTGG